>NC_057805.1:40167310-40527143 GCF_018294505.1 Triticum aestivum
CTCCGCGGAGGTGGTCGGGATGACCATCACCACCGGGCACCGTCCCTCTCTGCGGCCGCACAAGGCCGGGGAGGAGAGCCCCCACTCCGCCAATCACCAGAGGAACGAAGCAGGGCGAGGGCGCTCCCCTCTTCTCTCCCCCGCCGGCGTTCGCCTCCGCGGAGGTGGTCCGGATGACCACCACCACCGGGCGCCGGCCTCCTCTGCGGCCGCCGACGCGCAGCACAAGGGGTCTCAGGCAAGCGCCGTCTCTCTCTCTCTCTCTCTTTTTCGGGTGGAAGCGCCGTTTTTTCTTTGGGTTTGGAATGCGGGCCGATTTTACTGGGCCACCGGAAAATGCTTTTTTCCCTGGGGATTTGGTTACCGATTCGGCCCAAGTGCACAGGCCCAGTTGACGTTTCCGTCAACATTGGTTGTGGGCTCTATATAAACTGAATATTTTTCCTCCCGCTCTCTTTCTTCTACCTCCGCCTCGTTCTTCCAGAAGAAATAGTTTGTTTCGTTCGTCTCCTTCGGTCCTCCCCCCTCCAGTTCCAATGCAGTCCCCTGCTCCGGCGAGCTCGAGCTCGCCGTCTTCCCCCATGCCGTCTTTCCCTGAGAGCATGGTGGGGAAGACTCTCCAGTTGCTCCTTCCGTACCACGACGCCATCATCAGGGGCGTCGAGCGCAGCAAGGACGACAAGCTCACCCGTGTCAAGATCGAGGCTCTGCCCGGGGTTGCGTTTTCCGCTGGAGAACTGCGACTGGAGAGCACGGAAGGGCTGAAGTTTGTAGGTGCTCTCCACATGGACGACGTCTCAGGGCACGAGTGCACGCTTACAGTCCATGACGACCAAGGTCATAACCAACCTTCTCTCTTCTTGGTTCTTGTCAAATGTCAACTATTTGTCGTGGATTTCGTTCTTGGATTCCAAGAACGGCTTCCGCATTGGTTCTTGTCAAGCATTTGTCTTGGGTTTCGTTCTTGGAATCCAAGAACGGCTCCCACGTTGGTTCTTGGAGTTCAAGACCTGGACAAGGTCGCTCCTCTTGGTGCAATGCAAGCCACACTTGATCAGAAAGTAGCATTGTCTAGTGCTCTGTTGTTTCTGTTCTCTTTTCTTGGATTTCGTTCTTGGAATAGGTGCTCCCACCTTAGTTCTTAGAGTTCAAGAACTAGCCACAGTTGCTCTTTTTGGTGCATGTTTATATTAGGAAATTCTAATGTCTGTTATAGCCTTATTTTCGCCCATTAACTTCATTGTTTTGGAAAGTTAATGGTGGATTGTTTGCGTCTGGTGATTAAACGTGGCAGAAAACTGGTTAAGCACTACGTTTCTGTTTTCACCGGGAAGATGATCGTAAGTGGCCACAACTAATTAAGCTGGTTCCTTAGACCTTAGAAAAACAAATATTAGTGGGATGTAGATGCATTTTTAGTACAGGCAAATGCAGTTACCAGCGAGATATGCTATTTCTGTATATGAAACTGAATCTTGCTACTTTTTTCTTTTCTTTCAAAGGGCTATTTCTCTTCTCTTCTGCAGCTGATTAATCCTTTCTTCTATTGTTAGTTAATTATCCTGATTATTTCTTTGTTATTTCGCATAGTGCACTATTGTGGCTCTTGCACAGAAGTGAGAGTCCCAGCTTTCCCCCCATTTTCAGAGACCATGGTAGGGATGACAGTCCGCTTCTCTGGGTCAGATCCCTACTCCATTGAGGTTGATGTCCGACGAGTAGACAGGCGGGATTCTGTTACCATCGTATATCTTTGGACGGGTGTCGTCTCCCTTCATGCCTGCAGTGGTGACATGGTTATACTGAGGTCCACAGATACCTCGGACAGATGGCAGGGAGACATCGGATATTGGCCAAACCCTAGCTTTACTGCTAAATCTGAGAAGAAAGAAAAAGATGGAAGTAAAACTGACCAAAGTTTCTATGGACAACACTTTGAGAGGGATGTCTTGATTTATGTGCGAGATGAGCAAGGCAAGGCTCATTTCTTCCTTGATTATGTTGCCAAATGTTCATTTTACTTTATTGATCTGTTTGTTTAATTCTGCAAAAGGCTGACCATCTTCTTTTGCTGCAGTGTGCATAGGCAGTAAACTGTCACTGTGGCTACCAAATACGAAGATATTGATTAAGCCAGCACCAAATTGTCCTGCTAACATTAAGATCTTACATGTGAGACAATTTTCCGAGACTCTTATTTGTTGTTACCATGCCTTAGCAAATTATATTTCTTATGCGTCTATTTCTTAATAGAAATTGGGTTCATATGTGTTGGTCGACTTAGAATGGTTGATTTTTGAATTTGTTGTAACCAATGCCTATAGTATTGAAACTTTTCTCATGGTTCTCTTAAACCAAAAAGGCCGTTTGCCTAAAAAAGCAAACTCAAAAGGCCGTTTTATATAGAAGACCTATTACCAAGAACAAAAATTCACAAAGGTGCATGTACGAATGTATTTCTTATAATTACAGTTTGACATTCTTCTGATAGTGCTAATATTCAGACCCTAAATACAAATAGTCTATGTTATTTTCACTGTATAAGCTGCCACTCAACTTTTTTTTTTTTTTGGATATCCTCCTTGTTCTATTAGGTCTTGTTCCCCTACATTATCTTCAAACTGACCACTTGTGTTGTGCTATTTTATGTTAACACTTCATGTCTTGAGACCATCAACATTCTTGCCATTTTTGTGCTTTCCTTGTGGCTGCAGTAACAGTAGATTTTCTTTTTGCCATAGCAGACATTTGAGTCATCATCTTCAAGCCTTTTTTTTTGCTTGAACCGCTTTCTTGTTCGTGTGTTTTCCTTCTCTCTGGCACACTTGTCTCGGTGCATTAATGCTTTGAGTCCATCTGATATTACAACAGATCTTTTATCTATTTGTTATGTCATTCCAGTCCTCTGATTAGTATTCATGTTGACTTATAGGGCAAGTCTTCCCAGCGAAATCGCAGGTCATCTAAACAGAAAGAATGTCAAGGTAAATATCAAACTGAAGTTCATAGCTCTATCATTATGTATATGACTCTAATCCTTACACCCTCCCCCTCTCACCTCCGTTCTATTCTGATTTCAATGATGCAGCTGAGCAGAAAATTAAAGTTGCAATAAATGGTAAACTTCCAGAACTTCGGTCATGTACTTAGTGTGATTAAGTGAGACCTATGATGATTCCAGTTGTTCTCTTCTCAGGTTATGGAAAGATTCGGAGGGCGCTCGCTAGAGCAGCTTTGCAGAGTGAAGGCGTTGCCCTTGTTGCTGTCAATGATCTATCTGGAGGAGACGAAATTGTATGCATTATAACTATCCTAACATGAATAGATTGCACGTCGCCCAGATTTATTACTGTACTGCTTACATATATTCGTATGCACATGCAGAGTTGTATGTTTAGGGATATATGGGACTTTGGAGTGAAAAACTGTACCTGTGATATTCTTAAGGGGGTCGATTTGTACAAGGAAAGGTATGGAGTTATTTTTTACAATTTGTATGCTCGTTCTGTTCTATTGTGTATCTAATCTTTGGTATACCGTGCACTGTAGCAATCCTGCTGCAGTCCCTTGGTACATGAGCGGTGCCCAGTTTGTTGTGGAGACTAGCGAGTGTACTCAGGATGCTGACCATTACAAGGTATAAATAATCTCTTCTCTATTGCTTTACACTGTCTTGGCTTGCACATTCTTTGATTTTCTGTCCCCTATGGTCCGTGTTTCTGTTCTGCCTGCTGTTTCAATATATGATTGTTTTAGCCTGCACATATTTGATTTTATTTTGTTTTGAACTGGGGTTGTGCATTAATTTGGGATCAAAGATTCATTACAATCACGCTAGTCAGTCCCCGGCACGCAGGTTGGGATTGCGCCATGCATAACACCCGCACACAACTCCCTCGACCTTGCTGGGCAAGGTCATGAGCAACACAATTGCCCAATATTTTAATTTGGCTTATCTTGAGTTTTTAGAAATTCTGAAGGATCAGTCTTGCATCTCTGCATATAGAACTGATGTATGATCTACTTATCCAATCTCATTAAGCTCCTCCACGAAGTCACTCTCAGTATGGATAGGTCCATTCTTAATCAGATGTGCTTTACGAATCCCTTCTAAGCACGCCACGGCTTCAGTAGTTTCTGCACGTGCACAATTCATCAGAGCTACTTTGTGATTCTCTTTATCCGACTGGAATTTTCCAATTTTCATGCGCCCTTCCCAGACATGCCAGTCCAAAGTATTTTTCATCTAGTCCTATTTGATTTTCTGTTCTGCTATGGCCCATGTTTTTGTTCTGCCTGCTGTTTTTGTTAGTTATGTCCAGACCTTGTAAAATTCATGCTCTTAGCCTGCACAGTTTTTACTTCGATATATTTGAGTTTCCTTTCTTCTATGGCTACTTTTTGTCTCATATTTTGTCCCAAACATTTTCAGAACCGTGCGTCTTCGTATAGCCGCTGTTCGGATCTCAAGCTCTTTGAACCTCTTGAAACAATAGTTGGCCGCTCATCGACCACTCCCAACAGTTCGAGGGCCCCAATTCTGCGGATCGAACCGGTCACCCCAAGTGATGCCAAGGTGCGTCCTTTTGCTCGACTGTAAATCACTTTTCCTTGAAAGTTTCTTATTGCCATTTCGTGCAAATTATAGGCTGTGCGGGACTGTTTCCCCCTCTGGATGCGTGAAGAAGTTGGCTCAGTAGTTTGTGTCCAGGGGGTTGATATGACTTTTGAGTTGGCAGGGACGGATATGATGATACTGAGTAACACCCAGTAAGTCTGTCTTAGTTTCTCTCACCTTTCTGTTGCTCCTTTAGTGCCAAGCTTATCTGTTTCCTGGTTTTCTTTTGCCACAGACCTAGCTTGAACTTCGCGCCGCTTCTGAGATGGTGCTTTGACATGCTGAGCCAGATCCCAGAAGCAGGGGAATGTCACGTCCAGACGAGTGAAAAGCCACGGCGGACCTAAGGCTTCAGCGTGGAAATGAGTTCTCCTGTGTACATTGATGGTGATTGGATAGTGTATAGACATTCGATAGCCCATAACCTCGACACTCGAAGCCCATAGCCTCCAGTACATACATGTATTGATAGCCCATAGCCTCCTGTGTACATTACCAGTAAATGAGCTCTCACACTTGACATTCGGTTCAGTTGGTCCTTGGATAAATGAGCGATTCTTCTGAATTTTCTCCTTTCTCAAGCTAGTCTGCAGATCTTCTTATTGCAACTTCATTCACACTCAGTTCTGTCATATTGGCATTTTATGTACAAAGTGCTTGCTAGTTGCATCTGATCACTCTATACTCAGGAGCACCATTGTTCCAATGTAAAATGTTTCCAGTTGTTTGGGCAGGAAACTGTAGAGATCTCGGTCTAGATAAATGTAGCCGTTGGGTGTAAATTTTGTTAGAAGACCTCTGAGTCAATCGTTAGTATACAATTTTGCAAATTAACTGTAATTTGTTCTTTGATGATTTTCGTTCAATGTAAACTAGGGCCGGAGATGGTGCTGTTTTTCAGTTGGGTGGGTGGGGGGGGTGGACCAGAACGCTCGCCTTTGTGATGGGAGAGGCAAAATAGTGAGACTAGACGACCTTGTCTCTCGCGGTACTTTAGACGAGAAGATAGTAGTAGAAGTATAGCATCGGTGCTTGTAGTCGTCGCTACAACAAATGTGCCCGACTCCGACGATGAAGGGGCGATGACGATTGCGCGCCTTCGACACGCTTCAGTGTTTGTAGCTGCCGCTAGATGGTCTATTGATCTGGATGTAAATTTTATTATTCCTGGTGTTTGTTGTGCTGCTATTATTAAAGATGAATAGATGAAAAAAATTCTCGCAAAAGAAAAAAAACATCCGATCAACAAGAAACGAGGCAGCACTCCCATGTGTAGATCGATTAAATAAATCTCACACACGGCAAAACTAATCCTCACGCTAAAGATCGCAAAAGCTCATGATGTTGGAGTCCCCTGACTTGGGACCTCTTCCGTGTTTCTATCGACTTTGATAACAAAATAGGTAAGTGCTAGGCGTCAGCCGCCGGCGCCTCGGCAGCCGTAGGATCGGGTGCCATCCAACGGCTTAACACCGTCCTTATATCATTAAAACAAAATTGTTGTTGCAGTACCTTATGCAATAAGTGTCTTGTTGCGGAAACATTTGTAACAAAGGTCTTGTTGTAGAAATATTTACAACAAAGGCTGTATTGCTCTCCCGCGAAAAAAGGCTGTGTTGCAGTTTTTTTTTCATCTTCATTTTTTGCACCATAGATGATATTGCAGACAAGTTTTGCAACATGTTCGATGTTGCATAAATTTTTGCAATGAAAGATGATATCGCAACATAGCACCGCCGTCGTTGTGGTCGTCGTTTGCAACTCCACTGTTGCAATTGCAACAGGAAAACGATCGGTAATGGTCGGGGATGACATGGAGGAGGTCAGGGGCGGCTGTGCCAAGCTTGGGCGCATCGCGACGGTCGACGGCCCTATGGTGGCCGACATTCATGATGGAGGCGGGCGACAGCATTGGCGCCCGCGCCCAACCCGGATGCAACGACATTGAGTCCCATATCACCTGCTACCTCATCTCCCATGGCCGAGCTGCCTCCTTATCCATTCGTCACATAGAAGAGAGAGATCGAAGAAGAAAGGAAGGGCCCACATAGGACATATGCGTCACACGGACGAGGCGGCGGGCTGAAGCCAAGCGGTTCCGTAACAAGAAATATAAGTTCTTTTTACGAACCATGGTATTCCAAAAAAAAAAATACTTTGCATCCAAGTTCCAAACGCACCCTAAATATTCATCCTACAATTTAACATGGACTTTCCTACACCTACGTAAACTTACGTCGTATTGGCTAAATTGGCTGAAATTTGGTTCGACGAAAATGAGGCCCAGGCCCACACCATGAAAATCAGGGGGGCCTGATTAGTTTAGAAAGGACATTAACGTAGGATTACATAGATAGATTACGTAGGTCTATCATTATTGATTTAGGATGTTAATAACTACCGAACATTCGGGCTGGGAGACCCCCAACCCGAACGAGTCGTTCATTACATCATGGGGAACCTACCGAACAATTTAGTTCGGTCAGAAAATGTCCAGTCCCAAAAAAAAGTGAGGCACAACCCAACTGCATACTGATGCGCTAAAAAAAGCCCGAAAACGCAAAAAAAAACAATGAGAAAAATTTCTTAACTTTGCCATCTTTCAATACACAAATGTAAAAGGCAGAAAAACTTCACATGGCAAGTTAAACTAAAATTTTCCATGTGAATAAAAGTATTTTTTCCATGGCAAAAATTGAGTAAAATTTTCCATGGCAAAAAAATGGAGTAAATTTTGCCATGGCAAAAATGAACTAAATTTGCCATGAAAAATTGCCATGGGAACACAAGTATATTTACCATGCTACATAGTAAAAATTTGCAACGTTCCAGAAAATGTAAATTTGCCATCATATTTAAATTAAAATTGCCATGCTCTTTAAAATAAATTTTCCATGGCAAAAATAAAGCAAAATTTGCATCATTAAAAGTATGCCATGGCAAAAAGAAGGACTAAATTTTGCCATGGCAAAAATCGTGTGATTTTGCCATGGTAATAAATTAAAAAATTGCAATGGCTACACAAGTATATTTGCCATGCTACATATTAAAATTTGTCATGTTCTGGAAATGTAAATTTGCCATCATATTTAAATTTAAATTTCCATGCTCTATACAATAAAATGGCCATGTAAAAAAACTGCGTGAAATTTGACATGTCACTAAGAGTAAAAGGATGCCGATAACGGCCGAACTCGGTCTGGGAGGCACCAGACTGAACGTATCGTTCGGCACGGGAGCAGGGATCGACCGAACTGTTCTGTTCGATACGAACAGCCTCTCAGCACGAACGCCTGACCAGACAGGCCCAATACTAGCTTCCTGGCCCAAACAAAAATCCCTTTGCACCAAAAATATAGAGAAAAATGTTGACAGATGTAAAACTAGTAGAGAAAAGACTGTACAATACAGAAAATTCAGAAAATGATACTGCATTAGGATTGACAATGAGTGATTAATTGCCAACTGAGACACACGAAAAATGGCTACCTTCAGTACGTTACAAAAATAAAACATGCATGATAAATAAAGAAAATTTAGTACAAAATTGTGATGACGAATATGAACAAAGGCAAAAATGTTACACGTGGCAAGTTTTACAAATTTTATTTTCTAAAAAATACATGGCGAGTTTTTTTGGGGGAGGGGGTGTTAATTTTTAAAAAGTAAGTACTTGTAAATTTCCCATTGTACACTGCAAAAAATTGCGTATTAAAATATAAATGAAAAAACCTACGGAATGTTGCCATGATCTTATGATAGAAATGCATGGGCTATAATGTCATGGCATGATCCATAGACTAAAATGTAGACTACAAAATGCCATGATCCACACAATAAAATTTCCATGATGCATAGACTTAATTTGCCATGGTCCTGTGCAAAAGAAGTTTGCCATGTTGCAAAAAGGAAGAAAGAATGGTCATGGTGCATATAGTTAAATTTGCCATGATCATAACCAAAATCATATTAAAATTTGCATATATTTGACATGGCAAAAAAAGTAAAATCAGCCATGTTAATAAAGGGCAAATGAATAGTAAATCTTGCCATGGCAATAAAAGCTAAAAATTGCCATGGGAATTTAGGTAAAATTTCCATGTGAATAAAAGGTAAATTAGCCATGGCAAATAAAAAGTTAAACTCGCCATGGCAACAAAAAAAATAAAAAACTGCCTTGGGAATTTACGTAAATTCTCCATGGCAAATTCACTAAAAAAATTGCCATGGCAAGAAAAGTTTGACATCGGCTTGAAAAAAGAAACTTGCCATGGGCATGTTAGTGAATTTGCCGTGGGACATCTAGTGAATTTTGCCATGCAAATTCACAAAAAAAAATTGCCATGGTAAGAAAAGTTTGACATTGTCTTGAAAGAAGAAAGTTTCCATGGCAAGGAAAGTTTGGCATCGGCTTGAAAAAAGAAACTTGCCATGGGCATGTAAGTGAACTTGCCGTGGGACATCTAGTGATGAAGTTTGAAATCGTCTTGAAAAAAGAAGTTTCCATGGCAAGAAAAAGTTTGACATCGACTTGAAAAGAGAATCTTGCCATGGCAAGAAAAGTTTGACATCGGCTTGAAAAAACCAAACTTGCCATGGGCATGTTTTTGAATTTGTCGTGGGAGGTCTAGTGAATTTTCCATGGCAAATTCACTGAAAAAATTGCCATGGTAAGAAAAGTTTGACATTGTCCTGTAAAATTGCCATGATGATCTACTAAAAATTTGCCATCGTCTTGGAAATTAAAGTAAATTTGACATGCAAATACATGAAACTATAATTTGCCATGGTGTATAAACTAAATTTGTAGTTGCCAATTACTAAATTTACCATAATCAAAAATGAAAATAAAACTGCCATGCTTAATTAACGAGAAAATAAAATTTGCCATGATTTGTTAACTAAATTTGCCATGGTCAAAATACTAAAATAACCATGACCAATGAAATAAATTTGCCAGGGTTAATAAAAATGAAATTTACCAACTTCATCAGTAGCAGCATCGATCTACAAAGGAACAAAGTGCGAACCAGATTACTTAGATGAGTTTCAGAGTCATGCATAGCCATCAATAATACCATGAACCCACACAAACATTAGTTGACGAAGCATATTGCATCTAGAATCCTGCGACACTAGCAATAACAAAATGAAACATCTTCTGTTGGTACCTGTCGCAGTCTATGCTGCCCTTGGCATTGAACCTGAACCCCAGCGCAAGATCCTGCTCACCAACCAAGCCCATCAGACCCCAGCGCAAGATCCTGCTCACCGCCTATCAGACCCGCGCACACGAGAGCAGCAGACCAGCTGGCTGCGCACAAGCTGCTCGACGAATTGCACCCAGGAGAGGAGGGCGGGCCTGGTAGAGGCGGGCGAAGACGGCATCCTGGTGCAGGAGGCGGCACTCGGTGGATTGGGTGCACGACACGGCTGCCTCAAGCTCCCTGGTGGCGGAGCGACTTGCTTGCACAGAAGATGATGCGAGACCGCGCGCGTCGTGCGCCTCCACGCGCTCGATCCAGCCGCCGCATGCCCGGCTCCCTCGTCGTTGCCACCGCCGCCGACGACCTTGAGGAGGATCGTCGAAGAGTTGGAGAGGGGGACGGGGCGTGGCAAAGGTTGCTTGCCACCAGCGTCCATGGCCTCCACCCGCAAAATCCAGAGCTCCCCCGTCGATGGACGGAGGCGGGGAACGACGAGGCAAGCGAAAGCGGGCTGCAGGGGCCGCCGGAACTGGCCATAGAGGGCGTGGCGGGCCTGGCCACAATCGAGCTCGACCTCGAGGTGAGCCCGCGAGATCCCATGGAGGGAGATTCACTCTTCGGCGACGAGAGGACGCTGTCGGGGAGGACTCCATCGTGTCTCCCCCATCACGGACACGTCCATGCCGCTGTCCCAGGCAGCTCGTTGACGGGCCTCCACCTCCACTCTCCTCCGCAACGCACGCCGGGAAACTCCGGAATCGCCGCTACCTCCGCCCATGGAGAGCCGCAAGGTCGCTCGGGATTTTGCTCTATGGGAGTGTGGGGAATGGATGAGGTGAAGGAGACAGTGTGGTGGGCCAGTGAAAAAGAAAGGGCGTTCGGGAGACTTCGCCCTCATCCCGAACGAGCCGCTGGGATGACGTGGCCAGCCAGGAGCGTCAAGATGTGTGCGTTTCGATCCAATGACAATGAGCACGTTCTGGACGAGAAGCTAAAACATGGCACGTTCGGGATTTATTGATTCCGTTGATTTACGGATTTGCTATTTAACAGTCGACTGTTATTCAATTCGTCAACATTCAAATCGTTGTCCGTCCGTTGTCGCGTGGAGATTCGCGCTGGGCTGTCTGGTCTTCGGGCTTGTTTTTTCTGTCGGGTCCGGTTTTTTTGTCCCAGCCCGTTACCGCTCCGCGCCCCTCCTCTCCGCCTCTTTCGGTTTTGGTCCTTTTTTGAATTTTGGGTGTGGTTTTCCCCTTTCATTTGAGCGGTACTGTAGCGATAAGGGAGAGAGGCGATAGCGAGGCAAAGGGAGGAATAGGCGCTCGGGCGATGGAGGCAATCCCTTTCTGTTCATGTCGATTCCCAGATCCCCCACCTGTGGAGCTTGATTTCTCTCTCATTTCCCTTTGATTCTCGCCTCCTGCGGTTGGTTGGTCTCTCAATTTCTCTCTCGAGCGCGTGATTTTGTTCATTTCTCGGTGTGTAGCTTCGAGATCTAGGGGTCGGTTGCTGATGTGATTTTGTTAGGGTTCGTGGTAGGCGTGTGTTGTGATCCGGGGCCGTGTTGTTGTAGATTCATGGTAGGTGCTTGTAGTTTTAGTGGTTCGTTTTGGTACGCGTTCTCCCGCTGTCGTTCATCATCTACTTCGTGTTGTCCGCATTTTTGTTCCTCTTCTGCTCGTGGTAGGTTCAACGTGTTCAGTTTCTATGATTCAGATAAATGTATGGATCAGTTATAGGGTTTTGAGATGGGAGTTTTTGTGGTTTTGGGTTTGTGATTTGCGTTGGTAGGTGGTTTGTTTGTTCGCTGGTAGATGGGTGTTGCCTCCCTTGTCCGTGTTGGTTTCTAGGTTTCCTCTTATGCCCTCTGTTGCAGGTCCCTTCTGTCATGTGAGTGGATAAATCGCTCTTAGTGTTGGTTTAGATGTACTTAGGTTCCTTCTTCTTAATGCCATGGTAACTGTGTGTGTGATGCAGGTTTTGCATCTTTTTCCTTGTGCCTAGTGTTGATGTGTATCCCCATAGTTTTAGTGTCATACATTAGAATTACTGTGTATTTTTGCATGAGTCTTACTGTGTAATCCACATAGTTTCAGTGTGCAAATTGCAAATCTAGTTTCTATTTATTCCAGTAGATCATCCCAGTAGAGTCTGATGCCATTGAAATGTTTCTGTTTATGTTAATTGTCATGCATCTTATTTTCCACGAATTACTATGGAATTTAACTATGATTTACACTATAATATAGGACAGTTTTCCACTGTATGCCCAATATTGCACTGTAATTTACCAACTGTAGTATACCCCAGAATTACAGTGTAATTTCTATGCTTCATCACTGTATCTACCCCAGATTTACACTGCAATTTATATGCTTCAGAACTGTAATCAGATGTGGATTTACCTCTAAATTGTTGTAGGGCTTACACTGTAATATACCGCAGATTTACACTGTAATTTGTATGCTTCAGCACTGTAAATGTTGTATGCTTTACACAGTATTTTTTGGACTGAGTATAGTGGATTTTTACCTCTGAATTGATGTAGGGCTTACACTGTAATATACTGCACATTTACACTGTAATTTGTATGCTTCAGTACTGTAAATTTGTAGGTCTTACACAGTATTCGTCAGATGATTTACCTCTCATTTTTACAGTGTGATTTCCATGCTTTTTAGCTCTGTACTTCATGTAGTTTCTTGCATTTTTGTTTTCTTCTTTTCATGTGCAAGTGTCTCTGTTGCAGTAGTATTGAGCGAGGTCCTGTTTTTCACTCTGTAATTACTAGTATTTTTTGCCTCAGACTTACTATGCAAATTGCATGGTAGTTTCTATGTAAGTCAGCCCATAGTTTCAGTGTTTTTTCACATAATTACTAGTATTTACTGTGTATTTTTGCCCCATTTTTACTGTGTAATTCATCATGTAGTTTCAGTGTAATTTACTATAAAATTATTTTGTAATTCATCATGCAGTTCCAGTGTAATTCCATGTAGAATTACTGTGTAAATCATGCCGTATTTTTACTGTGTAATTTACTATAGAATTACTGTGTAATTCATTATGCAGTTTCAGTGTAATTCATTAATGCAGTTTCAGTGCCGTAGTTTTACTGTGTAATTCTGCTATGTAATTCCTGACTATGCCCCCTGATTCCAGTGTAATTTCCCCTAGAATTACGATGGTTTACATTGTAGCTACAGTGTATATTCCCAGATTTTTTGCAATGTATTTACATTGATTCAGTTATGTAATCTCTCATGCTAATTTTCACTGTACCCCTATTCTTTCTTCTGAATTTTTACAGTGTACCCCTAGTTTTACTGTGTTGCTTATTATATGTATTTTACAGTGTAATTTTTGCCCTAATTTGCAGTGTAATATTCATGCTTTTAGCACTGTGATTTATAGGTTTAGTTTATGAGTGGTTGCAAATGGGTTTACATATCTTCAAGGATTGTCGCTCTGTTTGCAAGCTTGACCTGTCGCAATTTGTTTATGAGTGGTTGTTGTCTAGTATTAAGAAATTCAAGGATTCTACTAAAGTTGCTTCGAAAAGCTCTGTGACGTTTGGTGGCTGCCATTACGCCTTTGCTGTAAGTTTTTTCCATATGTAGCTCATTCTATTTTGTGTAGTGTCTTTTTCTTTGTTTTTTAACTCCGTTTGTGTTTGTTGTTATAGGTTTCTTTCCTTGATCATCTCAATTTCGGTCTCTACTCTGTCCCTGATGTCAAGCCTCGTGTACTAGCATGAAGAGGTAACAAAGTCAAGCAGTTTGCAGAGCTTGATAGAATAATAACCGCTCTTACGGGAAGAGGCCACTGAAGGCTTTTTGTCCTACAGTTCATTTGCAGGTATTTGTTTGTGTATTATTCATTTTCTTTATTGCTATTGATTATGTTTTATTTCTTCTGGTGTGTGTGAACTTGTTTAGCATGGAGGGTCATCGTCTTCAGTCACCTGCATTTTAGCATTTTGCTTCAGTCATAAATTTCTTACTAGTTTTCAACTTCTATGATATGTGTCTTCTTACTGAATTTTGTCTTCATGAACCCACCTGTTCCAAGTTCATGGTGCCAAACAGGTCTGCATGCCACCACGGGTTCTGTTCTGCTGCACATTCTTCATTTCGTGTAGCTTCGTTTTCCAGTTCTCCAAATGTCTGCACAAGAATACTAAAGTCGTAAGTTTCTCTCTTTTTTGTGTGAATTCATGATTTTTTTTCTACATTTCACTTCTCTTACTGTAGAATGTACTGATGGGTTGTTACTGGACTCCTCCCCTCTTAGTTGTGTTGTACCATTTGTTGAATGTACCTGTATGCAACATGTTCATTAAACTGGAGTTCTTGATGTAACAGTAGTACTAAATTAATAGTAATACTGAAATAGCTTTACTGAATTGCAAATGGGGAAGCTAAGTAATCAAACCGTCTTCCAGGCTGCTGAGATTTACAGGGGTTAGTTTCTTACCTTGTATATAATGTCTTGACTGTAGGAGCGCAGTATATGAAAATGATTCCTGCAATGTGTTTGTGTGTGAGTTTTTGCTTTTCTTGTACTGATCATTTCTCATTTAAGTGTTTTTCCACTTTTTTTGGTACTCACATTTAGGATGATATCTTCTATGACATTGACAGTAGATCGTCTTCTGTTATTGTTCTTGTCGTGCTCCCAATCTGCATTTCTGGAAAAGAAGTGTCAGTAACAGTACAATTTGCAGTAGTATTTTCACAGTGTACATACAGTAGGTTTGTTCCAGTCTAAGTTTTGATGCATCAACATTCATACACTGAAATTTCTATGGAATTTTCCACTGAAAATTCCATGCAATTTCCACTGTAATTTCTGCAATTTCCATTGTAATTTCTATGCATTTTGCACTGGAAATTACTATGTAATTACTAGGGGATTTTGCACTGTAATTCTTGGTCTGTTTAGCCAGTTTTTAGTGTAATTACTAGGGGGATTTTCCACTGTAATTCTTGGCGTGCTATTGTTCTTTCCATACTCAATCAAGCAGTATGTGTTCTTGCAGTGTAAATTATAAAACTATCCAAGTTCTGCCTACTGCTAGTGATGAATTATTTCCAGAGTATCTAGTTTTTGTCTACTGATTGTTTCTTAACCTGTATCTAGTTTCTCTGACGCATTTTGTTTTTGCAGATTTTCCTTGTAAGAGAGGTGAAGGGGGTGAAGAATTGAAGTGCTAGGGGGTAGCAGTAGTTTTTTGTTCCTGGCCTGTTGATTTTCCTGGGATTTCCCCAATTGCCTAAGCGGGTGAAGAATTGAAGCTGCTGTTGTTCCTTCTTGCTTTTCTCTAGGTAAACCTTCACCTTCCTCTCCAGGTTCACCCCTGTCTCCCATGGATGCCTGCCTTATCTGATTTTGATCTGCTCTTTGTTCTTCTCCCCCTTCTTCCATGGCCATCAGCCTGATTTGTTTCTTTCTTTTGTGGTGTGTGTTAGGCGAGATCTCTGCTGCTGTTATGTAGGAGGGGTTGGAGAGTTCCCAAGAGGCCTGCGTTTCTGTGGGTAGCAAGTTGATGGCCAGCTGTTTGCTGTAGTCCAGCGAGGCTGCCGAGCAGCGAGGTTTGGTGGTGATGCCGGTTTAGTTGAAACCGGGTCAGGGTTTTGCCCGACTCGTTTAACCCGAAATGAGAAAATAAACAGTGGCCGGTGGGGGATGGGGGTTTGGGACAAGGGCATGTGTCATCTGTTCATTGGTTGGGGAATTTGAATGTCGTTGAATTGAAAAACAGTCAAATGTCAAATAGACAGTCTCAATTAACATGGTCTTTGTCCAAATTAATCGGACTCCGGGTTGCAGTTGTTTCACCGTCTACGAAACGATCTCGTAGCTAGGAACCCACCACATATACGCGCGCGTGAAATCAGGTTGTCTCCTACAATCCTACGTACGCGAGCTCATAAAGTCATAAGTTCTTGATATAGGTTTTTGAATCGACGATCGATCGCGCGATGGCGGAGGCAAGGCCGTCGTCGAGTTTCCCAGTCGACTGGGATGGTCTTCCTACAGATCTACTGAGGAGCATCGGCGAGCTCCTCGATGTGCCTTGCTGCATACGGTTCCGCGGCGTGTGCCGGTCCTGGCGCGCGGCTCTCCCCGCGATGCCGCCGCCGTGGCTGGTGATCCCCGACGGCGGCTACCCCACCTTGATGGACCACTTCACGTTCGTCTCCCTCCCGACGCGCGGCTGCGCACTCTGGGCACTTCCGGGCTCGCGCTGCGTCGGCTCCAGCGCCGGCTGGCTCGCCCTCCTCGACCCTAGCATGAGCGTCACGCTACTGAACCCCCTGACAAACGCGCAGGTCCGCCTTCCGCCGCTCCGGCGAGACGGACACCTCTATCCGAGCCCCTTCGGCGTCAACTCCGACGGCTCGCCGGAGTACTTCCACGCAGGTCCGCGGCCAGACAAACGCATCTGCACCGTGCAGTATAAGTTGATCCAGAAGGTGGCCTTCTCCGCCAACCCCACCGTCCAGGACCACGCGGTCGCCGTCCTCTGCCGCTACGGGCTCGGCCTGGCGTTCACGAGAGCAGGCCTAGACGGCTGGCAGTGGCTGCACTGGCCTGACGCTGCCGGCCGCGGCGGACCGGACGTCGGCGAGCTCTACGGCGGCAGCAACACAGACCTTGACATCGTGTACCACGACGGCAAGTTTTACTACATGACACGGTGCGGGCAGATATGGACCCTCGACGCGGATGCGGACGCGCCTACCCCCGTCACGCCGGTGCCGTTCGTCAAGTGCCGCCCTAAGCTTGGTCCCGACCACCGCCGCTACGGGAAGCATCTCGTCTTCGCCCAGGACGGCATGCTGCACGTGGTGTGGAGCGACGGCCCCGGTCTGCCTTTGGAAACACGAGACAGGCTGATGCGAATGCATGTTCAGACCTACCATCCAGGCGGCTCCCGGCCCCGGCGCTGGAGGAAGGCGCGGCACTTGAGTGGCCGAGCCTTCCTCATCGGCAGCCGCAGCCACTCCCTGGCGGTGCCGGCGTCTGTGGCGTCCGCACCGTCGACGTGGATAAGGCCCAACTGCGTCTACTTCACCTGCATTATGCCAGGATCCGACTATATTAATGGAGAGTCCGTGGAGGTGCTGCCTCCGGAAATTTGGGAGTTCAACGTCAAGACCGGTGTCTTCCGGGAGTGCGACAGACGAGACATCCCGGATTCGGATTGGCTCGAGTGGCCAAAAGCTATCTGGTTTACGCCTTCCTTGTTGTAATCCTAGAGTTGTATGTACTATATAATCAGTCCGATGTGTTATACGTAACAGTCACGTGTGATTTTCTCAAACCTTCAGGCCTTGTTCTGTTATATGGGATTTGTTTCCCAAAGGAACCAATCGAGGCAGGGATTTAGTGGATCCCTCTCTGTCACTCAGATCCTAATAGCTAGGATTTCTGAAATTGCATCAAATTATTTCCCCTTCATCTAAAATAGCTAGGATCCTAATAGTTAGGGATTGATTAGTATTGCGATGGCGAAAATGTTCACTTTAGCTACATTTCAGTCAGCTGACTTTTCACTTTGTGGTCAATCGATTTTCTTTTCGTTGGATGTGCTTTGAGATGTGTGTTGTTTTCATTTTCTGCTGTTTAATTATGTTATTGGGTTGGGCTGTGTGAAATCGATTGACCCCTATTTTGGGTCAGTCGAATTGCTTCTTGGGATCGTTTTTGTTCTTCTGGATTGCGCTTTTCTTTTTTCTTTGTTACCTTTTTGTTATTGGTTATTTTTTGGTTTTGTTGGTTTTTGGCCGCGTGTAATTATATACATACAAATACTATATAATATGTGACCAAATTTCGTAATTATATGATTATTTTTGCATATTACGATAAAGTTCAACTTTGGTGCAAAGTTGTGCCCAAGTTTTTTTTTATTTTCTCTCTTCTTAAAGGAAATACCAATGCCTCCATTCCATTTTAGAATTTTTTTTTGATATTGTTTGTCTTTATTTCATTTCATTCTACTTTAAGGTTAACTAGATGACTTGTTGCGCCAAATGGCGCAGAGACCCGCTAAAGCCATGTTGTCGATGAAAATAATTTCATTTTGCAAGGACATATTATGGCGCAGAGACCCGCTGAATTCATGTGCGCGTTGAAAAAAAAACAACCCTCTTTAATAAAAAAGAATGGAAACTGCTGTCTACAATGAGATGTCCACATACTTTTAAATTTATCTCCGAGCCAAATGGGCGTAGAGTCCAATTTGACACTATGTTAAAACCGCTTTATGTGATTTGAAAGTCGGTGTTAGTGTTATGTCTTTCTCTTTGTATCGTAGACTTTCACTATGCTGCGTGCCGGTCATATGCTCTTTCTCCTTCTTTACAGTAGATAGCCACATCAGCAAAAAATATAACTATTACTAAAAGACTCAACACTCGACCATCGCATATTTCACGCATTTCCGGTCATGTTCCTTCTAAGTCGCGCATATTTCACGCGAGCGCACGCGCTATTTGTGTGTAACTACCATGTGGTTCTAGTATTTTAGATAACAAAATGGAATTCCCTTATATGTTGGTGTCCACCACCTTCCCCAACCGAGGTGGAACTAAAGCAAGGAGCAACATGAAGCAATTATGTGTTGCCGTGACCGATTCTCGCATGCGCCAGCCCCTAATTGCAGCTCCGGTGGCCATACATCCATTGGTCACATGCCAAACCCGTTGGCTTCATTAAAAAAAAAGAGGCGGAGTCAATGCGGCTCCACCACATGTGCTCGTCTGCAAATTAAATGATTAATTACTAGTATGAAGCTATCTTTTCTGCCTACATGAGTCCTTAGTCGTGCAGGGTTCATGGTTCTAGTATTAGTATTTCTCTCCTTTTTCCTTTTCTCTTGGGCTAGGATATTTATTATTAGTCTTTTTCTGGATAGTCTTGTTCAAATATGTATTATATATCTGGCTACCGAGTACTTAGGCCGTGCAGGATTGATACGAGTATTAGTATTTGTTTCTTTTTCTTTTTGGCTAGGATGTCTTTTCATGTATCTATTTTCTTTTATTTATTTATTTATTATTTAGTCTTTTACTGGAATTCATATTTATTTCATCTTTTCCAATAGGTATTAGTATTCGTTTCTTTTTCACAAGCCTCTACGGCTATTTCTCGCATAGCGTTGTTATCGTAAACTCCCAACGTAAAAAATACTTGTCATAGAGATAGATAAAAATAAACGTATCTAAAATTAAAATACATCTAGATACATCTATTTCTTCAACAAGTATTTTCGGACAGAGGAGGTATAAGAAAGGGTATAAGAAACCCCCCACCAAGAGTGTTACAAGTTGTTACACTCTTTTTCAGATAGCCTCCACGACTATTTCTACTAAGCTCCCCATCGCAGCGTGGCCGGCCTTGAACATCAGCTGCTTCAACCACAACACCCGGTGCACCATCAACAATGTCGGCAATGAGGAAGGATCCGGGGCCATTCACAACTTTTATTTCTTATTTATCAACCAATCTTTTCATCGGTCAAACACCGTACAACTGCCATGTAAATTATAAGATGTATGTCCAAGAAAAATGCTGTGGGTATAAGAACACATGCGAGGGAATTATAACACAAAAATGAGAAGGAACGAGAAATGCAATAGAACATGAGAAAAGCTGACATTGCCTCAAGAAATGACACCGAGTATGCTTTATTTCTGCATGATCCAGACAATTTGACATGCATGGTACAAGGAGAAAAGCAATACACAAATCACAGCAAATCCAGTTTATATGAAGGCACGTCTCCTCCCAACAGCATACTACTCTTGTTTGAAAATTCACTGCTTTGCAAGGTTCACATTCAAGGAAATATAAAGGGAACCAAGCGGCGCTATCAAACTGGATCGCTCCGCCCTACCGAATATAAAACTTCACTATCACAACTGGATCCTCCTTGCTCTCACTTATGCTCGGATCACAACTGGATCTGATCAGCAGAACCACCTCGCCCGACTGTATCTCGCACCTGCGCCACGCCCAAAGAAAAGAAGATGTTCAATTTTGGTAGAGTCCAAACACACAGATCAAACATTATTTAGTCTAAGCTAAGATATCCAATCTACTTGATCTAGTCCAAACAAACAGATCTATATCATTAGTAGTACAAGATTACTAAACAACCACCTGTCATCCGTACATAGAGAAGAGGCATCCCAATCACCTTGGCATACAATTTAGCACGACAGGATGGTCGTGGGCACGTAGAGCATGAGAAAGCAGAGGAGAGGAATCGGTAGCTTACCACCTATGCCGAAAATCGAAGAAGATTCCGCCACCAGAGGGGCAGGGCGGGAGGCAACAGAGCGGAAGAAGAATCCCCAGCGCACACTACATGGCGGTTTTCCCTGATGACAAATCATTGATCTATGATGACTAGCACAAGATTTTATCAACAGCCATACAGGATACAGCCAACATAAAACAAATCCTTACACAACATTCTGGCAAGTCAAACGAATATGTGCATTCTACATTTTTTGGTATTTTCCAGCTTTAACCAGATGGAGCTGTTAGATTTTGGTGATTGGGCAATTTGGTATTTTCCAGCATATTCAGGTACTACACAAAACGCTAGCTAAAGATCCACCGGGTGCTACATTATAAGCACATTGGGAGCGTAAATAATTGTAACCATATACATATAAAATGACAGCAATGGAATCTCAATCCTCTGCTTTTATTTGTAATGTCTCTATTCCTCGATGATGAAAGCCCAAAGATCTATGAACCACCTCATGTTTGACTAGCCAATTAGATAACCAACCCTGCTGCATTGTCTTCATCTCTCCCTCTTTGTATAAATATTTCACATTTCGGATGCAAGTTTGAAAGATTGCCCTGCTTTTTATTTTTCTACACAAAAGAGCCCCTCTCCTAATTCACTAATTTGTAGGAAGGTACTGAACTTTTGGATTTGAAAAAAGCTTCAGAATATATATCTAATGTAGATGGTGATTGATAGAAGCGGCTTAAACTCTGGGTCAGACTACCAGCTTTTTAATTTACAGATTACTGCTTGACATTTTGAAAGAACACCTATGAAATTATGAATAAATAAACTTTGGAGGGGGGGGGTATCATTTTGGTCTAATGACTAGGGATGACTGGAACAAGATTTCCACAAAAGTTAAGTATTCAATCAATGATAATCTCAAGACACAAGCAACCAGTTATTATCACACTTCACAGGCTCGGGGAAATGATTACAAGCAAACTGGGTAGAAGTGAACATAAATAAAATTTAGCAGATCAACCTCTAACTTGGTAAACAACTTTGTTTGAACTTTGATTGCCTTGAGATTACAGACAAGAGCATGCATTGTTCATTCCACGCACAGACTGAATCAGCACATCATAAGCGACTAGATAACGCTGCTGGAATTAAATGGGACAACATAACAAGCACTTAAAAGGGAAGAGAGGAGAGGAGGTCATACCTCGGCATCTAGGACCCGCAGCATGTCGGGAGGGGGCTCAGAGATGATGCCATAGGGCCAAGGCAACCAGCAGTCCGCCAGTAGGTGGGGCCCATACACCTACACGGTCCATCTACCAGTCTTCTTGCCCCACCTCCACAAGATAAAAAACGACCTTCTAAGGGGCCGCAAGTCCACCATCTCCAGCATAGATCTCTTTGCAGTCCTCACCAGCAAGTCAGGCCCCTCCCTGGGCAAACAGAGAGATCAAGATTAGTTCCCAAACGATTTCTAGAGAAAAAAATGATGATAGCAATACAGCTAGAAAAGAGCACATTCAACTGGAAACTACATACATGGGAATCCTACTGTTGGGCCATTATAGATTGAACATTCATCGTCGCAATTCAATCTTCAACCATACTTGGTCTAGTCCAAAAGCACAGATCCATATCATCAGTAGCGCAAGATTTCTCAACAACCACACAACCATGATAAAGCAACTAGAACTGAGAAAATCATTGGATAACATTATGTCAGCTAAACAAATATGTGCATTCTACTCCTATGCCACTAAGATCAAATATTTATCATAACAGTTCAATGATTCAAGCTGCGATCATATTGGATCTAGTCCAAAGCTTGGATCTTTGATATAACTAGCACTAGATTTTATCAACAGCCATATAGCCAACATAAAGCAAACCCTTACAGTGCATTCTGGCAAGTCAAACAAATATGTGCATTGTACTTTTTTTTGGTATTTTTCAGTTTTACCAGATGGAGCTGCTAGATTTTGGTGATTGCACAAATTCGGTATTTTCCAGTGTTGGTATTATAACTACAGTTATTACACAAATGAAGGCGGGTTTAAAGTCCGGGTCACACCAATTTCTTCACTTTCAAAGTCTTCAGAAAGCCAAAGTCTTCAGTTGAAGACATTCATTTATAGGGGTCGACTTTCACTGTAAATATCAAACTCCTCATAGACTTATAGACCTGTGTACACTCACAAACACATTAGTCCCTTAACCTATAAGTCTTCAATACACCAAAATCGCTAAGGGGCACTAGATGCACTTACACCTAGGTTTTGTGGCGCTGATTCTATCGCCAATATAAGTGGGATGCTATCTAATTTCTCCGGTACCACAACCTTTTTCAAGGACTTTGCTTGTACTCCTTCAGGTTCTGCAATCACTCTCTTTCTTTTGGATGTCTGATACACAAGAATAACATTTGAATAAAAAAATATGGTATGATATGGAATAGGTATTGATGATGGATGGGCATGACATCTTCACATATATGATGAGTAAACTAAGCAGATGGTGGTGCAACGAAGTAGAAGAAATGCAGGATACGTGCAATCAATAAAACCTTGCCAAATTAGAACATGCACCTTGATGGGTGAACATGATTGGCCATCTGCCTTTGCCTCCTCGAGCTTAGAATAGTCATTAGAATCATATTCTGAACACGAATCTGCAGGTGGGGAGCATGTGGGTTTCATTGCATCCAGAATGAAAATAAATCCCTTGGTGCCAAGTTTGTTAGGCATTGCACTATTCCGCAATATTCTTCTGATGCGTGCATTATCATATTCATTGTGATCATTTTCAAAATGTGAGATGCATGAAAACATAAATAGTAGTGAGATTATCTTTGTAATGCATAGGATATTCTAATATAATAAGGTCTCCCTTTAAACCTGGTGTGCTATCTCTAGAATTCTGATGAGAGAGCCTAGGTGTGCTGTAATTTGGTGCATTAATATAATTTGGCACTACTTGTTGGTGCAATAATTTGCCTCCTTATATTTTGAAGATTGTTAACATAAATAGTAAGGGACTAATGTGTTTGTTAGTGCACACAGAGTAATAAGTCCATGAGGTCATGAGGAGTTTGATGTAAACTCCGAAGAATATGCCCTGCGTGGCAGCGAGCATTATTCACGAAGTTTATACTGTGAAGAGTGAAACCTAAAATTGCTGACACAATCAATTGGTTCAGTGGCATATGAAGGAAGTGACTGCAGCCGAAAGAAGTCGAAGACGAAGTGAAGACGTAGCATTCTTTTTGTTCTTCTTCTTTTCTTTCATTGAGTCATAGGACCACCCTACTATTAATAGGGGTATAGTGTTGAAGCTTTGATTCTCCGATGTTAAACTCAATCCTATGAAATTTGTGAGGGAAATATCTTTGTGTTCCGAGCAAATACTTGCCAGCAAGAGACTGTCATCTTCCTTGTTGCGAGAGATTTGTCTTTGACCAAAAAGTTAGTATTACTTGTTCCTCAAGTAATGTTACCATCGCTTTCAAATCTGACCGTTGCAAACGTGTCGGTTGGCCATTGGCTGGACCGCGTGTCCAAAACGACCATTTCCGATGTGGGAAGGCTGCGGTTATAAATAGCCACCCTGCACCGGCTTTGCCCGGTGGCTGCTCCATTTGATTCCGAGAAGATTGTTGAGCAACCCCCTCTCCAGAGTGATTTGAGTTTAAAATCCACCAAGAGAAAAACCTAGAGCTGAAGAATTAGATGGCGGTTTAGCATCACTCGAATCTAAGTCCGGTATGCTCCACCTGTTACTCTTGAGAGCTGCAAACTCGCTAGACGGTTAGGTGTCAAATTCTTTAGAGACCAAGAGTGATTGTAGTTCTCGAAGAAGAAGTCTGTAAAGGTTCGGAGATCGCCTCAAGTATCTACCACACGAGTGATCGACATTTGTTGATGAATCAATTGTCGAGGACAATAGGGCAAAGAGAGTCTATCTTTTGTGCTAAATCACAACCCCTCCAACCAGACGTCGTCCTTGTGCAGAAGGACGAACTGGTCTACCAAATTCTCTGTTGCCATCGAGCATCACTAGTTATTTCTGTGCACCTTAT
The DNA here is from genome assembly GCF_018294505.1 of Triticum aestivum. NCBI lineage: Eukaryota > Viridiplantae > Streptophyta > Magnoliopsida > Poales > Poaceae > Triticum > Triticum aestivum. Next base: position 40,191,493 of record NC_057805.1, read on the forward strand.
CATTCAAATTGCTTTGCATGACTGAATTCAACCATGTGATTTTCATCAGTTTGGTAGTTTGCTTTCACTCACTGATATCAGTTAACTTTCATTCCGCCGCTGGGTTGTGAGAGCTTTGAAGTTTTCGAAAGAAATTTTAGAACTCCCACTCACCCCCCCCCCCCCTTAAGGCATATTTCGTTCCTACAATTGGTATGAGAGCACGATACTCGTTGACTCTGCTCATTTTGGTCTAACAACCTTGGAGTTTAAGTATGTCTTCAGTGAATTACAAGTTGCACCTCAAGATTCCTATTTTCGATGGGACGGACTAGATCCACCGCAACCGCATCTCGGAGCCGCGGCGGAGAAAGGCCCTGCCGCCGCCATCACCCCCCCCCCCCCCCCCCCGCCTAGGCTTTGCTACTTTCTCTATTTGATCCATACTGTTGTGAGTCTCCCCCCTGCTTTGCCAGGTACTAAAATAAATTCTACGCCAACATTTTGTTTTCAACCGAGGAAGAAGAAGCTCGGTAACAAGAGTGCAAAAGGAAGGCGAACAAACTTATAGTGTTTGAAACAGTTTTTTCAGGTGCCTCACGGATACCCACTTCCTTACATTTGCCTAACTAAACACTAGTATTTAGATAAAGAGTTAATTACACTAGAGATACATAAACTTGCACTTGATGTACAACTTCATACACAAACTTGGAAAATGACACAAATCTACCCTATAACTTGCATTCCAAGCACGTTTCAGTACATTTTCGTTAACTCTCCATTAAACATGACACGTGAGCTGCACGTACTAGTGCTACCCACTACACTAGCCACTACACCACCCGTTCTTATATGTTTAAGTTAGAGATAGATATTATTTATATGTTTATGTTATGTGCTGGCCTTTGAACAAGTTTTGTTTTCTTCTCAATGTCGGTATCTTTTCGCTCGATTCAGAAAATTTAAGTGATAATTTTTTTAGGATTCAAAGTCAAGACGTTGTGTCGCACGCATCCGATACTAGCCACTGCAACCTGCTACTTGTTGTTAATGTTAGAGATATATAGTTATTTTTTATCAGAAAAATGGTTTGAATCTAAATTTGTGCATTGCACAGGGTTTATTGTGTGAGTGGGTCTCTCAACATTGTTTTTCCCAGTCGGCTGGCTATCTGAAATTTCCGTGAGCCGTGAATGCTTTTGACATTGTTAAAGAAACTAGAATTCAAATGGTCAGATGTTCATATGCACATGTTTTCGCATATCATCTTTTGTCCAAGTGATAAGGCGCAAACCATAACAACTCATATGCGAAAGTTGGACCTGTCACCCTTGGTTAACACAAGCTACCAGGTGGTGTAGTGCCTAGCAAATGGTTCATGCGACTTGTCACCCTTAGTTAGATTCTGGCTGGCCGCGTTAATTTTTATTACGATATGTTTCAGTTTCTTTCCTTGCAACTGACTTGTGGGACCCACACGTAGGTAGGACCGTGGGTCAGCTGGCATGCAGTGTTTAACGGAGAGTTAACGAAAAATGTACTGATATGTACCCGAAACGCAAGTTGTAGAGTCGGTTTGTGTCATTTTTCAAGTGTATGTATGATTATGTACGTCGAGGGTAAGTTTATGTATCAAAAGTATAATTAACTCTTAGATAAAGGGGAAATAATTGATGCAGAGGGATCCACTCAACCCCTCGTTAGAGTGGTTACCTTTGGAAACAAATCCCAAGGAACAGAACATGGCCTCAAGGTTTGAGGAAATCGCAGGTGAGAATAGGTATAGCACATCCACCGATTATACCAACTCTAGGATCACAGCAAGGATGGCGTAAACCAGATAGCTTTTGGCCACTCGAGCCAATCTGAATTTGGAATGTCTCGTCTGTCGCACTCCCGGAAGACACCGGTCTTCACGTCGAACTCCCAAATTTCTGGAGGCAGCCACTCCACAGACTCTCCGCTGATATAGTCGGAACCTGGCATGATACAGGTGAAGTAGACGCAGTTCGGCCTTATCCACGTCGATGGTGCAGACGCCACAGAGGCCGGCACCGCCAGCGAGTGGCTGCGGCTGCCGATGAGGAAGGCTCGGCCACTCAAGTGCCGCGCCTTCCTCCAGCGTCGGGTCCGCGAGCTTCCTGGATGGTAGCTCTGAACATGCATTCGCATGGGCCGGGTTCGAGTATCGAAAGGTAGACCGGGGCCGTCGCTCCACACCACGTGCAACATGCCGTCTTGGGTGAACACCATATGCTTCCCATAGCGGCGATGGTCGGGACCAAGCTGAGGGCGGCACTTGACGAACGGCACAGGCGTGACGGGGGAAGGCGCGGCGGCATCGAGGGTCCATATCTGCCCGCACAGTGTCATGTAGTAAAACTTGCCGTCGTGGTACACGATGTCAAGGTCTGTATTGCTGGCGCCATAGAGCTCGCCGCCGACCCGTCTGTGGCGGCCCGCAGCGTCAGGCCAGTCCAGCCACTGCCAGTGGTTTTGGCCGGCTTTGGTGAACGCGAGGCCAAGGCCGTATCGGCAAAGGACGGCAACCGCGTGGTCCTGGGCGTTGGGGTTGGCGGAGAAGGCCGCCTTCTGGATCAACTTATCCTGCACGCTGCAAGCGGGCCTTTCTGACAACGGTGCACCCGCGTAGAAGTATTTCGCTGAGCCGTCGGAGTTGATGCCGAAGGGACTAGGATAGAGGAATTGGTCTCGCCGGAGCGGCGGAAGGCGGACCTGCGCGTGCGTCAGGGGGTTCAGCAGCGTGACGCTCATCTTAGGGTCGAGGAGGGCGAGCCAGCCCGCGCTGGAGCCGACGCAGCGCGAACCCGGAAGTGCCCAGCGGGCGCAGCTGCGCGTCGGGAGGGCGACAAATGTGAAGTAGTCCATCCAGGTGGGGTACCCGCCGTCGGGAATCACCAGCCACGGCGGCTGCATCGCGGGGAGAGCCGCGCGCCAGGACCGGCACACGCCGCGGAACCATATGCAGCAGGGCACGTCCAGGAGCTCGCCGATGCTCCTCAAGAGATCGTTTGGAAGACCATCCCAGTCGGGGAAAGTCGACGACGGCCTTGCCTCCTCCATCGCGCGATCCGTCGTCGAATCAAAAAGCATATATCAAGTAGTAGTACGTACTGATGACTTTATGAGCTCGCGTACGTCGTAGGAGGAAACCTGCTTAATTACGCGCGTATATTTGGTGGGTTCCTAGCTACGAGATCGTTTGGTAGGCGGGGAACCAACTACAGTACAACCGGGAGTCCGATTAATTCGGACAAAGTTAAATTGTACTCCCTCCGTCGCACAATATAACATCGTAACGATCTTATATTTATATTTTGAAGGGAGTAGTAATGGGATAAATACGAGCAATGCTACACCTACGATCGAGTTAAAGCATAGTAGTAACCATTTCGGATGGCCCGGTTTACGGGTCGTGGGCGAATTTTTCAGCTGCATAGATCCCTAAAAATCGATCATCCCGTAATTTTTTGGGATCCTGCAAAGCCCGAACCATTTTCGTCATATCTACGGGAACCGTCCCTGTTTTTGCCGGATCCTTTTTCCTTGCGTGAACCAACTTCCGCCCGCTTCCGTTTCCGCCTCCTGCGCCGCCGCCGTCAATCTCGCCTCCAACCTCGATGTCCGGCCTCGCAGTGCCGGAAACAAACCAGATGAAGTACTCACAACCTCCAGGTGGCCCATATCATGCGCTCGCGCAACCTCCAATGTCGCCGCTCCATCCGCCCGCGCCTCCGTCGACCGTGCACGCCGGTGCCGCCCCTAAACCTTCCGCCGCCGGCGTCAAGAGGAAGCGGCAGGGCAATCACATCGTTCAAGAGGGCGCAACCGGCGCGGCACAACCTCCTGCCGCCCCCGCTCCGGTTCCTCCCGTCGCGACCACCGGTGGGAGAAAGAAGACTGCCTCCACCGGCTCGACTGGTGCACGGGCGAAGCCCCCGAGGAAGAAGGTACTCGCAGCACGAGGCTGGGCTCCTTCTCCACCTCCGGCCGGCCACGACCTCCCTTATCACCGCCACTCCACCGGTCACGTCTATCACGTGTTCGATGAAACGTCCGGCAGGTAAAAAAACTCCTTTTGCTTGATTGTGCATTTGTTCATGTTTTTTTGTTTGATCACGCATTTGAAAGGCTAAACTTGCTACCTCGTATGTTGCACATGATTTTGGATGTGATGAACTAGTATGATGATGAACTAGTGATGTAGAGGTATATATAAATTTTGTATATTCATATGCAAGCACTTGTCAATGTTTGTCCGATGATTTTATTTGTAGTACCGCAAGGCTTCCAGCACGAAACAGATCCCGCAAACTCGTCCCGCAAATATTTTGCAGGATGGCTTTAGAGGATTTGTTCCGTCGGCAGTACCGCAAAAAAAATATTACAGGCCGCCTGTAAACGATTTTTTGCAGGACGGGGATATACCGGATCTGCTAAAGATGCAAGGGGGCGAACTATACCTGCAGGGAAGGAACAACGGGCGTGGAGGGAGGCAGGAAGCGCGACAGCCATCTTGTGTGGTTGCTCACCTTGGGGAAGCCTATTCTACCAGTAGCGCCGCCAAATCGTGGTGGGCTCTGCTTCTTGAGTTCATGGTCGGGGGAGTGGAGACGCGCACGTTCCCATGGTGCTAATCCGGATCTCCGGGATGTTGGTGGTTCGCCTTCATCGTCGTTCACTTCACCTTCGCCAGCACGCTGCAATAACCATCCACCTTCAACTTATGTGCTCAGTTACTTCTTCTTCCATATTTTCTTCTTATGTCTTATTCTTTTTTCTTTTTTCTTCTTCTTTTTTCTATTTTTGTTTTCTTTTTCCATTTTTATTCCGAATGGTTTTTTCTTTTTTGTTATTTTTTTCCTTTTTATTAAATTGAATGAACTTTTTTTAATATTGATGAACTTTTTCAAAATCGATGAACTTTTTTCAAAATCAACGAAATTTTTTTGAAATTGCTGAACTGTTTTGGAATCAAATGAATTTTTTTTCAAAATCGACGACCTTTTTCAAATTCGATGCACTTTTTGAAAATATGACCTTTTTGAAATTCAATGAACTTTGTTTCAAATTTGTGAACTTTTCTAAAAATTCATGTACATTTTTGAATTCACGCTTTTTTAACTTTTCTCTTTTTTCAAAATCAACGGTCGTCCGACCAGTGGTTGACCGGTCAACCATGTCCAGTCAGGAGGGAAGCGACATGACCGAGCCAGGAGGGAGCCAGGGAGCGCACGCGTTTTGGGTCGGGCCCAAGATTGCGATTGTGTGGGCACTAGAACCCCTAATGGTGCCCAAAGCGCTGACTAGAAGCTCCGTGGATGGAGGCCAGGTGAAGGAACGTGCGGACTCGCTGACTGCTTCTGGGTAGGATGGCCTTCGGGCTGGGAGGCCCAATCAAGCACATCGCTCTGTTTTTTCTTTGAGAGTAGCGCCCACTTAGGACAGACCGCAAACGTGACACTGAGGGCAGATCTGACAGTCAGAGACCACCCAGACGCGAAATCGAGCCGCTAACAAGACTGGTAGCGTGAGAGGGCTGGGATTAGGCTTGGTTCTGTTGTCCTATATACCTTCTTATTTTTCGCCAATAAAGGAAGGAGTGCTACTGCCCATTCGTCATCCTTTTTGTAGAAAACCCCTTGCTGTTTTCCAAAATCAACCCGTGATTCGACTCAAAGTCGGAACAGGAAATGGTTTGCTATTTGCAGACCCCCCCCCCCCCCCCAATTTACAGATTAATCGACCCATAGTCCATGGACAGATTAAAATACATTTAAAAATATCCATATCTTTTAAATCCTAACTCCAATATTGACATTATTATATATATAAATTGATTAGAAAATGTGTAGAATATGAATATAACTTTGTTTACATGTTAGACATTCTTAAAATGCTATAGGTGATTCCATAGTTCTTCAAGGTTTGCCTCATCCATAGCAATTGTGTTGCACAACTTGCGGTTGCAATATATTCGGCTTCAGCAGTGGAAAGGGCGACGCAATTTTAATTCTTCTAGGACCAACTTACCAAGGAGTGTCTAAGAAATTGACATGCACCGAAGGTTGACCTTCAACCCACCCTGTCTCTGGCCCAATCCGCATTTGTGTACCCAATGAGATTAAACTTGGCATCCTTGGGGTACCATAGGCCCAACGTTGGGGTGTGAACAAGGTATTTAAGAATATGCTTAACTGTTGTATGATGACTTTCCCTAAGGAAAGCTTGAAATCAAGCACACATGGCTACACTTAACATGATGTTCGGCCTAGATGCATAAATATAAAGCAAGGAACCAATCATAGAGTGGTAAAGAGATGGGTCAAATGGAATACCATTGGTGTCTTCATTAAGTACAAATTTGGTTGGTATGGACGTCTTACATGGCTTTGCATCGGGCATCCCAAACTTCTCAAGTAGGTCCTTGGTGTACTTGGTCTGAGACAAGAAGATTCCTTCTTGAAATTGTTGAATTTGAAACCCAAGAAAGAACTTCAGGTCCGCTTTGAGTGACATCTCAAAATTCTTGGTCATAGAGGACTTAGAGCATCTCCAGCCGTTGGCCACCCCAGGACGCATAAAAATCGCCCCCTGGGGGCGAGCCGGCGATTCGTTCGGCGCTGGGGGCGGTTTTGCGCCCAGTTGCTGATTTTGGCCCACTTTTGAAGCCCCATTTCGGCGAAAAAGGCCCATATGGGCGAGAATAGGCCCATATTCGGCGTGGTTCGCCGTGGCTCGGCGTTCAATTATCAACATAAATATTTTTTTTATCACATATTTCATCACACAAAATTCAAATACTTTAACAAAATAGTTCAACAACAAATAGTTCAATACAAATTATATAGTTCAACAAATAAAAACTCATATTTCATCACACGTTGCGCCTGGTGTCGCCCTTGAGCCTTCATACGTGCTCTATCAGATCTTGCTGCAGTTGATGATGCACCTGTGGGTCTCGGATCTCCTGACGCATACTGAGGTAGGCAGTCCAGGTTGCCGGTAGCTGGTGATCAACTTGGGCAAGAGGACCCTGCCTGTGGTATGGTTCAGTGTCAAACACTGGCTCTTCCTGCTCGCTCTCAATGATCATGTTGTGCAAGATGACACATTCCTGGAAACGGCGGTCGGAAACGCCCAGCTGGTGTCGGAGGGGCTGCCGCGGCGAACCTCTGCTATTTTTCCGGCGGGGAATGGCTATCTACCGGTGAAGGGCGGCGGGGCGGCGCCGGGATATACCTAGTGGCGGCCGAGAGCGCGGGGGGTGGGAGGCGAGTTGGGGAAGAAAATCTTGACTTTTCACCTGACGGCGTGGGCCAGCCGCGCTTTTCCCTTGCGCCGGAGCCCCAAGCGCCCCCAGCGCGCCGGGTTCGGCCTGCGGCCGCCGGGCGGAAAAAAGGGCCGAACCGGCGCTTTTCGTCGTCCTGGGGGCGCGACTGGGCCGTTTTTTTGGCGCCGGCGCCGGAAAAGTCGTCTGGGGGGCCTGTTGGGGGCACGGCTGGAGATGCTCTTACATCCACATCCCCAATGCCAGGGATCTATGGGATAGCATTGTGATGACCAAGACCATAACCTCCTTCCTTCGACTTGCACAAAACGAAATCGCAAAAGGGGCATTGCAATACTTTTGTATGGAGAAGGGTGAGAATCCCAAGCATCTTCTCGAGCGCTTGATGACTCGTGCCGCCGACATTGAGTCCTATGATTGTGACAAAAGTCAAGATGGATTCAACTTGACTAAGCGATTTCTAGTGGAAAATTTGCTAAATGCACTTGCTCCTTATCATCACCAAATAGTGTGGTGTGACGCCCGGATAATTAAGCTACAGTAATTCCACGCTAATGATGCCACGTCACCTCGGTTACTGTTGTTAATCTCACGATGGTTCAAAAATGATTCAAATTCAAATTTAAAATAAAGACAAACATCAAAAGTTTTCAAACATTCAAATTAAAATGTTCAAGCCGGGACAAATAAATCCTAAGTAATAATGGTGGTGAAACCTTATTTTTATAAATTATTTAAATGCACTAAAATAAATAAAACAACATCTTAAACAATTAAATAAATTCCTTTTATATTTAGTAAAATACTAAACTATTTTATTTGGGTGCCATAGTTAATATGGCAGTAGTATAGTTAGTTATACTAAACTAGGAACTAGTTTTATCTTTTTAGAATTGAAAATAAATTAGAGACTAAAAGAAAACAGAATAGGAAAATAAGTAAAAGGGAAAATTAAACAAAAAAAAGGCCCAACAAGCTACTGTGCGGGAGGGCTCTATGTAGCTATAGTGTTTTGGCCCAGCCCACAAAGGCTTTTTCCCCACCTCTGTACAGTTCAGAGGAGGCCATGGTGCTGTGCACGCACACACGCCGTCCACGCCGCCGATTGTCGCTGTGTCGATCATCTGGAGTACCCTGGAGATGGATAAGAAGACCCCCGACCCCACAGACAAACCCTAATCGTCACTTATCCTCTCGCGCTCTCTCTCTTTCTTTTGTTCGTCGCCCGAAGCTCATGGTCGTCGTTGCCGCGTCGATCCCGCGGCCACCGGCATCCCCGTCACCTCAGAGCATGCCCTGGAGCTTCAGCGCCTCCGACTCCACCGACTACGTGCATCGGTTTGAGCTCGGACGCCCTGCTGCCTCGCCATCGCGTTGTCTTCTCCGCCCCCGTCGTCGCATCTCGTCGTCGAGCCCGTCGCGTCCGGCCACCCCCGTGCTCCCCGACCTCGCCATCGGACTTGCGTGAGCATCCCCTCCAATTCCCCCTTGTTCCTCGTCTTGATTTGTCACCGTAGATGCCCCCGCGCGTCGCTGTTCGCCATGGCCGGAGCCCCACTTCCGCGCATGCTCGCCCGCTCCTGTCGCGTGTCCGCCGCGAGCCGGCCCTGTTCCGGCACGCCCGCGCCTCGCCGGCCGCGTGCTGGCTTGCCCGACCGCGCGTCCACGCGTGCCGCGTGCAGCCGCACGCGGCCCTGCCGCTTCTCTGCTGCTCCTTGTACTGCTGCTGCTTTGCTGTTTTGCGCTGCTGCCTCCTTGCTGTTGCCGGCGTGCTGCCTACCTGCTGCTTTGCTGCTCCTTCTGCCTGCTCCTACCCCGCCGTTGTTGCTCGCGTCGTAGCCGCCGAGCCCACGTGCATCTCTGGGTGCTCCTGTACGCTCCCGTGCCATGGCCATGGCTTAACTGTGCTATGTGCACGGCCGTGTGTGAGGCCGGTTGGCTCTCTGTACATGCGGCCAACCCACTTAAGTAGGGCCTAATTAAAAGATAGTTAGTGGTACTTAGTGATAAGTTAGCTTGTAGTCCATGGCAAGCGGGGCCCCCTATTAAATTAGTTAGATAATTTATTGACACATGTGGCAATGACATGTGGGCCCCTTAGACCATGTTGACCAGTCATCATTGACTGGTCAACTGTTGACTGTACCAGATGACTCAGCCCCTGGACCCCACGAGTCAGCCTCTCTGTTGCAATGTTGTGTGCACTTCTCTGAGTACACTTAGTATATTATGTTTTAATTTCGAATTAATAATAAATCAGGAATTCCAGAAAAACTTTAAAACTTTGAAAATTCATAGAAATTAAACCGTAGTTCGGATGAAAAAACTTTGTACGTGAAAGTTGCTCAGAACGATGAGACGAATTTGAATACGCAGCCCGTTCGTCCGCCACACGTCCCTAGCATAGTGAACACACAACTTTCCTTCTCCGGTTCACCTGTCCGAAAACGCGAAACACCGGGGATACTTTCCCGGATGTTTCCCCCCTTCGTCGGTATCACCTACTACTACGTTAGGTCACCTCTAGCACCGCGCAATGCCATCTTATGCTTTGTGATGCTTTGATTGCTCTGTTATTTATTGTGTTCCCCCTCCATTACTTCTTTCCGGTAGACCCCGAGACTGCCGGCGACCCCCAGTTCGACTACGGTGTTGACGACCCTTCCTTCTTGCCAGAGCAACCAGGCAAGCCCCCCCTTGATCACCAGATATCGCCTATTCTTCTCTATACTGCTTGCATTAGAGTAGTGTAGCATGTTACTGCTTTTGGTTAATCCTATTCTGCTGCATAGCCTGTCATTATTGCTACAGTTGTTACCCTTACCTGCTATCCTACTGCTTAGTATAGGATGCTAGTGTTCCATCAGTGGCCCTACACTCTTATCCGTCTGCCATGCTATACTGCTGGGCCGTGATCACTTCGGGAGGTGATCACGGGTATATACTATATACTTTATATACATGACACATGTGGTGACTAAATTCGGGTCAGCTCGTTGAGTACCCGCAAGTGATTCTGATGAGGGGGCTGAAAGGACAGGTGGCTCCATCCCGGTAGAGGTGGGCTTGGGTTCCTGACGGCCCCCGACTGTTACTTTGTGGCGGAGCGACAGGGCAGGTTGAGACCACCTAGGAGAGAGGTGGGTCTGGCCCTGGTCGGCGTCCGCGGTTACTTCAAAATAACACGCTTAACGAGTTCTTGGTATTTGATCTGAGTCTGGCCATTTGGTCTATACGCACTAACCAACTACGCGGGAACAGTTATGGGCACTCGGCGTCGTGGTATCAGCCGAAGCCTTCGTGACGTCAGCGACTAAGCGGCGCGCGCCGGATTGGACTGGAACGCCTGCTAGGCTAGGTCTGCTTCTGGCCGCCCTCGCAACGTGCAGGTGTGCAATGGGCCCAGACCCCTGCGCCATAGGATTTAGACCGACGTGCTGACCTCTCTGTTGTGCCTAGGTGGGGCTGCGACGTGTTGATCTTCTAAGGCCGGGCATGACCCAGGAAAGTGTGTCCGGCCAAATGGGATCAAGCGTGTTGGGTTATGTGGTGCACCCCTGCAGGGAAGTTTATCTATTCGAATAGCCGTGTCCCTCGGTAAAAGGACGACCCGGAGTTGTACCTTGACCTTATGACAACTAGAACCAGATACTTAATAAAACACACCCTTCCAAGTGCCAGATATAACCCGGTGATCGCTCTCTAACAGGGCGACGAGGAGGGGACCACCGGGTAGGATTATGCTATGCGATGCTACTTGGTGAACTTACCATCTACTCTCTTCTACATGCTGCAAGATGGAGGTGGCCAGAAGCGTAGTCTTCGATAGGATTAGCTATCCCCTCTTATTCTGGCATTCTGCAGTTCAGTCCACCGATATGGCCCTTTACACATATACCCATGCATATGTAGTGTAGCTCCTTGCTTGCGAGTACTTTGGATGAGTACTCACGGTTGCTTTTCTCCCTCTTTTCCCCTTTCCTTCTACCTGGTTGTTGAAACCAGATGCTGGAGTCCAGGAGCTAGAGATCCCGAGGATGATTCTACGTGGAGTTCGGCTTCGAGGAGTAGTTAGGAGGTCCCAGGCAGGAGGCCTTGCCTTTTCGATCGTTGCTACTTTTGTGCTAGCCTTCTTAAGGCAATCTTGTTGAACTTATGTCTGTACTCAGATATTATTGCTTCCGCTGACTCTTGTGTTTTCGAGCTTATGTATTCGAGCCTTCAAGGCCCCTGGCTTGTAATATAAAGCTTGTTTTATTTTAATTTGTGTCTAGAGTTGTGTTGTGATATCTTCCCGTGAGTCCTCGATCTTGATCGTACACATTTGTGTGTATGATTAGTGTACGATTGAATCGGGGGCGTCACATGTGGGAAATAAGAAGAGAGCATGAGTTCAAGGACATGTCTCCCGATTATAGTACAAACTCTAGGATCACAGCAAGGAAGGTGTAAACCAGATAGCTTTTGGCCACTCGAGCCAATCTGAATTTGGGATGCCTCGTCTGTCGCACTCCCGGAAGACACCGGTCTTGACGTTGTACTCCCAAATTTCCGAATGCAGCGCCTCCAGAGACTCTCCATTAATATAGTTGGATCCTGGCATAATGTAGGTGAAGTAGACGGCCTTATCCATGTGTGGCACCCCGGCTCGGAGCAACCGGTTTACCTTGCATTGCCAGCCCAGAGATCAAGTCTTCTAGCAACACACAACAACTTGGTACAGAAAACAACTACTTTAATGATGCTAGCAGAAACACATGCCTGATATTACATCAAGTAGCGAGGCCAAGCGGCACGAACGGTGCGGCTGAACAGTGTAAGAGCATATTTATCCCTTAGTTGTTTTGGTGATTGATGACAATGCTTTTGCAGAATAATCGTGTGCATGGAGTATTTCAGACATATCATGACTAGGCACAAGACGATTTGGTGCCCCTCGAAGACTATTGAAGACGACGTTTCTCTACGTTTCTTTTCGGTGGATTTGAGTCGTAGGAAAGCCGTACTATTAAGAGGGGGTCCGCTTTGGAAAGGTTTGGGTGGAATCATGACGTACACGCCTACTCCTTTTGCACCGCCTTTCCTTTGGCTCTTTGGAGCATCCTCTGTCTCTCCGTGTCTTTGCAAAATGAAGGACTCCTAGTGTTGCTGATCTGGGGCACGCGGTAGTACTGCTCTACGGAGCGGTAGTACCGTGGGGCCTTGCGGTAGTACCGGCCGTAGGCGCGGTAGTACCACAGGTACTCACGGTAGTACCGCTCCTTGGGAGCTGTAGTACCGTGGCCTCAGGCCAGGTGCCGCTGCTAGTGCGGTAGTAGGGGCGGATGTAATTTTTTACATCCGCGCCCTACGCGGTAGTACCGTGCGCTCTGGCCAGGCTCAGCAGCATGAGCGGTAGTAGGGGCGGATGTAATTTTTTACATCCGCGCCCTATGCGGTAGTACCGCTCCAGGTTTGCGGTACTACTGTGTCGGATTTTTGCACAGACCCCAACACAGTGGAAGTTGCCACAGATGTATTTTGATATGTCCGTGCCTTCCCAAATCTGGACTATCCCTGCCTTGCAGTAGTACCGCAAGGGGGAGCGGTAGTACCGCGCCAGCGGTTCTATCGCCCTCTACTTCATCGCATCAGGGCTGCTTTAGACTCTGTTGCATGGGCGGTAGTACCGCAAGGCACCGTATGCCCTAGCGGTAGTACCGCGTCTCCGGTGCGGTAGTACCGTGCTTCGTAGGCTGATTTGGTGGATAACGGTTGGATTTGTTCTTCCACTATATAATGGGAGTCTTCTTCTCCGAGTTGACCACCTCTTCCATCCCCAAGCTCCATTATTGCTCTAAGCTCCATTTTCGCCCGATCTCTCTCCCTAGGCAATCAAACTTGTTGATTCTTTAGGGATTGGTTGAGAAGACCCCGATCTACACTTCCACCAAGAGAAATTTGATTCCCCCCACTAATCCCTTGCGGATCTTGTTACTCTTGGGTGTTTGAGCACCCTAGATGGTTGAGGTCACCGCGGAGCCATATTCCATTGTGGTGAAGTTTCGTGGTGTCGTTGGGAGCCTCCAATTAAGTTGTGGACATTGCCCCAACCTTGTTTGTAAAGGTCTGGTCGCCGCCTCCAAGGGCACCAATAGTGGAATCACGACATCTTGCATTGTGTGAGGGCGTGAGGAGAATACGGTGGCCCTAGTGGCTTCTTGGGGAGCATTGTACCTCCACACTGCTCCAACAGAGACCGACTTCCCCTCAAAAGGAAGGAACTTCGGTAACACATCCTCGTCTTCACTGGCTCCACTCTTGGTTATCTCGTGCCTTTACTTGTGCAAGCTTATTTGTGTTATAGCCCTTGCTTGCTTGTGTGCTTGTTGTTGTTGCATCATATAGGTTGCTCACCTAGTTGCATATCTAGACAACCTACTTTGATGCAAAGTTTAAATTGGTATAGAAAAGCTAAAAATTGTTAGTTGCCCATTCACCCCCCTCTAGTCAACTATATCGATCCTTTCAATTGGTATCAGAGCCTCGTCTCTTTATTAAGGACTTTGCCGTCCGAAGAGTATGGTTGACACCGTAGACGGTGGGGAGGAGCACTTCGGTGTGAATCCGGTCTCGTCTACGGCCGATGGGGGAACCGCGGTCTCTCGTGAGGAATTCAATGTGGCTTTGGACACATTGAAAACCTCCATGACGACCGAGGTTGAAAGCATGTTTAACAAATTCTTAGAAGGGCTTAAAATATCCACCGCACCGATGAAAGTGGGTGATCCCACTAACAAGGTGACGGATGCTAACTCCGACAAGGGGAAAGCTACTAGTGAAAAGGCTCCTTCTTCTAGTGGTAAAAATGGCAACGACATCTTTGCCCATGTGGAACCTCCGCTTACTTATGGTGGACCGATTCCTTCCACTCATTTGAATCATGCCGGTCCTCCCCCTAAGATTGTGAAAAATGAGGACTTTGATTCTTGGGTTTATCGCTTTAAGCGTCATTTAAACCATGTTAATACTAATCTTTGGAGAATCATTGAAGAAGGTTTTTATCGGCACGACCGAAGCAACTTCACCCCTAGAGAAGCCGCGGATAATCAATTCAATGAGAATGCTCTCTTCATCATCCAAGATGCAATTCCACACGAAGATCTTGCTCATCTTCGGCCCTTCACCGTGGCCAAGGATGCTTGGCGCCATGTTGTGTCCCTCAACAGGGGAAGCACGAGCATTCAACGCTCCAACTATGAAGTGGTGCAAGATGAAGCCGATGAGTTTGCAATGAAAGAATATGAAGAACCTAGTGAGCTTTATCGGAGATTAACTACTCTCGCGCTCTCACTCCGAGACCATGGGAGCAAGGATACGGATGACAATTGGATCAAGCACAAATTCCTCAAGGCCATGATGCCTTTACCACAAGGCCATGTCCTCCGTCATTCGTCAAAGGCCGGATTTCCACACCTTGTCCTCAAGTGAAGTGTTGGATGAGTTTGTGGCTATGAGTATCTTGGACAAGACCGCCGACAATGCGGTGTTACGTTCTCAAAGAGCAAAGAAGCCCAACCTTACCTTGACGGCCAAGGTTAGTATGGAAGAAGAGGACGAAGAGGAAGAAGAGGAGAGCAATCCCGAAGACACAAAGTATGCTTATCATGAACACATGGCTCTTGCTTCAAGGCAATTTTGGAGTAAGAAGAACACAAGGCCCAACTTCAACAAGAACACCTCAAGTGGCGCAAAGGTCAAGCAACGAGTGAGGAATTGCTATAATTGTGGCAATGTGAGCCACTTTGTTGCGGAATGCCCTTATGAGAAGAGGGAAGACAATGGTGGAAAGCTCGTCCGAAAAGAAAAGGCCAAGTCCTTCCCCAATAAGAGCAACTTCACCAAGAAGACTCCTCCCAAGGGTTTGGTGGCACAAGAAGAGTACAATGAGGATGATGATGATGATGAAGACGGTGAGTCGGTTGCCATGGCCTCCGTTGCCATTGCGACAACTCCACGGGTGTCTCTCGTCGACTCACCAATGAGAACATCACCGCCAAGTGCCTGATGGCTAAAGCCACTAACAAGGTAACCCCCAACATCAAAACTACCATAATTAATAATCCTTCTTTGAAGTATTGCATTGATGAACATGAGGGGTCTAATGTGGAGGAGAATGAATTTGAGTCTTTTATGAGTAAAGTCAAGGGTAAGTCCAAGAAGCACTTCGTTGCTCTCTTGGAACAACTTGGTGAAGCCAATGACATGATCGAGGCTCACGAAGATACCACCTCCAAGATGGAGGGGCATAGTCGTGACTATACCGATGAGATTTCAGATCTTTCCAATGCTTTTGAGGAAGAGCGAGGTTTTCGTTTGGCTCTTGAGGAGTCATACAATGATGACCACGCTAAATTAAAGAAAGATCTTGATCATGCTCTTGTTGTATCTCGTGTGCTAAACTCCGAGAAGGCCAAGCTTGGGGTTGATCTTGCTAGACTCAAAGAGGAGTCTGACTTACTTGACAAGGCTCACAAGGTCTTGAAGGGTGCTCATGCTAGCCTCAAAGAGTCTCATGATCAACTCCAAGTAAAGCTAACCAAGGAGAAAGCCACTTTTCCTCATATGGTCTTAATTGATAATGCAAATGCTACTAACCCGTGTTGTGAGCATGTGCATCTTGTTGAGGAGAATGCAAAGTTGAAGGAGCAACTTGAGAAAGGCCTTGTGTCATGCATACAAGGCGAGAAGAATCTCAATGACCTTTTGAGCAATCAAAAGGAACTTGTGGCCAAGGAAGGGATTGGGTACGCGCCTAAGTCCAAGAACAAGAAGAAGAATGACAAGGCCAAACGACCTCCTCCTCTCAAGCAAACCTTTGTGAAGGAGGGAGAGGGTGCTTCTAAGGAGAAGAAGAAGAACAATGTGAAGGGTAGTGATGCCAAGAAGGGCAATGCTACCCCTCCCAGCAAAGCCGGCGACTTTAACCCTTCTTATGTGCTAGTGATAGACATGTTTATGCCAAATTTGTTGGTTCTCCTTATGAGTACATTGAATGGTCTATTTGGGTTCCTAAGACCCTTGTTACTAACATCAAAGGACCCATTACAAATTGGGTACCTAAAACCAAGCATTGATCTCTTGTAGGTGTTTGCTTCCGGTGGGGGATCATGGTTGCTCGATAGTGGAGGCACTAATCATATGACCGGAAGAAAGGACTTGGTGGTGGACGTACACAAGATTCCTTCTATGCCCACCAATGTCGAGTGGGGTGATGCCTCGTCCTCTAAGGTATTGGGACTTGGCAAGGTTGTCATTTCTCATGATCTCACGATCGAGAAGGTCATGCTTGTTGAGTCCCTTGCATACAATTTACTTTCCGTTCGTCAACTTGCACTCATGGGCTTTGCCACTTTCTTTGATATTGATACCGTGGCCCTCTTGTGGAGCAAGACTCTTAAAGTAGCCTTTGTTGGGCATGTCGAGAATGGTCTCTATGTGATTAACTTTTCGGAGCGACCCACTAAGACTGTGACATGCCTAATGGCTAAAGTTGACGTGGGATGGCTTTGGCATCGCCGTTTAGCCCATGTCAATATGAGATCTTTGCAAAGTCTTTTCAAGGGGGACCATGTCCGTGGACTAACAAATGTTAGTTTTGCTAAAGATCGTGCTTGCAGTGCTTGTATCGAAGGAAAGCTACATGAAAAGGCTGACCCTCCCACGACTATCATTTACTCGAAGAGGCCTTTGTAGCTCCTTCACTTGGATCTCTTTGGGCTTCCATCCTTTGATAATCTTGGGGGTATAAAGTATTGCTTGGTGATTGTGGATAATTATTCAAGATACACTTGGGTATATTTCTTCAAGAGGAAGAGCGAGACCCAACAAACTGTCATTGACTTTGCAAATGAAGCTCAACGTCAACACAATGCAAAGATCTTGACAATAAGAAGTGACAACGGCACCGAGTTCAAGAACTACACCTTGGATGAGTTTCTTAGTGATGAGGGGATCAAGCATCAATATTCCGCACCATACACCCCTCAACAAAATGGTGTAGCAGAGAGGAAGAACCGGATGTTTATGGATGCGGCAAGGACCATGATGGCGGAGTTCAAATCTCCTTACAACTTTTGGGCCGAAGCCATCAACACTGCTTGTCATGCATCCAATCGGCTCTACCTCCGCAAGGGCTTGAACAAGACTCCATATGAGATACTCATGGGTAACAAGCCCAACCTCAAGTACTTCCGGGTGTTCGGGTATAAGTGTTTCATTCTCAAGAAAGGTGTTCGTTTGTCTAAATTTGAGGCTAGAGCTCAAGAGGGAATATTTGTTGGTTATGCTACAAACTCTCATGCTTACCGTGTCCTCAATAAGTCCACGGGACTTATTGAGGAGACATGTAACATGGAGTTTGATGAGAAGAACGGCTCCCAAGTGGAGCAAAGTGGCACTTGTGATGTAGGTGATGAAATTCCTCCCCAAGCCATAAGAAGAATGGGTGTTGGTTTTATCCTACCCATTGAAGATCCCCTTGTGGCCGAAGGAGAAGGACAATGTTCCACTCAAGTGGAACCATCATCAACCCAAGGCCCACACGCTTCCGAAGAACAAACTGAAGGCCCTCAACCTCATGAACAAGACCAAGGGCAAGATCAACCTCAAGACGGTGTTGAACCACAAAGTGATGCCCAAGGTCACGTTCTCTCCTCCGAGCAAGTTTAATATCAAGAGAAAGCTCAAGATCAAGAAATAACTCAAGTCGACGCTCAAGATGATCAAGTAACCGCTCCTCAACTCACTCCTGAGGAGGAATTGGAGCGTCGTGCCGCCAAGATTGCATCCAAGCTCTCTACCAAGGGTCATCTCATGACGAATGTGCTTGGAAGCATTCGAAAGGGGGTAAGCACTCGTAGACAATTGGTAAACTATTGTGAACATCATGCGTTTGTCTCTTGTGTTGAACCCCAAAAGGTCTATGAGGCGCTCGAAGATCCGGATTGGCTTAATGCCATGCATGAAGAACTCAACAACTTCGAGTATAACAAGGTGTGGAGATTGGTGCCAAGGCCAACGGGGAACCATAATGTCATTGGAACCAAGTGGATATTCAAGAACAAGCAAGATGCTCATGGAATTATCGTACGCAACAAGGCTCGTTTGGTAGCACAAGGCTACTCCCAAGTCGAGGGTATCAACTACGGTGAAACCTTTGCTCCCGTTGCTCGCCTTGAATCCATTCGTTTGTTGATTGCTTATGCTTCTCATCATAACTTTAAGTTGCAACAAATGGATGTGAAGAGTGCTTTTCTCAATGGTCCTATTAATGAGTTGGTGTATGTCAAGCAACCCCCCGGGTTCGAGGATCCCTATTTTCCCGATCATGTGTACCAACTTGATAAGGCACTCTATGGCCTTAAGCAAGCCCCACGTGCGTGGTATGACCACCTTACCGAGTTGTTGCAAGATCACGGTTTTGAAATTGGGAAAATCTACCCCACTCTTTTTACTAAGAAGGTCAAAGGGGAGTTGTTTGTGTGCCAACTTTATGTTGATGATATTATCTTTGGTTCTCATAACAAAGCTTTCAATGAGGAATTTGCCGCACTCATGACCTCCAAGTTCAAGATGTCCATGATGGGAGAGTTGAAGTTCTTTCTCGGGTTTGAAGTCAAGCAACGAAGAGAAGGAACCTTCATCAACCAAGCCAAATACACTCAAGACATGCTCAAGAGATTCAAGCTAAGTGATGTCAAGCCGACTTCCACTCCAATGCCCGTCAAATTCCAACTTGACATAGATCCCAATGGTAAAGCGGTGGATCAAAAGGTATATCGCTCCATGATTGGATCCTTGCTTTACCTTTGTGCATCTAGACCGGATATCATGTTGAGTGTGGGAATTTGTGCACGGTTTCAAGCCGCACATAAGGAAAGCCACTTTGTGGCGGTCAAGCGAATCTTTTGATATTTGGCTCATACCCCCAAATTGGCTTATGGTATCCAAGAGGATATAACTTCAACCTTATGGGCTATTCGGACTCCGATTGGGTGGGAGACATAGTGGATAGGAAGTCCACTTCCGGAGGGTGCCAATTTCTTGGTTGCTCTTTGGTGAGTTGGTCTTCCAAGAAGCAAAGTTGTGTGTCTCTCTCGTCCACCGAAGCGGAGTATGTGGTCGCTGGTAGTTGTTGTGCACAACTTCTATGGATGAGGCAAACTTTAAAGGATTACGGTGTCATTTGTGACAAAGTGCCTCCTTGGTGTGATAATGAAAGTGCCATCAAGATTTCTCTCAACCCGGTTCAACACTTCAAGACGAAGCATATTGAGATTCGGTATCACTTCATCCGGGATCACATTAGGCGAGGAGAGATCGAGCTCAACTATGTCAACACTCATGATAACCTTGCAGATATTTTCACGAAGCCCTTGGATGAAGCAAAATTTTGCGAGTTAAGGCATGAGCTAAATATCATTGATTCGAGCAATGTTGCTTGAACCCGTGCACACCCCATCATACTCAACTTGTTATCTTGTTTAGGTGTAGGCATGGACATAGGTGGAGTGTTGTTCTCTCAATGAACTCTCCCTCCCCCCATTATGCATAAATTGATCAACTCTTTCACATTAGCCATTGTTGATGGTACTTGTGCTTCAAAGACGAGTTTTGGTCATGGGCCCAAGGATAATTCTTCACGGTGCCATACCAATTAACTCAAACATAGGTGGCTCCGGCCACTGCCCTCTCTTTGGAGAGGTTGTGTTGCGTGTTTAGTGTCTGTTGTCTCTTGCCTTTCCTTCTTCGTGCCGAGCTTGCGTGCGTTGTATCATGGGTTAGCTCTTTGATGACCCACAAGTATAGGGGATCTATCGTAGTCCTTTCAATAAGTAAGAGTGTCGAACCCAACGAGGAGCAGAAGGAAATGACAAGCGGTTTTCAGTAAGGTATTCTCTGCAAGCACTGAAGTTATCAGTAACAGATAGTTTTGTGATAAGGTAATTTGTAATGAGTAACAAGTAATGAAAGTAAATAAGGTGCAACAAGATGGCCCAATCCTTTTTGTAAAAAAAGGACAAGCCTGGACAAACTCTTATATGAAGGAAAAACGCTCCCGAGGACACATGGGAATTATCGTCAAGCTAGTTTTCATCACGCTCATACGATTCACGTTCGTTACTTTGATAATTTGGTATGTGGGTGGACCGGTGCTTGGGTGTTGTCCTTCCTTGGACAAGCATCCCACTTATGATTAACCCCTATTGCAAGCATCCGCAACTACAAAAGAAGTATTAAGGTAAACCTAACCATAGCACGAAACATATGGATCCAAATCAGCCCCTTACGAAGCAACTCATAAACTAGGGTTTAAGCTTCTGTCACTCTAGCAACCCATCATCTACTTATTACTTCCCAATGCCTTCCTCTAGGCCCAAATAATGGTGAAGTGTCATGTAGTCGACGTTCACATAACACCACTAGAGGAGAGACAACATACATCTCATCGAAATATCGAACGAATACCAAATTCACATGACTACTTATAGCAAGACTTCTCCCATGTCCTCAGGAACAAACGTAACTACTCACAAATCATATTCATGTTCATAATCAGAGGGGCATTAATATGCATAAAGGATCTGAACATATGATCTTCCACCAAATAAACCAACTAGCATCAACTACAAGGAGTAATCAACACTACTAGCAACCCACAGGTACCAATCTGAGGCTTTGGGACAAAGATTGGATACAAGCGATGAACTAGGGTTTGAGATGAGATGGTGCTCGTGAAGATGTTGATGGAGATTGACCCCCTCCCGATGAGAGGATCGTTGGTGATGATGATGATGATGATTTCCCCCTCCCGGAGGGATGTTTCCCCGGCAGAACAGCTCCGCCGGAGCCCTAGATTGGTTCCGCTAGGGTTCCGCCTCGTGGCGGTGGTGTTTCATCCCGAAAGCTTGCTTATGATTTTTTCCAGGGTAAAAGACTTCATATAGCAGAAGATGGGCACCGGAGGCCTGCCAGGGGGCCCACGTGGCAGGGAGGCGCGCCCCCCACCCTCGTGGCTAGGGTGTGGGCCCCCTCTGGTGGATTCTTTCGCCAGTATTTTTTATTAATTCCAAAAACTGCCTCCGTGAAGTTTCAGGACTTTTGGAGCTGTGCAGAATAGGTCTCTAATATTTTCTCCTTTTCCAGCCCAGAATTTCAGCTGCCAGCATTCTCCCTCTTCATGTAAACCTTGTAAAATAAGAGAGAAAAGGCATAAGTATTGTGACATAACGTGTAATAACAGCCCATAATGCAATAAATATCGATATAAAAGCATGATGCAAAATGGACGTATCAACTCCCTCAAGCTTAGACCTCGCTTGTCCTCAAGCGGAAGCCGATAACGAAAAATATAACCACATTTTTAGAGATAGAGGTGTCGATAAAATAAAATACGGACATGAGGGCATCATGATCATTCTTATAACAGCAACATATATATAAATTGTCATATGATTTCTTATGCTCAAGTAACAATCTATTCACAATGTAAAGTATGAATCAGAAACTTCATTAAGGACTAACAAACTATGATCTCGGTCATTGAAGCAATTGCAATTTATCATAACATCGGAAAGAGTCAATATAAGAGCTTTTTAGCAAGTCCACATACTCAACTATCATTTAGTCTTTCACAATTGCTAACACTCACGCAATACTTATGAGTATGGAGTTTTAATCGGACACAGAGAAAGATAGGGGCTTATAGCGTTGCCTCCCAACCTTTTACCTCAAGGGTAATGTCAACAATAATAGTTCATGCTAACTTACATTCAATTGGATATATATATCAGGATCTTTCCAACACAATGTGCTTGCCAAAGGATAAAATGTAAAAAGGAAAGGTGAAGATCACCATGACTCTTGTATAAGGTATAAGACAAAAGTAAAAGATAGGCCCTTCGCAGAGGGAAGCAGAGGTTGTCATGTGCTTTTATGGTTGGATGCACGAAATCTTAATGCAAAAGAACATCACTTTATATTGCCACTTGTGATATGGACCTTTATTATGCAGTCCGTCGCTTTTATTTCTTCCACATCACAAGATCGTATAAAGCTTATTTTCTCCACACTAATAAATCATACATATTTAGAGAGCAATTTTTATTGCATGCAACATTGACAACTTACTTGAAGGATCTTACTCAATCCATAGGTAGATACGGTGGACTCTCATGGAAAAACTGGGTTTAAGGATATTCGGAAGCATAAGTAGTATCTCTACTTGGTGCAAAGAATTTGGCTAGCATGAGGGGGGAAGGCAAGCTCAACATGTTTGATGACCCATGAGTATGATGGTGATACGATACCGGGGCAACTCCCCCAAGCTTGGCAGTTGCCAAGGGGAGTGCCCATACCCATGTGTATGTCTCCTTCTTCGGAGGTGGTGATGTGATATTCTTGGCGATGATGCCCCTCAGGATACGATTCTCTTCCTCGAGCTTATTGACTTGCTGCTTGAGGTCCATTATTTCCTTACGGAGCTTGCCTGTGACGGTTAAAGCTCCTTTCACCCATGGATGTTGCATAGCTGCGGTGGAACAAGTAACACTATTTTTCATACTTTCATAAGAGAGAAATTTAACATTGGAAGGGATGACCGAGTTTGGAATAGCTGAGCTCTGTAGTTCCCCCATCGCGAATCCGGCTTGGAAACGGGAAGTAACTTCCTGATCCTCCTCCATGGCACCTATCCTTTTCAAGTCGGCCTCCATCTCTTCCTCCGTTGATGGCCCAAAGTGGTCAGCATCACTGTTTGTTCTTGGTCCCGGTGTCGGATTAGACACCCGGCTCTCCCCGACTGACTCCTAAGAAGACATCTTCCTCTAATCTGCGGCAGAAACAACTCGAAACAAAAATAGAGGATATTTGCATGGTACGGTGGTCAAAACCTTTGGGAGATTATATAATGAATTTTTACCGACCAAAAGAAGTATCGTGCAAGAAAACAGAGTCAGGAGAGCACAAGAGGTGCCCACGAGGCAGGGGGCGCGCCCTCCACCGTCGTGGACGCCTCGTGTCCTTCCCGGACTACTTCTTATTTTCCTAATTTCTTAAATATTCCAAAACGGAGAAAAATTGCTATTAGAGCTGTTTTGGAGTCGGTTTACTTACCGTACCACATACCTATTCTTTTTCGGAATCTGAAACGTTCTGAAAAGTGTCCCTTATATATTCCTCCAGGGTTACGGTTTCAATAACATTGGTTTCAACATTTATGGGATTACTTGAGATATAATGTTTGATTCTTTGACCGTCCACCACCTTTGGATTTGTGCCTTCGAAGTTGTTGATTTTTATGGCACTGGAGCGGTAAACCTCCTCGATAACGTAAGGACCTTCCCATTTAGAGAGAAGTTTTCCTGCAAAAAATCTTAAACAAGAGTTGAATAGCAACACATCATCACCTACATTAAACTCATGCTTTTGTATCCTTTTGTCATGCCATCTTTTAACTTTTTCTTTAAACAATTTGGCATTCTCATAGGCCTGGGTTCTCCACTCATGAAGTGAGCTAATGTCAAATAGCCTCTTCTCACCGGCAAGTTTGAAATCATAATTGGGCTCTTTAATGGCCCAATATGCCTTATGTTCTAGTTCGAGAGGTAAGTGACATGCTTTTCCATAAACCATTTTATACGGAGACATACCCATAGGATTTTTATATGCAGTTCTATAGGCCCATAATGCATCATCAAGTTTCTTGGAACAATTCTTTCTAGATCTATTAACAGTCTTTTGCAAAATTAACTTGATCTCTCTATTACTCAATTCTACTTGACCACTAGACTGTGGGTGATATGGAGATGCAATTCTATGATTAACATCATACTTAGCAAGCATTTTACGAAAGGCACCATGAATAAAATGTGAACCACCATCAGTCATTAAGTATCTAGGGATTCCAAACCTCGGAAAAATAACTTCTTTAAGGATCTTAATAGAGGTGTTATGATTAGCACTGCTAGTCGGAATAGCTTCTACCCACTTAGTAACGTAATCAACAGCAACTAAAATATGTGTATACCCATTAGAGGAAGGAAACGGTCCCATATAATCAAAGCCCCAAACATCAAATGGTTTAATAACAAGTGAATAATTCATAGGCATTTCTTGATGTCTAGTAATATTACCAATTCTTTGACATTCATCACAAGACAAGACAAACTTACGGGCATCTTTGAAGAGGGTAGGCCAATAAAAACCAGATTGCAATACCTTATGTGCAGTTCTTTCTCCAGCATGGTGTCCTCCATAGGCCTTTGCGTAGGATCTGTTCCTGTTCATGCTCAGGTACACAACGTCTAATGACACCATCTACTCCTTCTTTATAAAGGTGTGGGTCATCCCAGAAGTAATGTCTTAAATCATAGAAAAACCTTTTCTTTTGCTAGTATGTGAAACTAGGTGGTATAAATTTAGCAACAATGTAATTAGCATACCATGGAGCAGTATGAGAAGCATTTATGATAGCTAATTATTCATCAGGAAAGCTGTCATCAATAGGTAATGGGTCATCAAGAACATTCTCTAACCTAGATAAGTTATCTGCAACGGGGTTCTCAGCTCCCTTTCTATCAATAATATGCAAATCAAATTCTTGTAGCAAGAGAACCCATCTAATAAGTCTAGGTTTAGCATCTTTCTTTTCCATAAGATATTTAATAGCAGCATGATCAGTGTGAACAGTCACTTTAGAATCAACAGTATAAGGTCGAAACTTATCACAAGCAAATACAACTGCTAAAAATTCTTTTTCAGTAGTAGCATAATTTCTCTGGGCATTGTTTAGAGTTTTACTGGCATATTGGATAACATTTAATTTCTTATCAACTCTTTGTCCTAGAACAACACCTACAGCACAATCACTAGCATCACACATAATTTCAAATGGTAAATTCCAATCAGGTGGCTGAACAATAGGTGCAGAAATTAAGGCTTTCTTAAGTATTTGAAATGCTTCTACACAATCATCATCAAAGATAAAAGGAACATCTTTTTGTAAGAGATTAGTCAGAGGCCTAGAGATTTTTGAGAAGTCCTTAATGAACCTCCTATAAAAACCGGCATGACCAAGGAAACTTCTTATACCTTTAATGTCCTTGGGACATGGCATCTTTTCAATAGCATCAACTTTAGCTTTATCAACTTCAATACCTCTTTCAGAAATTTTATGCCCCAAGACAATACCTTCATTAACCATAAAGTGGCACTTCTCCCAATTCAAGACAAGATTAGTTTTTTCACATCTCTGCAAAACTCGATCAAGGTTGCTCAAGCAATCATCAAAATAAGTTCCGTATACGGAGAAATCATCCATGAAAACCTCAACAATCTTTTCACAAAAATCAGAGAATATAGCCGTCATGCATCTTTGAAAGGTAGCAGGTGCATTGCATAAACCAAAAGGCATACGTCTATAAGCAAAGGTACCGAAAGGGCAAGTAAAAGTGGTCTTTTCTTGATCCTCTTTTGACACAGGTATTTGAGAGAAACCAGAATAACCATCTAGAAAGCAAAAATGTGTATGTTTGGATAATCTTTCTAGCATTTGATCAATAAAAGGTAAAGGGTAATGATCTTTTTTAGTAGCTTTATTTAGTTTACGGAAATCAATTACCATTCTATAACCTGTAACAATTCTTTGTGGGATCAATTCATCTTTATCATTAGGAATAACAGTAATACCTCCCTTCTTGGGGACACAATGGACAGGACTTACCCACTGACTATCAGCAACAAGGTAAATTATACCTACCTCCAGAAGCTTTAGTATTTCTTTTCTTACCACTTGTTTCATCTTAGGATTTAATCGTTGTTGGTGATCAACAACCGGTTTAGCGTCTTTCTCCAATTTTATTTTGTGCTGACATAGAGTGGGACTAATGCCCTTAAGATCATCAAGAGTATATCCAATAGCAGCACGGTGCTTCTTGAGAGTTTTCAATAATTTCTTTTCTTCATGCTCTGGAGGAGGATCCCCTAGGATTTCAACAGGCAAGTTGTGTTTCAAGATAGGTCCTTGTTTAAAGAATACTTCATCTATTTCCCTTCTTTCATTCATAAACATATCATTTTCATGGTCTAGCAAATATTGTTCTAAAGGATCATTAGGAGGCACGGCAATAGAGGCAAGACCAATAATTCCATCTTTACTAGGTAATTCTTTATCATGGGGTTGTCTACGAAATCTAGCAAAATTAAACTCATGAGACATATCCCCCAAACCAATAGTAACAACATACTTTTTGCAGTCTATCCTAGCATTAACAGTATTCAAGAAGGGTCTACCAAATATGATGGGACAAAAGCTATCTTGTGGGGAACCAAGAACAAGAAAATCAGCAGGATATTTAACTTTTCCACACAAGACTTCAACATCTCTAACAATCCCAACTAGTGAAATAGTGTCTCTATTGGCAAGTTTAATTGTAACATCAATTTCCTCTATCTCAGCAGGTGCAATATCATGCATACTTTCTTTGTATAAGGAATGAGGTATTGCACTTGCACTAGCACCCATATCACATAAGCCATGATAACAATGATCTCCTATTTTAATAGAAATAACAGGCATGCCTACAACAGGTTTATGTTTATTTTTAGTATCAGGTCTAGCAATTCTAGCAGCTTCATCACAGAAGTAAATAACGTGCCCATCAATATTATCAGCCAAAAGATCTTTAACCATAGCAATACTAGGTTCAACTTTAATTTGCTCAGGGGGTGTAGGTTTTCTAGTATTACTCTTACGAACCACAGTTGAAGCTTTAGCATGATCCTTTATTCTAACAGGGAAAGGTGGTTTCTCAATATAAGCAGTAGGAACAATAGGATCAACATTATAAGTGATAGTCTTTTCTTCAACTTTAATAGGTGCAACTACTTCTACTTCAATGGGAGGATTATATTTAAACCACTTCTCCTTAGGGAGATCAACATGAGTATCAAAGGATTCACAGAAAGAAGCTACTATCTCAGAGTCAAGTCCATATTTAGTGCTAAATTCACGGAAAACATCGGTATCCATAAAAGATTTAACACAATCAAACTTAGGTGTTATACCTGACTCCTTACCTTTGTCGAGATCCCAATCTTCAGAGATGAGTTTAATTCTTTCCAATAAATCCCATTTGAATTCAATAGTTTTCATCATAAAAGATCCAGTACAAGAAGTATCGAGCATGGAGCGATTGTTGAGAGAAAGCCGAGCATAAATTTTTTGAATAATAATTTCTCTTGAGAGCTCATGATTGGGGCATGAATACAACATTGACTTAAGCCTACCCCAAGCTTGAGCGATGATTTCTCCTTCGCGAGGCCAAAAATTATATATATAATTACGATCACGATGAACAAGATGCATAGGATAAAACTTCTGATGAAATTCCAATTTCAATCGGTTGTAGTTCCATGATCCCATATCATCACATAGCCTAAACCATGTCAATGCCTTTCCCTTCAAAGATAAAGGGAATACCTTCTTCTTGATAACATCCCCGGGCATACCTGCAAGCTTAAATAATCCACAAACTTCATCCACATAGATTAGGTGCAAATCGAGATGTAATGTTCCATCTCCTGTAAAAGGATTAGCTAGCAGTTTCTCTATCATACCCGAAGAAATTTCAAAGTAAAGATTTTCAGTAGGTTCAATAGGTTGAGGAGCAACTCTTTTCTCTACTGGTCGGGGTGAAGATACCCCGAACAAGCCCCTCAAAGTATTATGTTCCATAGTAATAAGTGACAATAAATTTCATTACACTATATAAACTTTTCCTTACAAAATTCCACCTACCAAAAGCGCTTCACTCCCCAGCAACGGCGCCAGAAGAAAGTCTTGATGACCCACAAGTATAGGGGATCTATCGTAGTCCTTTTGATAAGTAAGAGGGTCGAACCCAACGAGGAGCAGAAGGAAATGACAAGCGGTTTTCAGTAAGGTATTCTCTGCAAGCACTGAAATTATCGGTAACGGATAGTTTTGTGATAAGGTAATTTGTAACGAGTAACAAGTAATGAAAGTAAATAAGGTGCAGCAAGATTGCCCAATCCTTTTTGTAGCAAAGGACAAGCTTGGACAAACTCTTATATGAAGGAAAACGCTCCCGAGGACACATGGGAATTATCGTCAAGCTAGTTTTCATCACGCTCATATGATTCACGTTCGTTACTTTGATAATTTGGTATGTGGGTGGACCGGTGCTTGGGTGCTGTCCTTCCTTGGACAAGCATCTCACTTATGATTAACCCCTATTGCAAGCATCCGCAACTACAAAAGAAGTATTAAGGTAAACCTAACCATAGCACGAAACATATGGATCCAAATCAGCCCCTTACGAAGCAACTCATAAACTAGGGTTTAAGCTTCTGTCACTCTAGCAACCCATCATCTACTTATTACTTCCCAATGCCTTCCTCTAGGCCCAAATAATGGTGAAGTGTCATGTAGTCAACGTTCACATAACACCACTAGAGGAGAGACAACATACATCTCATCAAAATATCGAACAAATACCAAATTCACATGACTACTTATAGCAAGACTTCTCCCATGTCCTCAGGAACAAACGTAACTACTCACAAATCATATTCATGTTCATAATCAGAGGGGTATTTATATGCATAAAGGATCTAAACATATGATCTTCCACCAAATAAACCAACTAGCATCAACTACAAGGAGTAATCAACACTAATAGCAACCCACAGGTACCAATCTGAGGCTTTGGGACAAAGATTGGATACAAGAGATGAACTAGGGTTTGAGATGAGATGGTGCTGGTGAAGATGTTGATGGAGATTGACCCCCTCCCGATGAGAGGATCGTTGGTGATGACGATGATGATGATTTCCCCCTCCCGGAGGGATGTTTCCCCGGCAGAACAGCTCCGCCGGAGCCCTAGATTGGTTCCGCCAGGGTTCCGCCTCGTGGCGGCGGTGTTTCATCCCGAAATCTTGCTTATGATTTTTTCCAGGGTAAAAGACTTCATATATCAGAAGATGGGCACCGGAGGCTTGCCAGGGGCCCCACGAGGCAGGGGGCGCGCCCAGTGGGGTAGGGTGCGCCCCCACCCTCATGGCCAGGGTGTGGGCCCCCTTGATATGTCTCCATCGTATCTACTTTTCCAAACACTTTTGCCCTTGTTTTGGACTCTAACTTGCATGATTTGAATGGAACTAACCCGGACTGACGCTGTTTTCAGCAGAATTGCCATGGTGTTATTTTTGTGCAGAAATAGAAGTTCTCGGAATGACCTGAAACTTCACGGAGAATATTTTTGGAATTAATAAAAAATACTGGTGAAAGAATCAAGTCCAGGGGGCCCACACCCTGTCCACGAGGGTGGGGGCGTGCCCCCCTGCCTCATGGGCCCCCTGGTGCTCCACCGACCTCAACTCCAACTCTATATATTCATGTTCGGGGAGAAAAAAATCAGAGAGAAGGATTCATCGCGTTTTACGATATGGAGCCACCGCCAAGCCCTAATCTCTCTCGGGAGGGCTGATCTGGAGTCCGTTCGGGGCTCCGGAGAGGGGAATCCGTTGTCGTCGTCATCATCAACCTTCCTCCATTACCAATTTCATGATGCTCACCGCCGTGCGTGAATAATTCCATCATAGGCTTGCTGGACGGTGATGGGTTGGATGAGATTTACCATGTAATCGAGTTAGTTTTGTTGGGGTTTGATCCCTAGTATCCACTATGTTCTGAGATTGACGTTGCTATGACTTTGCTATGCTTAATGCTTGTCACTAGGGCCCGAGTGCCATGATTTCAGATCTGAACCTATTATGTTTTTATGAAGATATGTGAGTTCTTGATCCTATCTTGCAAGTATATAGTCACCTACTATGTGTTATGATCCGGCAACCCCGAAGTGACAATAATCGGGACCACTCCCGATGATGACCGTAGTTTGAGGAGTTCATGTATTCACTAAGTGTTAATGCTTTTGTCCGGTACTCTATTAAAAGGAGGCCTTAATATCCCTTAGTTTCCAATAGGACCCCGCTGCTGGCGCCGTTGCCGAGGAGGTGAGTGCTTGAAGGTATATCTTTAGATCTTGCAATCGAATCTGTTAGTTTCTTGTTTTATCACTAGTTTAGTTTATAAAAGAAAACTACAAAAAAAATGGAATTGAGAGTACCTCATACGCTTCATCTTTTTAATATCTTTCATGAAAATAAGGATTCTGATAATTGTGCCAAAATGTTAGAAGAAGAATGCATTAGAATGTTTGGCACTAAATATTTAAATGATGAGCATGATTGCAATGTTGTTAGTATGAATTCTTTGAATACCCATGATGCTAATGATATGCAAAGCCACAAGCTTGGGGAAGCTATGTTTGATGAAGTTGATATTTTTGTCCCCTAAGTTTTGATGAGCAAATTCATTATGATGAAAGCATGCCTCCTATTTATGATGATTATATTGATGAAAGTGGATTTGGAGAGGTCATGACTTTATTTAGTGATGAATCCACTACTTCGGAAGAGGTTCCAATTGATTATGAGAATAAAGTTGCTATCTATGATGATTATTGTGATGACTTGTATGCTATTAAGAATAATGATAACCATGAAACTTGTCATCATGATTTTAGTTTTCAATTGGATTATGCCTCACATGATAATTATTTTGTTGAGTTTGCTCCCACTATTATGCATGAGAAGAAATTTGCTTATGTAGAGAGTAGTAAATTTTCTATGCTTGTAGATCATGAAAAGAATGCTTTAGGTGCTGGTTATATTGTTGAATTCATTCATGATTCTACTGAAAATTATTATGAGGGAGGAATATATGCTTGTAGGAATTGCAATAATATCAAGTTTCCTCTCTATGTGCTTAAAGTTTTGAAGTTATGCTTGTTTTGCCTTCCTATGCTAGTCGATTATTGTTCCCATAAGTTGTTTGCTCACAAAATCCCTATGCATAGGAAGTGGGTTAGACTTAAATGTGCTAGTCATATTCTTCATGATGCTCTCTTTATGTTTCAATTCTTATCTTTTATGTGAGCATCATTGAAATCATCATGCCTAGCTAGGGGCGTTAAACGATAGCGCTTGTTGGGAGGCAACCCAATTTTCTTTTTGTTCCTCGATTTTTGTTCCTGTTTAGTAATAAATAAATCATCTAGCCACTGGTTAGATGTGGTTTTATGTTTTAATTAGTGTTTGTGCCAAGTAAGACCTATAGGATCTTCTTGGATGATAATTATTTGATCTTGCTGGAAAAAATCAGAAACTTTCTGCTGACGAAAACAATTGTTAAAAATCACCAGAAAGTGATAAAATACTGATTCCAATTGCCGTAGATCAATAATCAAATTATCTAGGTCGTACTATTTTGGAAGATTTTTATGATTTCCAGAATTTTGCGTTTGATACAGATTACTACAGACTGTTCTGTTTTTGACATATTCTATTTTCTATGTGTTGTTTGCTTATTTTGATGAATCTATGAGTAGTATCGGAGGGTATGAAGTATGAACCATAGATAAGTTGGAATACAGTAGATATTACACAATATGAATTTAGAATGAGTTCACAACAGTACCTAAGTGGTGATTTATTTTCTTACACTAACGGAGCTTACGTGTTTTCTGTTAAGTTTTGTGTTGTGAAGTTTTCAAGTTTTGGGTAAAGATTCGGTGGACTATGGAATAAGGAGTGGCAAGAGCCTAAGCTTGGGGATTACCAAGGCACCCCAAGGTAATATTCAAGGACAACCAAGAGCCTAAGCTTGGGGATGCCCCGGATGGCATCCCCTCTTTCGTCTTCGTTCATCGGTAACTTTACTTGGAGCTATATTTTTATTCACCACATGATATGTGTTTTGCTTGGAGCGTCATTTTATTTTATTTAGTTTTGCTTGCTGTTTGAATAAAATACCAAGATCTGAAATTCTTAAATGTTAGAGAGTCTTCACATAGTTACATAATTATTCGACTACTCATTGATCTTCACTTATATCTTTCGGAGTAGTTTGTCATTTGCTCTAGTGCTTCACTTATATCCTTTTAGAGCACGGCGGTGGTTTTATTTTGAAGAAATAGATGAACTCTCATGCTTCAGTTATATTATTTTGGGAGTCTCTAAATAGCATGGTAATTTGCTTTGGTTATGAATTTAGTCCTAATATGATGGGCATCCAAGAGGGATATAATAAAAACTTTCATATAAAGTGCATTGAATACTATGTGAAATTTGATTCCTTATGATTGTTTTGAGATATGAAGATGGTGATATTAGAGTTATGCTAGTTGAGTAGTTGTGAATTTCAGAAATACTTGTGTTAAAGTTTGTGATTCCCGTAGCACGCACGTATGGTGAACCGTTATGTGATGAAGTCGGAGCATGATTTATTTATTGATTGTCTTCCTTATGAGTGGCGGTCGGGGACGAGCGATGGTCTTTTCCTACCAATCTATCCCCCTAGGAGCATGCGCGTAGTACTTTGTTTCGATAACTAATTGATTTTTACAATAAGTATGTGAGTTCTTTATGACCAAGGTTGAGTCCATGGATTATACGCACTCTCACCCTTCCACCATTGCTAGCCTCTCTAATACCGCACACCTTTCGCCGGTATCATATACCCACCATATACCTTCCTCAAAACAGCCACCATACCTACCTATTATGGCATTTCCATAGCCATTCCGAGATATATTGCCATGCAAATTTCCACCGTTCCGTTTATTATGACACGCTCCATCATTGTCATATTGCTTTGCATGATCATGTAGTTGACATTGTATTTGTGGCAAAGCCACCGTTCATAATTTTTTCATACATGTCACTCATGAGTCATTGCACATCCCAGTACACCGCCAGAGGCATTCATATAGAGTCATATTTTGTTCTAAGTATTGAGTTGTAATACTTGAGTTGTAAGTAAATAAAAGTGTGATGATCATCATTATTAGAGCATTGTCCCAAGTGAGGAAAGGATGATGGAGATTATGATTCCCCCACAAGTCGGGATGAGACTCCGGACTAAAAAAAAGAGGCCATAAAAAAAGACAAAAGGCCCAAATAAAAAAATAAAAAAATAAAAAAATGAGAGAAAAAGAGAGAAGGGACAATGCTACTATCCTTTTACCACACTTGTGCTTCAAAGTAGCACCATAATCTTCATGATAGTGAGTCTATTATGTTGTCACTTTCATATACTAGTGGGAATTTTACATTATGGAACTTGGCTTGTATATTCCAATGATGGGCTTCCTCAAAATGCCCTAGGTCTTCGTGAGCAAGCGAGTTGGATGCACACCCACTGAGTTTCTTTTGTTGAGATTTCATACACTTATAGCTCTAGTGCATCCGTTGCATGGCAATCCCTACTCACTCACATTGATATCTATCGATGGGCATCTCCATAGCCCGTTGATACGCCTAGTTGATGTGAGACTATCTTCTCCTTTTTATCCTCTCCACAACCACCATTCTATTCCACCTATAGTGCTATGTCCATGGCTCACGCTCATGTATTGCGTGAAGATTGAAAAAGTTTGAGAACATCAAAAGTATGAAACAATTGCTTGTCTTGTCATCGGGGTTGTGCATGATTTAAATATTTTGTGTGATGAAGATAGAGCATAGCCAGACTATATGATTTTGTAGGGATAACTTTCTTTGGCCATATTATTTTGAGAAGACATGATTGCTTTGTTAGTATGCTTGAAGTATTATTGTTTTCATGTCAATATTAAACTTTTATTTTGAATCTTTCGGATCTGAACATTCATGCCACAATAAAGAAGATTACATTGATAAATATGTTAGGTAGCATTCCACATCAGAAATTCTGTTTTTATCATTTACCTGCTCGAGGACGAGCAGGAATTAAGCTTGGGGATGCTGATACGTCTCCAACGTATCTATAATTTTTGATTGTTCCATGCTATTATATTATCTGTTTTGGATGTTTATGGCTTTATTATACACTTTTATATTATTTTTGGGACTAACCTATTAACCGGAGGCCCAGCCCAAATTGCTGTTTTCTTGCCTATTTCAGTGTTTCGAAGAAAAGGAATATCAAACGGAGTCCAAATGGAATGAAACCTTCGGGAGAGTTATTTTTGGAACGGAAGCAATCTAGGAGACTTGGAGTAGACGTCAGGGAAGCTTTGAGGAAGCCACGAGGCAGGGAGGCGCGCCCTACCCCCTGGGTGCGCCCCCACCCTCGTGGGCCCCTCGAAGCTTCCCTAACGTCTACTCCAAGTCTCCTGGATTGCTTCCGTTCCAAAAATAACTCTCCCGAAGGTTTCATTCCGTTTGGACTCCGTTTGATATTTTTTTTCTTTGAAACACTGAAATAGGCAAGAAAACAGCAATTTGGGCTGGGCCTCCGGTTAATAGGTTAGTCCCAAAAATAATATATAAGTGTATAATAAAGCCCATAAACATCCAAAACAGATAATATAATAGCATGGAACAATAAAAAATTATAGATACGTTGGAGACGTATCAGCTGCCACGGGAGGGTAGGACAAAAGATGTCATGCAAGTTCTTTTCCATAAGCACGTATGACTATATTCGGCATACATGCCTACATTACGTTGATGAATTGGAGCTAGTTCTGTGTCACCCTATGTTATAACTATTGCATGAGGAATCACATTCGGCATAATTCTTCATCACCGATCCAATGCCTACGAGCTTTTCACATATTGTTCTTTGCTTTGTTACTTTACCGTTGCCACTGTTACAATTACCACAAAACTACTACTGTTACTTTTTCCACCGTTATCGTTACTTCCATACTACTTTGCTACTAAATACTTTGTTGTAGATATTAAGTTATCCAGGTGTGGTTGAATTGACAACTCAACTGCTAATACTTGAGAATATTCTTTGGCTCCCCTTGCGTCGAATCAATAAATTTGGGTTGAATACTCTACCCTCGAAAACTGTTGCGATCCCCTATACTTGTGGGTTATCAAGACTATTTTCTGGCGCCGTTGTCGGGGAGCATAGCTCTATTCTTTGAGTCACTTGGGATTTATATCTGCTGGTCACTATGAGGAACTTGAAAGACGAAAGAACTAAGATTTTTCCCTCAACTACGAGGGGAGGTAAGGAACTGCCATCTAGCTCTGCACTTGATTCACCTTCTGTTTTCAGTAAGCTTGCGACACCTAAACCCGCTTCTGCTATTAATTCTGATATGTCGCATGTTATTGATGATGCCACTTCTGCTATGGATGATACTTATGATGAAACTACTTCTATGCTTGATACTACTATGCCATTAGGTGAATTTCTTGATGAACAACTTGCCAGGGCTAGAGAGAATGAAATTATTGAAACTGATAATATTGATGAAAGTGATGATGAAGATTCCCCCCTAGATATGAATTGCCTGTTGTGCCTGAAGGTTATGTTATGGATGAGGAAACTGCTAGAGACTTTCTTTCTTGCAATGATAGAAATGATCTTAAGAAATTATTAGCTAAGTTGAAAGAAAAATCTTTGAATGCTAGAATGAAATATGACCCTACTTTTGCTACTTCACCTATCTGTGTTACTGATAAGGATTATGATTTCTCTGTTGATCCTGAGATAGTTACTTTGGTTGAATCTGATCCTTTTTATGGCTATGAATCTGAAACTGTTGTGGCACATCTTACTAAATTAAATGATATAGCCACCCTATTCACTAATGATGAGAAAACTCGCTACTACTATGTCCTTAAGTTATTTCCGTTCTCATTAAGTGGTTGTTTGGATATGAATTATTAGACGTGAGATCTTGGAAAACTGGTTTTTAGAGGATTTTTAGGAAAACCTGTTTTTGTTAGTTTTTTCTGTTAAGATCTGGCTATACAATACCTCGTTTGGATGGAAAAAGATAGGATAACATGTTTAGGCCTCCCGCTCCTCCCACAGGCATGACTCTCTCTGCTGATCGCCTCCTGCATGCTTCCAGCGTCCCCTTTCTCTGCATGCTGCTTGCTGCATGCTGCTTGACGAGGACGAGATTGTAGTATCATACACCAGTACACTGGACGTAGTTGGAGCACAACAATGGCTTCCATGTTGACGCTGCCCACAAGAACGAGCACGGGAGCATAGGCCATCATGGTGCTGACCTGCTGGAAACCCTGCGAGGGTTGGACACGATGCCACGCAGCAGTCGGAAGCACTAGTGGCAGCGACACCAGTGCACGGCAGGGTGGAGGCGTGGCCCAGCTGGGCACGGTGATGCCGAGCACGGGCATGGCGAACCAACTCTTGCAGTAGTTCGTTGTTGTCCACCGTCACCTTGTCGATGCCAACAAGCTCAATGTTACCATTGTCATGGTGCCGGCGTTGGAACCGCGCGGTCGGTGCGACCATTAGCATGTACGATGGTACCGGCGTTGGACCACGCCGCCGGCGTGGCCACTAGCATGTACTATGAAGATGACGTGTGGAACTTGCCGATGTTGGTCCATCGATACCAAATAGGCCGTACGTGGACGATACGACTCGAGTATACAAAGAACTCGTTTTTAGAAAAACGACTATGACTCATTTTTTTCTAAAAGCTCGTTTTTTGGGCTTGTAGAAAACTGGGTAGTACTTATCCATGGTTTAGTTAGATGATCCAAACCTGGTTTTAGGCTGTTATAACTGAAATCATGTTTATGCAAACCTGATTCTCTACAATCCCGCTATCCAAACAATCCCTAAAGGGTGATGCTAAAACATGGTTTAATTCTCTTGATCTTGGTTGTGTGCGTAGTCCCCAGGATATGATTTATTACTTCTCTGCTAAATATTTCCCCGCCCATAAGAAACAAGCTGCTTTAAGGGAAATATATAATTTTGTGGAAATTGAAGAAGAGAGTCTCCCACAAGCTTGGGGGAGGCTTCTCCAATTACTTAATGCTTTGCCTGATCATCCTCTCAAGAAAAATGAAATACTTGATATCTTTTATAATGGACTAACCGATGCTTCCAGAGACCACCTGGATAGTTGTGCTGGTTGTGTTTTCAGGGAAAGAACAGCTGATCAAGCTGAATTGCTATTGAATAATATGTTGACTAATGAAAATAATTGGACACTTCCTGAACCAACCCCTAAGACAACTCCGAAGAAAAGGGGTATTCTATTTCTCAGTCCTGAAGATATGCAAGAGGCAAAGAAATCTATGAAAGAAAAGGGTATTAAAGTTGATGATGTTAAGAATTTACCTCCTATTGAAGAAATACATGGTCTTAATTTGCCGTCTGTTGAAGAAATACATGGTCTTGATAACCCGACACAGGTAGTAAAGGTAAATTCTCTCTATAGATTTGATGAAGGTGATATTCCTCGTTATAAGTCTGCTAGCCAATGCTTAGATGAGTTTGATAATTTTATTGTTAAACAAGAAAACTTCAATGCTTATGTTGGTAGAAAATTGAAACGCAATGCTTATATGATTGAACACTTGAGTGATTATATGTCTAGAGTTAAAGGTGAACTTAAACTCATTAGTAAACATGCTTCTATGGTTACCACTCAAGTAGAACAAGTACTTAAAGCTCAAAATGATTTGCTCAATGGATTAAATAATAAGAAAAATGATAATGCTGTTAGTGTTATGACTAGAGGGGCTAAAATGACTCAGGAACCTTTGTATCCTGAAGGCCACCCGAAGAGAATTGAGCAGGATTCTCAGAGAACAAATGTTGATACACATAGTCCTTCTAAAAAGAAGACAAAGAAAAAATGATAGGACTTTGCATGCTTCTAGTGAACCTGTTGTTGACACACCTGAGAATCCCAATGATATTTCTATTTCTGATGCTGAAACACAATCTGGTGATGAACATGAACCTAGTGATAATGTTAATGATGATGTTCATGTTGATGCTCAACCTAGCAATAACAATGATATAGAAACTGAACCTGCTGTTGATCTTGATAACCCACAATCAAAGAATCAATGTTATGATAAGAGAGACTTCGTTGCTAGGAAGAACGGTAAAGAAAGAGAACCATGGGTTCAGAAACCCATGCCTTTTCCTCCTAAACCATCCAAGAAAAAGGATGATGAGGATTTTGAGCGCTTTGCTGAAATGATTAGACCTATCTTTTTGTGTATGTGTTTTACTGATATGCTTAAAATGAATCCTTATGCTAAGTACATGAAAGATATTGTCACCAATAAAAGAAAGATATTGGAGGCTGAAATTTCCACCATGCTTGCTAATTATACTTTTAAGGGTGGAATACCTAAGAAACTAGGAGATCCAGGAGTACCAACTATACCATGCTCCATTAAAAGAAACTGTGTTAGAACTGCTTTATGTGATCTTGGAGCCGGTGTTAGTGTTATGCCTCTCTCTTTATATCGTAGACTTGATTTGAATAAGTTGACACCTACTGAAATATCTTTGCAAATGGCCGATAAATCAACCGCTATACCTGTCGGTATTTGTGAGGATGTGCCTGTTGTGGTTGCAAACGTTACTATTTTAACGGACTTTGTTATTCTTGATATTCCCGAGGACGATAATATGTCGATTATCCTTGGTAGACCCTTTTTGAATACTGCAGGGGCTGTTATTGATTGCAACAAAGGCAATGTCACTTTTCATGTTAATGGTAATGAGCATACGGTACACTTTCCGAGGAAGCAACCTCAAGTCCACAGCATAAATTCTATTGGAAAAATTCCATCGATTATTATTGGAGGTTTTGAATTTCCTCTTCCTACTGTCAAGAAGAAATATGATATCCTTATTGTTGGGGATGTGCATATCCCCGTTGAGGTAACCTAGTGTTATTCGAAATTTCTCCGTTTCCATGTTATTCGAAAAGAGTTTGTTAACAAGACTTGATCAACCTTGTTAGTGGATTCCTTTTGATGAGCATGAGATGGATGAAGTTAGAAAGCACAACCTTCTGTACCCTCCTTTTACTTTCTGTTATTTAGATTAAATAAAGCAAAAATAGTATTTTTCTGTCAGTTTTCTGAATTATCCTCCGAAAATAAAAGTTCTCCAAATGCCCTAAAAATGAAATATGATTTTTTCTAGAATATTTGAGAACATTTGGCACTAAGAACACATCAGGGGAGCAAGCACCTGGCCACGAGGGTCCTGGGCGCGCCCACCCCCTGGGCACGCCCCTGCCTCGTGGGCCCCTGGTGGCCCCCCTCCACTTATTCCTGCACTCACACACTCCTTCTTCCCCCCAAAAAATCACCCACCAGCTCAAACCCGTGTTCTTGCTCGTTTTGCTGCGATTTTCGATCTCCTTGCTCAAAGCTCCACTCACAAAACTGCTTTGGGGGATTGTTCTTCGGTATGTGACTCCTCCATTGGTCCAATTAGTTTTTGTTCTAGTGCTTTATTCATTGCAAATTTTTGCTACCTAGGTGACCCTGTTCTTGAGCTTGCACGTCAAATTTATATGGTCCCAAGTAGTTCTAATGCATGATTTAGTCTCTAGGCATTTGTGGGAGTAGTTGCTATCAATTTTGTTGAGTTTGGTTCACTTTTATTTTGAGTTACTAAATATTTCAGAAATTTTTCAGAGGAAGAAATATGTTTAGGAAATTGTACCAAGGTGGTTCTTCAAGGAAGCAAGGACCCAGGCCCGCAATACGTGAGCCAGACCATGAACCACCAAGAGAAGCTCAAGTGCGGCCTTGTGAATGGCCGTCAGAAGATTTCATGGTTCGAGCAGGAATTAAGGAGGAATTTGACGCATATGTGCGTAATGCTGAACTTGAGGGCTTCATGCTAGATAAGTGCCCTCAGTATTATTACCTAACTGATTCCTTTGTGAGAAGGTTCAAATTTACATCTTCACGCAATTCTCACACTGTCCTATTTGATCTCTATGGTAAATCTTATACTATGGACTTAGAAGATTTTAATACTGCTTGCAAACTTCCACAATGGGGTAGTGCTAGTGAACCTCGCAAATATGAGTTTAAAGATTTTCTTGCTAGTATCACTGTGGGGGAA
Organism: Triticum aestivum; assembly: GCF_018294505.1. Lineage (NCBI taxonomy): Eukaryota > Viridiplantae > Streptophyta > Magnoliopsida > Poales > Poaceae > Triticum > Triticum aestivum. The sequence goes on from NC_057805.1 coordinate 40,231,791, forward strand.
TCTAGAGAGATAACACAAGCTACCATAGGGAGCATTCATTTTCCTGCTATACATTATTTTGTTCTCTTTATAGGTAGATGCATAAACGGTAAGGACGAGGCATGTCACATGTGTGTTCCTGACCTTAGTGTTCTCAAGAGTGCCGTATTAGGAGATAAACAATATAACTTGGGGGCCATTGTTGCACGAAGGTTGCATAATAATGGTTTAAGTGGAGACTTGTTTGGTGGGATTTATGCAACCCGTGTGGCTAATTTTCTTGAGATACCCATACATGAAAATGATATGGAATTGCCTCCCGCTTATCTAGATTATGATGCTATGGTTCGCCATCAGTTTATTGAGAGGAATGAACAGCCTCTCCAGTATCGACTAATGTTTGACAGGCGCCGCACTTTCCATGTTGCTCTCCCTGCTCCTACTTTCTTTGACTTTCAAGCAAAAGGGAGGTATATTATAACCAGGGAGGAGGCGAACCAGTATAAGAGGAGGACGGAGGCAGCCCGCCTCTAAGTAGCAGCTCATGAGTCAATAGCTGCTGTATCTCAGTACGACCCCAGCTACAACTTTGGATATCCGCCAGGCCAGCCGTGGCCCTAGACCAACTTAGACTAAAAGCCTAAGCTTGGGGGAGTACATATTCCTCACCGACATTACATTCATGTTCACACACTCATTCTAGTTGTCGGTGCTCATACTTTTTCATTGTACTATCCATTCTAGTTTATTTTCTTTTTCTCGCTTCCTTCTCGTGTGTTTGAAAAACCTTAAGAAAAACCAAAAAAATTTTAGTTGTAGCTTTTAGTTAGTTTACTTTCCATGATTGTAGTAGTAATAATTAAAAGAAAACCCAAAAGATTTCTTGTTCTTCTTTTGCTTGTTGGGAGCTTTCCTGTGTAAATAGTTTCATTTCTTTTCTTTTCTTTGGGGGTCGAGAGGAGAAGACCATAATGAAAATGTTGAGTGGCTCTTATAGGCATTATTGTTGATTTAACCAAGAGCCCATATTACCTTGTCTTCTCCTTAGTATTAGATGCTTGCAGATTCCAGCTTAGTCCAATGCACGTGCACTATTATTATTATTATTATTATTATCCACACCATTTGGTCGTGCAAGTGAAAGGCAATAATGACGATATATGATGGACTGATTGAGATGAGAGAAGCTGGTATGAACTCGACCTCTCTTGTTTTTGTAAATATGATTAGTTCATCGTTCCTGATTCAGCCTATTATGAATGAAACATGTTTGCAATGACAATTAGAGATTATAGTTGCTTATGCCATGCTTAATTAGCTAGGAGTTTATAATGGTTTACCTTGCGTGCCAACATGCTATTAAAATGGTTGTGATGTGGTATGATAGGGTGGTATCCTCCTTTGAACGATTCGAGTGACTTGACTTGGCACATGTTCACGCATGTAGTTGAAACAGAATCAACATAGCCTCCACGATATTTATGTTCATGGTGGATTATATCCTACTCATGCTTGCACTCAATGTTTATTAATTTTAATGCATGTTCATGACTGTTGTCGCTCTCTAGTTGGTCGCTTCCCAGTCTCTTTCTAGCCTTCACTTGTACTAAGAGGGAATACTGCTTGTGCATCCACTTCCATAAACCCCAAAGTTATTCCATATGAGTCCACTATACCTTCCTATATGCGGTATCTACCTGCCGTTCCAAGTAAATTCGTATGTGCCAAACTCTAAACCTTCAAATGAAATTCTGTTTTGTATGCTCGAATGTATCAACTAGGGCTGTCTGTATCTCCCATGCTAGGAAGGTTATTCTCAAGAGGAGTGGACTCCGCTCCTCACTCACGAGAAAATGGCTGGTCACCGGGATGCCCAGTCCCATGCTCTAAGCAAATCAAATCGAAATAATTGCAAACAAAACTCCCCTAGGGCTGTTGATAGTTGGAGGCACTCGTTGTTTCGAGCAAGCCATGGATTGATGCTTGTTGGTGGTGGGGGAGTATAACTTTACCATTCTACTTGGGAACCGCCTATAATGTGTGTAGCATGGAAGATATCGAGATCTCTCGGTTGTTATGTTGACAATGAAAGTATGCTGCTCAAAATATTATTTATCTCTGCTTTAAAATCGAGCTCTGGCACCTCTACAAATCCCTGCTTCCCTCTACAAAGGGCCTATCTATTTACTTTTATGTTGAGTCATCACCCTCTTATTAAAAAGCACCAGTTGGAGAGCACCGCTATCATTTGCATGCATTATTATTAGTTTATATTGGGTATGACTATGACTGGATCTCTTTTACCATGAATTACAATGTTTAGTCAGTCCTTGATCTTCAGAGGTGCTCTGCATTTATGTTTTGCGGTCCCAAAAAGGGCTAGCGAGATGCCATCTTGTTATATCGTATTATGATTGTTTTGAGAAAGTGTTGTCATCCGAGATTTATTATTATTTCTCGCTAGTTGATTATGCCATTGATATGAGTAAATATGAGACCTAAGTGTATCGTGAATATGGTTAGTTCATAATCTTTGCTGAAAACTTGAATGCTGGCTTTACATATTTACAACAACAAGAGCAAACAGAGTTTGTAAAAGCTTTTCTTTATCACTTTCAGTTTGTCAACTGAATTGCTTGAGGACAAGCAAAGGTTTAAGCTTGGGGGAGTTGATACGTCTCCATCGTATCTACTTTTCCAAACACTTTTTCCCTTGTTTTGGACTCTAACTTGCATGATTTGAATGGAACTAACCCGGACTGACATTGTTTTCAGCAGAATTGCCATGGTGTTATTTTTGTGCAGAAATAAAAGTTCTCAGAATGACCTGAAACTTCACGGAGAATATTTTTGTAATTAATAAAAAATACTGGCGAAAGAATCAAGGCCAGGGGGCTCACACCCTGTCCACGAGGGTGGGGGGCGCGCCCCCTGCCTCGTGGGCCCCCTGGTGCTCCACCGACCTCAACTCCAACTCTATATATTCACGTCCGGGGAGAAAAAAATCAGAGAGAAGGATTCATCGCGTTTTACAATACGGAGCCGCCGCCAAGCCCTAATCTCTCTCGGGAGGGCTGATCTGGAGTTCATTCGGGGCTTCGGAGAGGGGAATTCGTTGCCGTCGTCATCATCAACCTTCCTCCATCACCAATTTCATGATGCTCACCGCCGTGCGTGAGTAATTCCATCGTAGGCTTGCTGGACGGTGATGGGTTGGATGAGATTTACCATGTAATCGAGTTAGTTTTCTTGGGGTTTGATCCCTAGTATCCACTATGTTCTGAGATTGATGTTGCTATGACTTTGCTATGCTTAATGCTTGTCACTAGGGCCCGAGTGCCATGATTTCAGATCTGAACCTATTGTGTTTTTATGAATATATGTGAGTTCTTGATCCTATCTTGCAAGTCTATAGTCACCTACTATGTGTTATGATCCGGCAACCCCGAAGTGACAATAATCGGGACCACTCCCGGTGATGACTGTAGTTTGAGGAGTTCATGTATTCACTAAGTGTTAATGCTTTGGTCCGATACTCTATTAAAAGGAGGCCTTAATATCCCTTAGTTTCCAATAGGATCCCGCTGCCACGGGAGGGTAGGATAAAGATGTCATGCAAGTTCTTTTCCATAAGCACGTATGACTATATTCGGAATACATGCGTACATTACATTGATGAATTGGAGCTAGTTATGTGTCACCCTATGTTATAACTATTGCATGAGGAATCGCATCCGGCATAATTCTCCATCACCGATCCAATGCCTATGAGCTTTTCACATATTGTTCTTTGCTTTGTTACTTTAACGTTTCCACTGTTACAATTACCACAAAACTACTACTGTTACTTTTTCCACCGTTACTGTTACTTCCATACTACTTTGCTACTAAATACTTTGTTGCAGATATTAAGTTATCCAGGTGTGGTTGAATTGACAACTCAACTGCTAATACTTGAGAATATTCTTTGGCTCCCCTTGTGTCGAATCAATAAATTTGGGTTGAATACTCTACCCTCAAAAACTGTTGCGATCCCCTGTACTTGTGGGTTATCACCCATCTGGTGGATTCTTTCGCCAGTATTTTTTTGTTAATTCCAAAAACTGCCTCCGTGAAGTTTCAGGACTTTTGGAGCTGTGCATAATAGGTCTCTAATATTTGCTCCTTTCCAGCCCAGAATTCTAGCTGCCGGCATTCTCCCTCTTCATGTAAACCTTGTAAAATAAGAGAGAAAAGGCAGAAGTATTGTGACATAATGTGTAATAACAACCCATAATGCAATAAATATTGATATAAAAGCATGATGCAAAATGGACGTATCACTCTTTAGTGTGTCCGTTCACTTGAAGGTTGCAAAGGCCTCTTTCTTCTCTGTTTTCGAAACTTGCATTTTCTTGGGTCCATGGTACTACCGTGGTTCGCCACGGTACTACCGCAGGAGCTGCGCACGGTACTACCGCACCCAGCACGGCAGTAATTTTTTACTGCCGCTGGAGGAGCGGTACTACCGCCCACGGTGCGGTACTTCCGCCCGGGCTGTACTACCGCGATGACGTGCGGTACTACCGTGCTGACACGAGCGCATGGGGTTTAAGAGCAGGCAGGGGGAGTTCCAACTCCCCCATACCCATTCAACTCTTTCTCCCCACGCCGTCTCTCTCTCTTCTGCCCAAGAACGGCGCCGGAGAACCTCGCCAGATCTCCGTTTATCTGGACCAAGCAGCAGAATCTCATTTATCTGGATGTGATCAAGGCCAAGAAGAACATCTATGTGGATGTGCACTGGATTGACATGAATCATATGAGGCAGGATAAGCATCGTGCCTATTTTGGTGAGGCTTTGGATCTGGTGGACCAGTTTGGCATTGAGGATGTGATCTCTTTCCACCTGGACTTTGACCCTGAGATTGTGGCTCAGTTCTTTGCCTTGGTACATTTCCATCCTGTTGAGGAACGGACCATGACCTGGATGACCAATGGACAGCGGATAACTGCTACATGGAAGGACTTCATGGATTTGCTTCAGGTTCCTGATGAGGGGCTCAACACGCCTGTTGGTGTTCGCCCTCATGCCAATCCCGACTCAGCCAACAAGAACAAGCTTCAGCCCTACTATGTTGAGAAGTTGCTTCCCAGTGGCAAGAAGGCGTGGGTGCTGAACTCATTCCTTGACATCATGTATCGCATCTTCCGCAACTCCCTCTTTCCACACATTGGTGACAAAGACAAGGTGCATGCCTATCTTGTGGATATGATGCTCATTTGTGAGGAGGCACGTCATTCTCAGACGCAACCACTTGATGTCTCACATATCATGTGGTGCGAGCTTCGGTTTGCGGTGTTCAACCGTAAGGTACCCATCTATGGACCTTACCTGTTTCTGTTGATCTCAAAGACTTGGGAGAAGCTCTATCCCGATGATAAGTTCTTGCCCCTGACTGGACTCGTCATGAGCCCATCAAGCTCCATGTCAAGACCCAGTGGGCCAACACTACTACCCGTGCTGAGGCAGCGGCTGCACAGATGGATGTGGATGAGGATGAGATTGAGGAGGAGGAGGACGCAGATGAGGATAGCTCTGCTGACTACTCGCCTTCATCTTCTGAGCCCTCTTGAGCTAAGAAGCTGAAGAACAAGATGAAGGCTCTGTTCTGCATGCAGGCCAAGGGGCAGTACAAGTCTCATGTGCTCAGAAGGAGAGTCGCTGCCGCGACAAGCGGATCTTGAGGACGTTTGGCGAGGAGATATCCAGCGGGTCTGAGAAGCACATCACGCCAGAGGCAGAATGGATGGCGAAGCAGGGCTACAAGTGGACTGTTTCTGAGGAGGACAAGGAGGAGACCATCCCCGCTGCCGAGTCTGACGAGGAACGTGACGAGCGATCGCTTCAGCTTGAGCCACCACTTGTGTCGTAGGTGTCCTCTCTGCCTTTTTGGTGTCTCGATGCCATAGGGGGAGAGAGTGTAGGATTTGCGAGTTGTGTGTCGTGTTTCGTCTTATCGCTTTGCTTTCGTTCCGTTGGACCTCGTTTGCTTTGGTTTGGTTTGTGCTTGTGAGACCTTTCTATCATATGGTGTAAGACATATGCACTCTAGCGTACCTTATTGAGCCAATGCTATCTTGTGCTCTTTACTTTATGCTCTTAGTTATTATCTTGCTTAGTGTTAGCTTTATTGTTGCAAGGTATGCCATGTCTACAAAATATAGGGGGAGTGTTGATCCTAGTATGTGTGCCGTGCAGTCCAAAGCACCTCTCTAGATAGCACACATCTAGGGGGAGCCCGTCTATATTTTAGAGATGTGGGGTTTGCCCATGTTCTTTTTTATCTCCTTTTGTGCAAATCCCGTATTGTCATCAATCCACCAAAAAGGGGGAGATTGTAAGGGCATATTTATCCCTTAGTTGTTTTGGTGATTGATGACAATGCTTTTGCGGACTAATCGTGTGCATGGAGTATTTCAGACATATCATGACTAGGCACAAGATGATTTGGTGCCCCTCGAAGACTATTGAAGACGATGTTTCTCTACGTTTCTTTTCGGTGGATTTGAGTCGTAGGAAAGCCGTACTATTAAGAGGGGGTCCGCTTTGGAAAGGTTTGGGTGGAATCATCACGTACATGTCTACTCCTTTTGCACCGCCTTTCCTTTGGCTCTTTGGAGCATCCTCCGTCTCTCCGTGTCTTTGCAAAATGAAGGACTCCTAGTGTTGCTGATCTGGGGTACGCGGTAGTACTGCTCTATGGAGCGGTAGTACCGCGGGGCCTTGGGGTAGTACCGGCCGTAGGCGCGGTAGTACCGCAGGTACTCACGGTAGTACCGCTCCTTGGGAGCGGTAGTACCGTGGCCTCAGGCCAGGTGCTGCTACTAGTGCAGTAGTAGGGGCGGATGTAATTTTTTACATCCGCGCCCTACGCGGTTGTACCGCTCCTTGGGTGCGGTAGTACCGTGTGCTCTGGCCAGGCTCAGCAGCATGAGCGGTAGTAGGGGTGGATGTAATTTTTTACATCTGCGCCCTACGCGGTAGTACCGCTCCAGGTTTGCGGTACTACCATGTCGGATTTTTGCACAGATCCCAACACAAGGGAAGTTGCCACGAATGTATTTTTGTATGTATGTGCCTTCCCAAATCTGGACTATCCCTGCCTTGCGGTAGTACCGCAAGGGGGAGCGGTAGTACCGTGCCAGCGGTTCTACCTCCCTCTGCTTCATCGCATCAGGGTTGCTTTAGATTCTGCTGCATGGGCGGTAGTACTGCAATGCCTTGTGGCAGTACCGTATGCCCTAGCGGTAGTACCGCGTCTCCGGTGCGGTAGTATCGTGCTTCGCAGGCAGATTTGGTGGATAACGGTTGGATTTGTTCTTCCACTATATAAGGGGAGTCTTTTTCTCCGAGTTGACCACCTCTTCCGTCCCCAAGCTCCATTGTTGCTCTAAGCTCCATTTCCGCCCGATCTCTCTCCCTAGCCAATCAAACTTGTTGATTCTTTAGGGATTGGTTGAGAAGGCCCCGATCTACACTCCCACCAAGAGAAATTTGATTCCCCCACTAATCCCTTGCGGATCTTGTTACTCTTCGGTGTTTGAGCACCCTAGATGGTTGAGGTCACCGCGGAGCCATATTCCATTGTGGTGAAGCTTCGTGGTGTCGTTGGGAGCCTCCAATTAAGTTGTGGAGATTGCCCCAACTTTGTTTGTAAAGGTCTGGTCGCCGCCTCCAAGGGCACCAATAGTGGAATCACGGCATCTCGCATTGTGTGAGGGCGTGAGGAGAATACGGTGGCCCTAGTGGCTTCTTGGGGAGCATTGTGCCTCCACACCCCTCCAACGGAGACGTACTTTACCTCAAAAGGAAGGAACTTCAGTAACACATCCTCGTCTTCACTGGCTCCACTCTTGGTTATCTCATGCCTTTACTTGTGCAAGCTTATTTGTGTTATATCCCTTGCTTGCTTGTGTGCTTGTTGTTGTTGCATCATATAGGTTGCTCACTGCTACCTCTTGAGCATGCGTTGGTTTTCCCTTGAAGAGGAAAGGGTGATGCAGCAAAGTAGCGTAAGTATTTCCCACAGTTTTTGAGAACCAAGGTATCAATCCAGTAGGAGGCCACACGCAAGTCCCTCGTACCTACCCAAACAAATAAGAACCTTGCAACCAACACGATAAAGGGGTTGTCAATACCTTCACGACCACTTGCAAAAGTGAGATCTGATAGAGATGATCAGATAATATTTTTGGTATTTTTATGATAAAGATTGAAAGTAAAGATTGCAAAATAAAATAGTTTGGAAACTTATATGATGGAAAATAGACCCGGGGGCCATAGGTTTCACTAGTGGCTTCTCTCAAGATAGCATAAGTATTACGGTGGGTGAAAAAATTACTGTCGAGCAATTGATAGAAAAGTGCATAGTTATGAGAATATCTAGGCATGATCATGTATATAGGCATCTCGTCCGCGACAAGTAGACCAAAATGATTCTGCATCCACTACTGTTACTCCACACATCGACCGCTATCCAGCATGCATCTAGAGTATTAAGTTCATAAGAATAGAGTAACGCATTAGGCAAGATGACATGATGTAGAGGGATAAACTCAAGCAATATGATATAAACCCCATCTTTTTATCCTCGATGGCAACAGTACAATACGTGTCGTTTCCCCTACTATCACTTGGATCGAGCAACGCAAGATTGAACCCAAAGCTAAGCACTTCTCCCATTGCAAGAAAGATCAATCTAGTAGTCGAAACCAAACTGATAATTCGAAGAGACTTGCAAAGATAACAAATCATACATAAAAGAATTCAGAGGAGATTCAAATATTGTTCATAGATAATCTTGATAATAAACCCACAATTTATCGGATCTCGACAAACACACCGCAAAAAGAGTTACATCGAATAGATCTCCAAGAAGATCGAGGAGGAATTTGTATTGAGATCCAAAGAGAGAGAAGAAGCCATCTAGCTAATAACTATGGACTCGAAGGTTTGAGGTAAACTACTCACACATCATCGGAGAGGCTATGGTGTTGATGTAGAAGCCCTCCTTGATCGATTCCCCCTCCGGCGGAGCGCCGGAAAAGGCCCCAAGATGGGATCTCACGGGTATAGAAGGTAGCGGCAGTGGAAACAGGGTTTCGTGGTGCTCCTGGATGGTTTCAGGGTATATGGGTATATATAGGAGGAAGAAGTAGGTCGGTGGAGCTGCGAGGGGCCCACGAGGGTGGGGGCGCACCCAGGGGCAGGCGCGCCTCCCTGCCTCGTGGCCTCCTTGCTTCTTTCTTGACGTCCACTCCAAGTCCTCTGGATCACGTTTGTTCCAAAAATCACTCTCCCGAAGGTTTCATTCCGTTTGGATTCTGTTTGATATTCCTTTTATGCGAAACACTGAAATAGGCAAAAAACAACAATTTGCACTGGGCCTTGGGTTAGTAGGTTAGTCCCAAAGATAATATAAAAGTGTATAATAAAGCCCATTAAACATCCAAAATAGATAATATAATAGCATGGAACAATAAAAAATTATAGATACGTTGGAGACGTATCAAGCATCCCCAAGCTTAATTCCTGCTCGTCCTCGAGTAGGTAAATGATAAAAACAGAATTTTTGATGTGGAATGCTACCTAACATAATTTTCTAAGTATTTCTCTTTATTGTGGGAGGAATGTTCAGATCCGAAAGATTCAAGATAAAAGTTTAATATTGACAGAAAAATAATAATACTTCAAGCATACTAACTAAGCAATCATGTCTTCTCAAAATAACATGGCCAAAGAAAGTTCATTCCTACAAAATCATATAGTTTGGTCAGGCTCCATTTTTGTCACACAAGAATGCTCTCATCATGCACAACCCCGATGACAAGCCAAGCAATTGTTTCATACTTTAGTAATCTCAAACTTTTTTCAACTTTCACGCAATACATGACCGTGCGCCATGGATATAGCACTATGGGTGGAATAGAATATAATGATAGGGGTTATGTGGAGAAGACAAAAAAGGAGAAAGTCTCACATTGACGCGGCTAATCAACGGGCTAGGGAGATGCCCATCAATTGATGTCAATGCAAGGAGTAGGGATTTCCATGCAACGAATGCACTAGAGCTATAAATGTATGAAAGATGAACAAAAGAAACTAAGTGGGTGTGCATCCAACTTGCTTGCTCATGAAGACCTAGGGCATTTGAGGAAGCCCATTGTTGGAATATACAAGCCAAGTTCTATAACGAAAAATTCCCACTAGTATATGAAAGTGACAAAACAAGAGACTCTCTATCATAAAGATCATGGTGCTACTTTGAAGCACAAGTGTGGAAAAAGGATAGTAGCATTGTCCCTTTTTATTTCTTTTTTTCCTTTTTTGGGCCTTTCCTTTTTTTGGCCTTTCTTTTTTTTGGGACAATGCTCTATTAATGATGATCATCACACTTCTATTTATTTACAACTCAATGATTACAACTCGATACTAGAACAGAATATGACTCTATATGAATGCCTGCCGCGGTGTACCGGGATGGGCAATGAATCAAGAGTGACATGTATGAAATAATATGCATGGTGGCTTTGCCACAAATACGATGTCAACTACATGATCATGCAAGGCAATATGACAATGATGAAGCGCGTCATAATAAACGGAACGGTGGAAAGTTGCATGGCAATATATCTCGGAATGGCTATGGAAATGCCATAGTAGGTAGGTATGGTGGCTGTTTTTAGGAAGATATAAGGAGGTTTATGTGTGATAGAGCGTATCGTATCACGGGGTTTGGATGCACCGGCGAAGTTTGCACCAACTCTCAAGGTGAGAAAGGGCAATGCACGGTACCGAAGAGGCTAGCAATGATGGAAGGGTGAGAGTGCGTATAATCCATGGACTCAACATTAGTCATAAAGAACTCACATACTTATTGCAAAAATCTACAAGTCATCAAAAACCAAGCACTACGCGCATGCTCCTAGGGGGATAGATTGGTAGGAAAAGACTATCGCTCATCCCCGACCGCCACTCGTAAGGATGACAATCAAAGAACACCTCATGTTTCAAATTTGTTACACAACGTTTACCATATGTGCATGCTACGAGACTTGCAAACTTCAACACAAGTATTTCTCAAATTCACAACTACTCAACTAGCACAACTTTAATATCACTATCTCCATATCTCAAAACAATCATCAAGTATCAAACTTCTCTTAGTATTCAATGCACTTATATGAAAGTTTTTATTATATCCATCTTGGATGCCTATCATATTAGGACTAATTTTATAGCCAAAGCAAATTACCATGCTGTTCTGAAAGAATCTCAAAATAATATAAGTGAAGCATGAGAGATCAATAATTTCTATAAAATAAAACCACCACCGTGCTCTAAAAGATATAAGTGAAGCACTAGAGCAAAATTGTTTAGCTCAAAAGATATAAGTGAAGCACATAGAGTATTCTAATAATTTCAGATTCATGTGTGTCTCTCCCAAAAGGTGTGTACAGCAAGGATGATTGTGGTGAACTAAAAAGCAAAGACTCAAGTCATACAAGACGCTCCAAGCAAAACACGTATCATGTGGTGAATAAAAATATAGCTCCAAGTAAAGTTACCGATGAATGAAGACAAAAGAGGGGATGCCTTCCGGGGCATCCCCAAGCTTAGGCTTTTGGTTGTCCTTGGATTTTACCTTGGGGTGCCTTGGGCATCCCCAATCTTAGGCTCTTGCCACTCCTTGTTCCATAATCCATCAAATCTTTACCCAAAACTTGAAAACTTCACAACACAAAACTTAACAGAAAATCTCATGAGCTCCGTTAGCGAAAGAAAACAAACCACCACCTTAAGAAAATGTAATGAACTCATTATTTATTTATATTGTTGTTAAACCTACTGTATTCCAAGTTCTCTATGGTTCATAACCTCCGATACTAGCCATAGATTCATCAAAATAAGCAAACAACACACGAAAAACAGAATCTGTCAGAAATAGAACAGTCTGTAGTAATCTGTATCAAACGCATACTTCCGAAACTCCAAAAATTCTAAAATAAATTGCTGGACGTGAGGAATTTATATATTAATCATCTGCCAAAAGAATCAACTAAATATCACTCTCCAGTAAAAAGTTGTAGCTAATCTTGTGAGCGCTAAAGTTTCTGTTTTTTACAGCAAGATCAAAAAGACTTCACCCATGTCTTCCCAAAGGTTCTACTTGGCACAAACACTAATTAAAACATAAAAACACATCTAAACAGAGTCTAGATCAAATATTTATTACTAAACAGAACCAAAAAGCAAGAAACAAAAATAAAATTGGGTTGCCTCCCAACAAGCGCTATCGTTTAACGCCCCTAGCTAGGCATAAAGGCAAGGATAGATCTAGGTATTATCATAATAATGGTAAGGTAAATCACGAAAACTCATCTCATATTCCCTACGTTCAGCAGCAAGTTTTCTTTGTGGCAAGCAAAAGTAATCAAAAGGGCTAAATTTAATGGGACAAAAGTCCCCAAGATCAAGCTCGGGAGGTATGGGTTCCTCCTTTGGCCCCTTATATTGCACAACCAATTCATCATTATAAGCATTCTTTTGGCAATAAGTCATGAGCCTTTCTTGAAGAGAAACCTAATCCGGGTTCTGAATAGCAAAGTCATCATTGAGTTCAGAAATTCTATCAACTAGAACATCGGTAGGAACCTTCTTTCTAAGGTTTTCATTGTAAGCAACATGATCTAAAGATCATAAACGCACTAAGTCTTCTTGATTAAAAAGGATAGCTTCTATGGGAGGACGACCAGCGTCCACCCTATAATGCGCAAAAATTCCATTGGCCTCTTTCATTATAAATCTGAACTCATGTGCCAAAAAGATAGTAGCCGCTCGCTTAACAGAAGAATGCTCGATATTGGAAAACTCTAGAAAAATCCTTTGTATGCAAGGATGCATATGGATAAATTGTCTTTCAAGTTCAACTACGAGCAAGGATATAGCATCCGCAAGACTACTAGTTCTATGAAGAATAGACCCTCCCATAGAGGGCAGGGCACCGACACAAGTAAAGAAATCTTGAATAACTCCTTTCCCAATAATATTACCGCTACCAATCCAAAACTTTTTAGTGTGTACAATAGTAGGATCTTCAAGAGGATCATCAAAAATATCAAAGTTTTCCATATTATTGTCCTTATCAACAATAACCTCCCCAGTTTCAGACATGACGGCAACACAGAGAACGAACACACAAGAAGCAAGCGAAAAAGAGGTGAACGGAAAGAGAGGGCGAATAAAACGGCAAGGGTGAAGTGGGGGAGAGGAAAACGAGAGGCAAATGGCAAATAATGTAATGCGAGGGATAAGAGTTTTGTGATGGGTACTTGGTATGTCTTGACTTGTGCGTAGACTCCTCGACAACGGCGCCAGAAATCGCACGTTGGCGGGAGATCAAATCTTTACTTGACTTGGTGTAAGCCTCCCCGGCAACGGCGCCAGAAATCCTTCTTGCTACCTCTTGAGCATGCGTTGGTTTTCCCTTGAAGAGGAAAGGGTGATGCAGCAAAGTAGCGTAAGTATTTCCCTCGGTTTTTTAGAACCAAGGTATCAACCCAGTAGGAGGCCACACGCAAGTCCCTCGTACCTACACAAAAAAATAAGAACCTTGCAACCAACGCGATAAAGGGGTTGTCAATCCCTTCACGGCCGCTTGCAAAAGTGAGATCTGATAGAGATGATCATATAATATTTTTGGTATTTTTATGATAAAGATTGAAAGTAAAGATTGCAAAATAAAATAGTTTGGAAACTTATATGATGGAAAATAGACCCGGGGGCCATAGGTTTCACTAGTGGCTTCTCTCAAGATAGCATAAGTATTACGGTGGGTGAACAAATTACTGTCGAGCAATTGATAGAAAAGTGCATAGTTATGAGAATATCTAGGCATGATCATGTATATAGGCATCACGTCCGCGACAAGTAGACCAAAACGATTCTGCATCCATTACTATTACTCCACACATCGACCGCTATCCAGCATGCATCTAGAATATTAAGTTCATAAGAACAGAGTAACGCATTAGGCAAGATGACATGATGTAAAGGGATAAACTCAAGCAATATGATATAAACCCCATCTTTTTATCCTCGATGGCAACAATACAATACGTGTTGTTTCCCCTATTGTCATTGGGATCGAGCAACGCAAGATTGAACCCAAAGCTAAGCACTTCTCCCATTGCAAGAAAGATCAATCTAGTAGGCCAAACCAAACTGATAATTCGAAGAGACTTGCAAAGATAACAAATCATACATAAAAGAATTCAGAGGAGATTCAAATATTGTTCATAGATAATCTTGATCATAAACCCACAATTCATCGGATCTCGACAAACACACCGCAAAAAGAGTTACATCGAATAGATCTCCAAGAAGATCGAGGAGGACTTTGTACTGAGATCCAAAGAGAGAGAAGAAGCCATCTAGCTAATTACTATGGACCCGAAGGTCTGAGGTAAACTACTCACACATCATCGGAGAGGCTATGGTGTTGATGTAGAAGCCCTTCGTGATCGATTCCCCCTCTAGCGGAGCGCCGGAAAAGGCCCCAAGATGGGATCTCACGGGTACAGAAGGTTGCGGCAGTAGAAATAGGGTTTCGTGGTGCTCCTGGATGGTTTCGGGGTATATGGGTATATATAGGAGGAAGGAGTAGGTCGGTGGAGCTGTGAGGGGCCCACGAGGGTGGGGGCACGCCTAGGGGGCAGGCGCGCCTCCCTGCCTCGTGGCCTCCTCGCTTCTTTCTTGACGTCCACTCCAAGTCCTCTGGATCACGTTTGTTCCAAAAATCACTCTCCCGAAGGTTTCATTCCGTTTGGATTCCGTTTGATATTCCTTTTCTGCGAAACACTGAAATAGGCAAAAAAAAACAGCAATTTGCACTGGGCCTTGGGTTAGTAGGTTGGTGCCAAAAATAATATAAAAGTGTATAATAAAGCCGATTAAACATCCAAAACAGATAATATAATAGCATGGAACAATCAAAAATTATAGATACGTTGGAGATGTATCACTCACCTAGTTGCATATCTAGACAACCTACTTTGATGCAAAGTTTAAATTGGTATAGAAAAGCTAAAAATTGTTAGTTGCCTATTCACCCCCCCTCTAGTCAACTATATCGATCCTTTCAAACAGTATGTACATTATTTAATGAACATGAAGGGGGCCTCGATCATGATAACTACGCGGCATCGGAATGACGACGAAGTGGAACTCCATAGCACAGGGACACCGATGTGGACACGATCTAGACGCGGGAAGCTCTCCGATCCGATACGACTTGCCTGAAATCTTTCATGACACGCCAGGTCAGTACATTGAATGTACTTGGAATCTCACAACAAACATAAGCATAATGGCAAACAATATCATGACAATGATTCAGGTTAATGCAATGCAAATCATACTACTGAACCGAGTCACTCGTACTCTCTAACCAGACGGGTTACCTCGTAACCGAATGGTGATCATACCCAGATCACAAATGAAACCAACACTTTGGTTCCAACCACGATCATCTCATGATCCCAAAAATCATGACATAACCAGTGCCAACAATAAACTTTTAGTGTGCAAGATTACTTATTAATGTTGATCCATGGTGTTACTTACCACTACTGCAGGATGCTGCTAACGCGACACTACAATCAGAGACCCTTCGATGAAACTGTGTGCGATGCAATAATCGCAAACGGTGGTGTAAAAAAAGGGAAAACTTTGTTTTTGCCACTCTAGCTTTTGTCAATTTTGCTTATGCCACGCTAGAATTTGATATGTCACTTTTGCCACTCTTGGCTTTTGACAATACTTCATGTAAGTGCATCTAGTGCCACCCCTAGTTGGTTTTGGAGTATTGACGACAAACCTGGTTGAGGGACTAATGTGTTTGTGAGAATTGCAGGATAACACAGGTAGTGGTCCCTCATTAATTCGGTTTACCTACCGGAGATGACCCCTAAAAATGTATGAAGACATTGAAGACAATGGTGGCATGTGAAGACAATCACATCGAAGCTTATGAGTCGAGAAGACATTCACGTGAAGATTATGAAGTCCGAAGACATAGTTGTTTCGTAGTTTCCTTCTCTTCTTTGTTGAGTCATAGGAACCACCGTACTGTTAAGTGGGGTCCAAGTGAACAAAGTCAGAGTGACTAAAGTGATGCTCAACCAAATCCTATGTCTTCGAGCAAAGACAATGAGAGAAAATCTTATCCAGAGCTGGATGAGTCAGCTTTACTTGGAGCCCAAGTCAAGCTGCCGCGTGTGTTTGAAATCTGACCGTTGGAACACGTGTCAGTTCCTTAGTGACCCAGGGTCATTTCGGACAAATCAGGTCGGGTTGCCTAGGCTATAAATAGCCCACCCCCTACACCATAAATTGGTGGCTGCTCAGAGGTAGTGCACGGCTTTTGTCATTTAAGAGCAACCCACCTCGAAGCTTTTGAGAGAGAGAAATCCTTGCGAGGACAAAGCCCAAAACACCTAGAGCCAAAGAGTGTTAGGCATCACTGAAGTCTTTCTGTCCGTGTGACCTAAAGACTTGTTACACTTGAGGACTGTGAATCCTCCTGCCGGTTAGGCGTCGCGTTCTGAGCATCCAAGAGTCATTGTGGATTGCCGGTGAACGAAGTCTGTGAAGGTTCGGAAGTCTACCTTGAAGACTTACTAGAGTGATTGGGCGAGGACTGGGTGTCCTTAGCTCAAGGGGAATAATGTGAAGACGTGGTCTTATGAGTTGAATCTCAGCCTCCCTAACCAGACGTACAGTTGTCACAGCAACTGGAACTGGTCCAACAAATCCTTGTTCTCACCAAGAGACTGGTTATATCTTCTCCCTCTCTTTACTTACAGTTTGTCTTCGTGAAGTCATTGCCTGCTTGCACTATCTGTTTGACTTCACTATATAATTACTTGTTCTGATTGGCTTCATACTATCTTCCATCCTGATCATTACTACCTAGCTTCTATTAGTTTTCATGCTTTCACTTCTTTGAATACTTGACTATGGCTTGCCTAGTGCAGTCTACCTTCCGCTGCATGTTAATAGGTTCATTTCTATTGTTTGTCTTTGAAACTTCCATGTTTTGAAGACTTTCATAAAAATCGCCTATTCACCCCCTCTAGTCGATAACTAGCACTTCAATTGGTATCAGAGCAAGGTACTCCCTTGTTCTGTGTGATTCGGTTTAACCACCTGGAGTTTTAGCTATGTCGACTGCAGGGATAATCAAAGTCTCCACTGCGTGCCCTATCTTCGATGGCACTGATTACCCCTACTGGAAGAATAAGATGTGCATGCATCTTGAAGCCATTGATGTCGATCTATGGTATGTCGTCAAGAATAGCGTTCCCAAGACTGGTGAAGGTGTCACCCTGCTGATGTCAAGAAGTTCGTTCAACTGGATTCTACTGCGAAGAACATCATCTGCGGTCATCTGACCAAAGGACAGTATGGTCATGTGAGCGCTCTGGAAACTTCGAAGCTAGTCTGGGACTGGCTCTCGAAGGTCAACGAAGGCGTCTCAACCCAGAGAGATCAAAGGATCAGTGTTCTTCGCAACCTCTTCAACCGCTTCAAGAGAAACGACAATGCGAATGTCCAGCTCACGTTTGATCGCCTCACTGACATCACAAATGAGCTTCATGCTCTCGGCGCCACTGAGATCACCAAGCATGAAATCGTCAAGACACTCCTGAGATCACTTGACAGCTCGTTTGACACCCTAGCTCTAATGATTCAAGAACGCCCTGACTTCAAGACACTCGACCCGTCTGACATACTTGAGAGGCTCAACACACACGAGTTTCAGCTATCTGAGAAAAGAGACATCTACGGTCCCAACTATGGCCGAACTCGTGCTTTGAAGGCAAAGGCTGTTTCCTCATCTGAAGAAGAATCTGACTGCAGTTCTGGTGATCCTGAAGACATTGGAAAGGAGCTTGCTATGCTTATGAAGAAGTTCTAGAAGTTTACCAAGAAGAAAGGCTTCAGAAAGTCTTCACGATCCAGCTCAAGAAATGATGAAACTTCTACTCATGACCACAAGAAGATAACATGCCACAAGTGCAAGAAACCTGGTCACTACATCTCTGAGTGTCCACAGTGGGACAATGAAAACAAGAAGGAGAAGAAAAAGAGCAAGGAATATGATTCTGATGACAAGAAGAAGAAGAAATCCTCAAAGTCTTCTTCCAAATCTTCATCGAAGTCTTCATCACACAAGAAGAGCTCATCTGGCAAGGCTCGTGCTTTTGTTGGCAAGGAGATGGATTCAGAGGAGGAGTCTGCTTCTGAGGAGGCGGAGGTGGAGTCTGAGGAGGAGTCCGACTTTGGCGTTGCAAGTCTGGCTCTAGCTACAGCCTACGTTGCCAAGTCCATCTTCAACACTGAAGACAATGGCTCCGTCACCAACGCTGATGTTAATGACAAGGACAACTCCGCTCCCACCTACTGCTTCATGGCACGCGGTGCCAAGGTAAACTCACGCGATGCTTACTTTCAAACATCTAGTGAAGATGACTCTGATTGTGAATCCAAACCCAGCTACAAAACACTTGCTAAAATTGCAACTGAACAACAGAAAGCTATGGAACATATTCAAAAACTGTTAGACAAAAGCGATGACCTGTTGGACGCGGAAATGACCCGATCTCAGTCCTTAATTGAAGACATCAAAAATCTTCATGTTAAGTACAAGGAACTTGAAAGTCGTCATGAAACGCTCTCAAGAACTCATGAAAAGCTTTCCTACGATTATCTTCAAAGGAAGCAAGAACTTAAGAAATTGAGAGCGGCTCATGAAGATCTTCAAAAAGAGAATGAGTCACTTCATGCTCAACAGATCAGTCTCGCTCAGGAAGGATTTGAACCACCATGTTTAAAATGCCTTGAGTGTGTTAATGCTACTTCTGTTGCTGAATGTTCTACTGCTGCTACTGGTGCAATAACTTCAACTGTTGATGTGGTAACTAACCCCTCTACTGAGGATGCCACCACTATTGCTAATGAAAATGCTAGGTTGAAGACATTGCTTGAGATAGGGATGTACAAAAGTCTCAAAGGGCATCAGACACTGTGCGATGTCCTCAAAAAGCAGATTCTGGACTGAACCCCTAGAAAAGAGGGTGTTGGGTTCGAGAGGAAAATGAATGTTGATGGTTCTTACTGGAAGCCTGAGCAGTACCCCAAAACCACATGGGTTGCTGCAAAGGGACCTTCAGTGGATCCATCCACCTTATCTGGCTTCACTTGTGCTAACCCAATTATCATTGATGAATCCTTTGATGCAAACTATAAATTGTTTAAGTATCAAAATGGTGAAGTGTTTGCCAGGTATATTGGTACTAACCGCAGGAATGGACCACCTATGAAGAATATCTGGGTGCCCAAAAGGTGTCTTGAGAATCTTCCTATGAATGTCATCATGACATCACAAGGGAAGAATACAAATCCCAGAACAAAGGCTTCATATGGCCCAAAGGCTTCATACAGACACAGGACTCACCTGAGTCACCCTAACGCCAATGTTTTGCAGGGAAATCATACTCAAACTTATGAATATGAGCGTGTATCATCAAACCGCTATGTTCATAAGACTAAGAACTATTCTGCTTATTCATATGAGTACTATTCACCTCCTGCAAGGCTATTTGCTAGGGCTCCAAAGCCGAAGTCCTCAGATGCTGCACTTAGACTCATTGCTTCAAAGCCACCCCTGAAAATGTGGGTGGTTAAGAAAACTTAACTCTCTTTTGTAGGGAAAGGTCTCCAACCGGAAATCAAAGGCGTCTGATGCTTTTGCTGGGGACCTAAAAGATCTTGTAGGGCGCAAGATAAAATGCCCAAATGGTCTTACTATGTATTTTGTTCCTGAATCACTTGCCAATCATCCTATCAGTCCTAACCTTGATCTGAGCTTTGATAATCCTCTGGTGCGTCAAATGTTTATGCTTCACAATACTCTTGGCGAAGCATATCCCCATAACTGTACTGTAGGGTATGACACCGCATGCTTCAGAATGGATTATGGACAGCGGATGCACTAATCATATGACTGGTGATCGAAGTCTTCTCATGGACTCAACCTTACGTCCATCTGACAAGAGTCACATCACATTTGCTGACACTGGTAAAAGCAAGGTACTGGGTCTAGGTAGAGTTGCAATCTCAAAGGATCAACACATGGATAAAGTGATGCTTGTTGAATCCCTTGGTTTCAACTTAATGTCTATCTCAATGCTTTGTGACTTGAACATGATTGTGATATTTGGAAAATATTGTTGCCTTGTATTAATGGAATCTGACAAGTCTCTAGTCTTTGAAGGGTATCGAAAAGATGATTTGTACATGGTAGATTTATCAGCAGGACCACAGCTGGCCGTATGTCTACTAGCAAAGGCTTCAGAGTGCTGGCTCTGGCATCGGAGGCTAGGACGTGCGGGCATGAGGAATCTGTACACTCTCGCGAAGAAGAAACACGTCATAGGCATCGAGGGCATCAAGTTCAAGAAGGATCCACATCACACTTCAAAATTTGCACCAAAAGCACATGAAGGTTTTATGCTTGGTTACGGAAAGGATTCGCACTCCTACAGAGTCTTCAACCTCTTTCACTATAATGTGGTTGAAACTATAGATGTGCGGTTCGATGAGACTAACGGCTCGCAAAGAGAGCACCTGCCAAATGTGCTAGATGAAGATCCACCTAGTGAATCCATCAAGCTCATGGGAACTGGAGAGATCATACCTTTTGAGGCACAGGCTGAAGAGGAACTCATCATTTCTGCACCTAATCAACCTGAAGCCAATGCTCAGCCTGAAGACAATCCTCCAAATGATGACAATGATCAGCAAGAGCAAAATCTTCGTCCAGTTCATCCTCGTGTTGCAAATGAAGTACAGATTGAGAAGATAATTGATAGCATCAATGCACCAGGTCCGCTCACTTGTTCAAGAGCAACACAACTAGCAAATTTCTGTGGGCACTTTGCATTTGTCTCAATATCAGAACCCAAGAAAGTTGCTGAAGCCTTCATGGAACCTGAGTGGATTCAAGCTATGCAAGAAGAGCTTCAACAGTTCAAGCTGAACAATGTGTGGGAACTAGTCAAGCGTCCTGACCCTCGCAAGCACAACATAATAGGCACCAAATGGATATATCGCAACAAGCAAGATGAGCATGGTCAAGTTGTCAGAAACAAGGCTCGTCTCGTTGCTCAAGGATACACTCAAGTTGAAGGGATTGACTTCGATGAAACGTTTGCTCCTGTGGCTAGGCTTGAAGCCATTCGCATACTGCTAGCCTACGCAAATCATCACAACATCCTTCTGTATCAAATGGATGTGAAGAGTGCTTTTCTCAATGGCAAGATTGAAGAAGAAGTGTATGTTGCACAACCACCTGGCTTTGAAGATCCAAAACATCCTGATATGGTATACAAGCTTAACAAGGCATTGTATGGCCTCAAACAAGCCCCTCGCGCTTGGTATGCCACACTCAAAGACTTCCTGAAGAGCAAAGGCTTCAAACCTGGTTCCCTGGATCCCACACTCTTCACGAAGACATATGATGGTGAACTGTTTGTGTGCCAAATATATGTGGATGACATTATCTTCGGCTGCACTAACCAGAAATACAGTGATGAGTTTGGACACATGATGCAAGAGCAATATCAGATGTCCATGATGGGTGAGCTGAAGTTCTTCCTTGGTCTTCAAATTCGTCAGCAAAGCAACAACATCTTCATATCTTAAGAAAAATATCTCAAAGACTGCCTGAAGAAGTTTGGAATGCAAGACTGCAAAGGTTACACGACACCAATGCCAACCAAAAGTCATCTGGGTCCTGATGCCAATGGTAAAGAGTTCGATCAAAAGGAATACCGCTCCATGATTGGTTCTTTACTTTATTTATGTGCATCTAGGCTAGATATCATGCTTAGTGTTTGCATGTGTGCCCGATTCCAAGTGGCACCAAAGGAATCACATCACTTAGCTGTGAAGCGAATTCTTCGATATTTGGCTTACACCCCAACACTAGGATTATGGTATCCAAAGGGCTCAGAGTTTGATCTATTCGGATTCTCGGATGTTGATTATGCTGGAGACAAGGTAGATCGCAAGTCTACATCAGGCACATGTCACTTTCTGGGATGATCACTTGTCTGTTGGTCCTCAAAGAAGCAGAACTGTGTGTCTCTCTCCACTGCTGAATCTGAATACATTGCTGCTGGATCTTGCAGTGCTCGGCTTCTATGGATGAAGCAAACTCTTAAGGACTATGGCATCCATCTAAAACAAGTACCACTCTACTACGGCAATGAAAGCGCCATCAAGATTGCCAACAACCCAGTTCAGCACTCGAAGACAAAAGCACATTGAAATTAATCATCACTTTCTCAGAGATCATGTCATGAAGGAAGATATTGATATCATTCACGTCAACACTGAAGAGCAATTGGCAGATATCTTCACAAAGCCCTTGGATGAGAAAAGGTTTTGCAAGTTGCAGTGTGAGCTAAATATCTTGGAATCCTCGAATGTCCTGTGATTAGGCACACATCCTAACACTTATGCATGTTGATGACTTAGATGTGGAACACACGAAGTAATGTATATCTTCAATCAATGAAGACTTACACTCTGAGTGTGAATACATTAATGCGGAATTTGACTTCGGAGCGCCATGATAATTGTGCGCCGTGTCTGGGTCTAATACTTCCTAAACGGTGGGTAACGCCACCACCAAATTCTTGTTTGGAGTGTTTTCTCTTGGCGTTACATT
The DNA here is from genome assembly GCF_018294505.1 of Triticum aestivum. Taxonomy (NCBI): domain Eukaryota; kingdom Viridiplantae; phylum Streptophyta; class Magnoliopsida; order Poales; family Poaceae; genus Triticum; species Triticum aestivum. The sequence goes on from NC_057805.1 coordinate 40,254,611, forward strand.
TGCTAAGTCTTCGCATTTGATTTAGCTTCAACATTGATTTGTCTTCATGATGATCTTCACTTTGTTGATTTAGTCTTACTCAGATATATACATTTGTGTTCTGTCCTCTACAGCATTCACTTATAGCTATGTCTTCTCGTTTGAATCTATTGAACTAAGTGAATGTGATCGGACCCTAACCTCTTCTATGCTTCTTCCTCAAATTCGATCTATCCAAATCATATGCATTCTATTGAAACCGTCGAATGTCTTCTCTGCGTCCTTGTCAGCAGAAGGTATAGAGACAAACATTAATCTGTTTTAAATGCTCAATCCTTATTGCCTGAAACCCAAAGAAGCCGGAACGACCACCCGACAGTCCAGGCGTGTGTGGGAACATGGAACTACTTCCAATGTGTTGCATGTTTGCCACGTGTCCCTCAGATGTGAACCGCCAGGGGCACCTGCGTAATTGCGTTGTGCTGTCCCTCTCCCTATAAATGCACATCACATCGCGGACAAAATCTTTCTTCCACCTCTCCACCTCGACAAACCCTAGCGCCACCGCTAGCTCTCGCCGACGCCGGCGACGAAGCGCTTAGCTGTCGCGAACTCACCGACGCCATCCTCACGCTGGCCGTGGACCTCGTCTTCTCCGCTGCCGCCATAGGTGTCCTCCGTCGCAAAGTTAGGGCACGGAAGATCGAACTGCTCGGCCTCCTCTCTACTCCGTCTAGTAGTTCTTCGTGTGGTAATTAAAACTCACTTTTTACTACCTTTTTTATCTGATAGATTCATCCCTCTTCACCAAAAGTGGTTTCTGTGCCAACGAATTTGGATCTATCCTGTTCTGTATCTCATAATATGCCTAGTATATTCACTTATGCTTCACACGTAGTTAGATTCCTCACTTGTACCTATTCTTGGATTCGTACAAATCTGCAACCAACTCTCAACATATAAGTGAATGTCTTCGCGCTATGAGGTCAATGTCTTCAAAACTGATTTATCTTCAAAATCTTCTCAGAATGCATATTACCTCTTCCCCTTCCCTCGCATCTCTAATGCTATCATAGGTACATGTCCGTGGGAGAATCCCTTGGTTCTCATAGTCTGCATTCATTTGCAGAGTTCTTACAACGTCCCATCAATTCTCCTGAAGCTAGTTCTTGTCTGACCAGCAGACGGAAGACTTTGACAGCTTTAAAGCCATTCAGTCTGAACTTCATGGCCACAGAAAAATCAGCTAGAAAGGGCGCCAAGCAGCGCCACGGTGACACTTCCATGGATCTGCCCGAAGATCTCTATGAGCTATACAAAACCGATCCTGAAGAGAGCTATGGTCAGCGCAAAACACGAATCCAATGGATTCGGAGATATTGGGCCGAGCAATGGTTCAAGTACAGATTTGTCACCAAGGAATATGTTGAAAAGAATGCCATCAAGCGTCCTTGGGGGATATTCTCTACAAAAATCTTCAACCCAAGACCAAATCTGAAGCTATTGCTCAAGGTTTCTACCCTTGCATGGTTTGTGGACCACAGCCTACTGATGCAGACCCATCGTCTTTGTTATGGTGTCGTGAAGACAATTTGTTCAAGCGCAACTACAAGTTTGCCAATGATTCTGCCACAAAGAACAAGAAGTGTCTCGGATGCAATTTCAATCCAGGTCCTTCTGCTCCACGGGCTGATGGCACACGTGATGCCAATCCCAATGTCATCGGCCCCTTCAACAACTTTGATAGTCTCCTCTCCTACAATGCCGCTCAGAGAGCCACAGTGGATCAGTCTGGAGATGAAGCTGATTCTGATGAAGCTCCTACTCCCCCAAAGCCTCAAAAGCAGAAGAAACCCAAGGCTTCAAAGCCCTCCACTGCACCAAGAGCTTCGCGTGCGAAGCCTCTGGCCACTGCTCCTCCTGCACCAAGTGTGCATTCTGAAGATCTTTCTCGCATCTCCAAGACTGAGAAGAAGAAGCCCATGCAGATTACTGGTCAAGCACGGACCCCAGCTGCCGTTCTGAGGAATGAGAACGAAGCCATTGATCTGTCAAGTGATGACGACCTTGGCGACGATGCTCTCGAGCTGCTGATAAAGAGCAAGCAAGGCGGAAATCTTCAACGATCTTCCCATGTTCGACGTGGACATCCTGAACAAGTTCATTGATGAGTGGTTTGACAGCCCAAACCTCAGTTTTGATGATCTTCAGCTCCCAATTGGCCTCAGCGTCTCCTTCCATGGAGCCATTGCTCCTGAGCTGGCTCTAGCTCAGAGAATTGTTGAACTGAAGAACAAAATTGACTATGAAAAAGCCTAGTTCAAGAAGCATATGGCCAAGCTCAGTGTGACTGATGTCCAAAACTTCAAGCAAATGATGCATGAGCTCAAGGAGGCGTTTCACAAGAAACGTGACGAAGCTAAAGGGTCACGAGAGCGCATGAAACTCCTCGCTGCCAAATGTGTTCAAGCTTACAATGAAGCCGAGAAGCGCAAGGCACTTGGGCGTCCTGGCATCGACCCCAAGATGGTTGCCAAGAAGAAGAAGCCTGTTGTGGCCCCGACTGAAGCATCCAAGCGGGAAGAACCTCGCATTGTCTTTCCCGCGAGTATGACAGGCGTGAAGCCTAAGGTCCCCACAGTAGCTTCAGAACTAAAAAAACGGACAGCTGAAGCCGAAGACAGAAAGCGCAAGTCCAAGAACACCACTGACGATGCTCCACCAACCAAGAAAAGAATGACAAAGAAGAAAGATCGGGATGCTCCCACAGAGCCCCTTGTCGTCGAGCCAATCTCTGTTGCTCGTCCTGCGTCCACACATCAAGAGCGTCGTTTGATAGTTCACGAGCCTGCTACCACAGAGGCTCCTGAAGCTCAAGAAGATCCAGCTGTTGACCACACCGCAGCTGAAGACATTGGTCCCCAAGACAATGTAGATGATGATCAATTCCTTCCTCAGATCGAGCACGAAATGGTATCATCACCTGTTCTAACAAACAGCGAACTCATCAGCATTGGTCATCCTTCGACGCCAATTGCTCAGGATGATTCATGGGCTAATCGCCCTCAAGACTCCCCCCCATGAAGAAGAATCACCAAGTACTCCCCCGACTCAAGTCACCACTCCGGTGCTTGATGACGACGACTTTGAGGCCCAGCCAACTCCCTATCAACAAGCGTCGCCCGTATTTCACAGGCTTCGCAAAGGACCAAGGCCCCAAGTCACTCTTTCGAGTGTTCCAGAAGGAGAAGAGCACCACCACTCAGTATCACGGCAAGTGTTTCCTGAAGCCACTCCAACTGCGAATATCTCAGAGTCTGAAGCCAAAGCTGCTGAAGACATTCCGGCTGCATCAGCCGATGAACAAGAGAAACCCCGTCAAGAAGAAGAACGTGTTGCTACACCCCCGTCCAACCAAGAAGTTGTTCTCGAGGAGAACGTGTCCGACCCTCCAGCTACTCAAGTGGAGGTTGATAACATTGAGGTGGCCACCAACACCAATACTGAAGCCAATGACATTGTCATGGCTAAAGCAAATGTGGCGCCTGAAGTCAATGTGGCGCCTGAAGTTAATGAGCCTGAAGCTTCTAATGCACCTGAAGCCATTATACCACCTGCAGCTCACGTCAATGCCGATGCTCCTATACCGCCTCCAAGGCCACACACTATCGAGCTGGCATTTGATCGCGACCAACCTGTAATTGTTCGCTGGCCCATTCTGGTTCCTCCTCCTGCTCTCGGACCTCAATTTGACTATCATGTGGAGCACAGGCCTCAGGTCCAGAAGCCAAAACCGAGGCTGCCAAGGTTTCCAGGTACTGCATCTTCACCAGGATCTTTCAATGTGAATGGCTTCATTGCACACAACACCTTCTTTGACAGTGACAAGAACCCATACTCAAGGCCAAGAATTTCATCTGATCGGTTCTGGAGCTATCAGCAACGCAGTTATTACTCTTGTGTTCTTTAAGATCAAGGGCGCATCTTTCCCCATATGCGTCTAGACTGCGAAGCTATTGCTAGCCTGCCCTACCTAGAAGAAGCCCTTGATTGTTTCCGAGATGCTGGTCTGCTACAATTTGTGACTGATAAAGAGCACTAGAACGAAGAACTTCTGCTGCAATTCTATGCCACCCTCCACATTCGCGGCTACAACAGGGATCTGAAGACATGGATCCTTGAGTGGATGACAGACAATGTACATCACGGAGCCAAAGCTCTTGATATTATTGAGCTCACTGGCCTGCCCACTCCAGGTGAACTCTTTGAACCTGGTTGTCAGCTTCACCGCAATGCCTTGGAGAGCATCTTCCAGAAGCCTGAGCCCAACATGAGCCAAATGCTGAGCATAATGAAGCCACTGCCACGCGACGCTGAATATCCAAGGGAATTCTTTGTTGAAGACCTAGAGTATCTGCCCCACACTATTTATCATATTATCAGGCGAACTCTATGGCCTATCAAGGGACATTATCCTGCCGCGAAGCTTGAAGGAGCAATGAAGACATTGGTTTTCTATATCTTCAATGGCATCAGCTTCAATGCTCAAGCCTTCTTCATCAGTCAATTGGCTGCATCTGGCTCTGGTCTCTTTGTTCTAAAGTTCTACACTCCATGGGATATGCGCCTTATCAAGCTTCACTCTGCTGTCAACTATCAGCCATCTGCGCGCAACCATCTGATATTCTTGCCAGACGTTGATATGTCTGTTGAAGCCATCTACCCAGAGCCTGCCAAGGAGCCAATTTATCTTCACAACGCCGATCACCAAAGCTTCACTCAACCTATTGAAGGAGTTCTGGCTGCCACTCGTGTTTATCCTTTGGCTGGCAATACACGTGCACCTCATCGTGCCCATACTAAAGCCACTGAAAGCACAATTGCTCAAAGGCCTCGAAAGCGTTCTCGTGTTCTCAATGACCGAGAGCTTCTCGTTGCCTTGCATCAAAAGCAAGATAAGCATAACGACTGGCTGAAGCGTCAGATGCAAAGCCTCTTGGTGGATGTCAATCGCATTCGCAACCTTGCGACCAAGAATGCTTCTGTCACTCATGAAACCTGTCGGAGGTCGTGGAAGATTCTGACATTGCTTAGTGCCGAAGCTGATCTTCAAGACGATGGCTTCACAGAGAGATTCAAATTTGATTCCACTCCTCCCAGGAATGTTGTCTTGCGTCGGACTCCCTCACTTGAAGACTCTGACTATTCTTCCTCAGCTGCAACTGTTAATGCCAGAGTCATTGATGACGAAGATGATGCTACATCACCACCTCCAACTTCAGCGCGTATCGACACTGCACCAAGTTCTTCTGCACCACCGAACCTCAACGAGGACCCTGCTGCTCCACCTACTCCTCATGAGAACGAGTAGAGGCTCAATGTCTTCAAACCTTTTTGGTCCTTACTGACAAAAGGGGGAGAAGCGTATGAGTTGATAGTCTTCAAGCGGGTCCATATGGGTGGTTGCTATACTTTTGCCAAGTGCTTACAACTCTCGCTTTTGATACTTCTGGTTCTTTGAGTTGTAACACTTAAACTTGATGGTCGTCTGCTACTTTTTCTGCTATTCTGTGATGCGATGATAAATTCCGCATGTGCGATGATAAATCCCGCACGAAGTCATATTGCAGACGTCCATTTTTCATTATGCATGTCATTATCTTCGTTATATCTTTTCATGCATGATGAATTGTCTTCATAAGTTGAAGAGGATCTCCATAAGTACAACCTGTCATGTGCATTTGCATTCCAAAAGAAAATTACTTATATGCACATCTTCAGGGGGAGCCTTTCACTACTTATGAAGACAATATCTTAATTCCTTTACAATTTCACATACTTTTATCCCCGTTGAAAACTTCAACCAGTTTGTCATCAATCACCAAAAAGGGGGAGATTGTAAGTGCATCTAGTGCCACCCCTAGTTGGTTTTGGAGTATTGACGACAAACCTGGTTGAGGGACTAATGTGTTTGTGAGAATTGCAGGATAACACAGGTAGTAGTCCCTCATTAATTCGGTTTACCTACCGGAGATGACCCCTAAAAATGTATGAAGACATTGAAGACAATGGTGGTATGTGAAGACAATCACATCGAAGCTTATGACTCGAGAAGACATTCACGTGAAGACTATGAAGTGCGAAGACATAGTTGTTTCGTAGTTTCCTTTTCTTCTTTGTTGAGTCATAGGAACCACCGTACTGTTAAGTGGGGTCCAAGTGAACAAAGTCAGAGTGACTGAAGTGATGCTCAACCAAATCCTATGTCTTCGAGCGAAGACAATGAGAGCAAATCTTATCCAGAGCTGGATGAGTCAGCTTTACTTGTAGCCCAAGTCAAGCTGCCGCGTGTGTTTGAAATCTGACCGTTGGAACACGTGTCAGTTCCTTAGTGACCCAGGGTCATTTCGGACAAATCAGGTCGGGTTGCCTAGTGGCTATAAATAGCCCACCCCCTACACCATAAATTGGTGGCTGCTCAGAGTTAGTGCACGGCTTTTGTCGTTTGAGAGCAACCCACCTCGAAGCTTTTGAGAGAGAGAAATCCTTGCGAGGACAAAGCCCAAAACACCCAGAGCCAAAGAGTGTTAGGCATCACTGAAGTCTTTCTGTCCGCGTGACCTGAAGACTTGTTACACTTGAGGACTGTGAATCCTCCAGCCGGTTAGGCGTCGCGTTCTGAGCATCCAAGAGTCATTGTGGATTGCCGGTGAACGAAGTCTGTGAAGGTTCGGAAGTCTACCTTGAAGACTTAATAGAGTGATTGGGCGAGGACTGGGTGTCCTTAGCTCAAGGGGAATAAGGTGAAGACATGGTCTTCTAAGTTGAATCTCAACCTCCCTAACCAGACGTACAGTTGTCACAGCAACTGGAACTGGTCCAACAAATCCTTGTTCTCACCAAGAGACTGGTTATATCTTCTCCCTCTCTTTACTTATAGTTTGTCTTCATGAAGTCATTGCCTGCTTGCACTATCTGTTTGACTTCACTGTATAATTACTTGTTCTGATTGGCTTCATACTATCTTCCATCCTGATCATTACTACCTAGCTGCTATTAGTCTTCGTGCTTTCACTTCTTTGAATACTTGACTATGGCTTGCCTAGTGTAGTCTACCTTCCGCTGCATGTTAATAGGTTCATTTCTATTGTTTGTCTTCGAAACTTCCATGTTTTGAAGACTTCCATAAAAATCGCCTATTCACCCCCTCTAGTTGATAACTAGCACTTTTACTTCACAAATGCCATTCCATGGCAAAAATGATATTTTTTCATTTCACTTTTGCCGCTCTTACCTTTTGACAATGTATCACAATTGCCACTCTGAAATTTTTGCTTTTGCCATGGAATGGCAAAAGTGATATATTGTCAAAAGCTAAGAGTGAAAAAAGTGAAATGTCAAATTCTAGAGTGGCATAAGCAAAGTGGGCAAAAACTAGAGTGGCAAAAACAAAGTTTTCCCATAAAAAACCATCAAAAAAGGTGCAAAACCTTTGCGATGACGGTTGCATCAAACACGGTTCAGATTTTAGTTGCGTGTGCGATGCAGGGCATACAGTTCAGTTCAATTAAATGTTTGCGATGAGGCAACACAAAAGAAACGGGCAGCCAGATGAAGGCGTGTGTGATATACAACATACGGTTCACTCGGATGAACTATTTGTCATTAGGCAACACAAAAGAAATGGGCAGCCAGCTGAAGGCGTGTGCGATATACAGCATATGGTTCACTCGGATGAACTATTTGTGATTAGGCAACACAAAAGAAACGGTCAGCCAGATCAAGGTATGTGTGATATACGATATGCGGTTCACTCGGCCTTGTCGTCAGTGTGTGACCTCTGTGGCAACCGTTCGCTCCCCACTAGCCTCTTCTTGTACCGTGGCAACTGTCCATCGCCTCTTCGACTTTCCCTCTTGATTTGGAACTCCTTTCGCACGCTCTTCCTCCCTCCATTTGCCTTCACCCTTTCCTTCTGCCATTGTTCGATCGTCTTCTCCATGGAAGGAACAGGCCGTAAACGACCGCGTTACTCTTGCCCCGATCTGAAAGATGACGTGGTAGAGGAACTCATTGATCGGTGCGACGTCATCACCTCGGCTAGCATGGAAGGTTCGTTCAATACCATTCTCGACTCAACTAATAACATCATTACAAGCAACCCAAGGGTCCAGGAGCGGTTTGATCTCCCCTATCTTCTTCGCCATGACCCTGATCACTAGCGCAGGCTTGTGCAAGTTGATGCCGCTTGATAATGACATGTGTGATGTTCAGATGCCATCACTTGAGCGTAAGACTTGGGCCGGCGCAAATGGATATTGGGTTGTTTATATTGGGTACAACTACGAGTGGGAACTTGTGAATGTGTACACTCGTCCTCGGGTTCCACTTCCAAAAATCTCAGACTGCCCTGAAGTTGAGCACACCGGTATTCTACGTACATTCAAATACGATCATGGTGACTGTCGTCTATGGAAGATAGCAATTTGTCGAGTTCCCAACCGCTCTTGGAATTACACGAACTATGAAGTTGTTGCTATCTTCGACAAGCTTGTTGCCGTCCTTGCTTCCACGACTCGATGGATATTGCTCAAAAATCAATTTTTGTACACGGATGAGTACTGTGATGCAATTCAATACGAGGGTCTTGTGTTTGCTGCCACCACTCGTGGCACTGTTTTTGCATGGAATCCTTATGGTTTCGGTACGTTTGTCTTCCAGCGTAATTACAATTGTTTCATCCACATGCATGCGGGTTAGCTAGTTAGTTTCCGTTTACTAATTAACCTTCTTGTGTTTCCAAGGTCCTGTGAACATTCCACCACCTATACTTGAAATATTTTATAACCAAAGGGGAGATGACGATGATGATGATCACGAGCATGAGGACGAGCAGGACCCATATACTCAGTGGCGCCTGGCAACTTATTCCGATGGATCACCTCTTCTTGTCTGTATACAGGGCACTGCTTATGTTAGTAAGGAAGCAGGTGTTGTCTCGCATGGTCGCACTCTCCGGACTTATTCCAACATCCATTGCGGGGTATTCAGGATGGATACTAGTGTGCTAGCGCCAACACCTTCTCCCTGGTTCAGTATTGATAGTATCGGAGAAAACTCGCTCTTCCTTGGACAAAACTATCCAATGATGGTGAATGGCGATCCAGCTGCTGTTGACACAACGTTACTAGCATTTATGAGAAGCAACTGTATCTATACCTTGGACATTGCTATGCTTCCCTACTGTGGCTATCACAATATGGGTATTGAAATAGGCCGCTTCAGCCTGGATGATCGGTCCTGCGTTGGTCTCGAGATTGACAGTAGCTAGACCTTCTCAGAGAATCACTTCTGGTTCAAAGCAAGTGTTTCCAATGCCGACGAGTGGTTGAGCTGAAGTTCATTTCATCGCTTTCTTATTTGTTGTCTGAGAAAAACTTTACTTTACTGGAATGTTTTGTTGGAAATGATCTATAATCCAACATGTATCCTCGTTGTCGTTGTGGGTTGATGACTTGTTGTATGTAATCAATGGTAAATTTGCATATGTGTCCATCAACTCACGTCTGCTAGTGGTGTCCATATGAACAGTGCTAGTGATTTTAGTTGCAAAAATTAGATGGTGCTAGTGATTTTTAGCTACATATTTTGACAAATCGCAGTGTTACAAGGTTGACAAATGGCAATATTACTAGATAAACAAATGTCAATCTTTCCTGTTTGACAAATGGCAACATACCCAATATGACAGATGCAAATCTTACCCAATTGTTTCTACGTGGTGGCACACGGGTCATCCAAAACAACCGTTTGCGTTGAAGGGATGCACAAATCCTGCACTGCGAACGAAGACCATAGCTCTCACTTTGCATACGGGTGTTCTATCTAAAACGTTTGCGGTCAAGGGCTGCAGAAATCCTGCTCGGCACATTTTCCCTTGGCTACCTGGGGAAGCTGTCGGTTTGCATATGGGTGTTCTAACTAAAACGTTTGCGATGAGTGTTTTACATTTAAAAACCATTGACGTTTTTTTCAAAAGAAAATCGTTTGATAAGTCTGTACATTAAGAGAGAAAAACGCAAGTTGCGAATTTATATTCACATGATCGAGAATTCGAGATACAGTATTAAACCCCCAAAAAAACTATTTCTGAGGGCACCGGAGGCGGCATGCCGTGCCGTCATTGTCGTTGTCGTCCTCCGGGACGCCGTTGTTGAAGTCTTCAAGGCATCACAAAATGTTCTTCACTTATAAATCAAACATCATGTCATCGCGTGATCGACGGGCGGGGCATGGGAGGACGGCAACTGGCGCCTCTTAGAGGTAGCGGTCGACGGCAGCATCCCATGCTGCTGAGAGGGGCACGCATGGACACGAGTGCGGCGGGTGCAACCAAACGCATGGAGACCGGCACCGCGGTGGGTGGAGGGGCGTGCACGGGCAGGGGCACGGGCGTGGCGGGTGCAGCGAAACGCACGGGTGCCCACGCCACAGTGGGTGGAGGGGCGCGCATAGGCACGGGCATGGGCGCTGGCGCTGGCATGTACACGAGCTCGCACGGGTCCGCAGAGACCTCGCTGACACCCGTGGCTTCCAGCTCTATGATAGTGCTCGGCGACCAGCCCGTCAATGCTACGCGGATGGTCGCTAGCGCGGGCGCGGGGATGGGAGCTAGGACGGGTGAAGGTAATATGCCCTAGAGGCAATAATAAATTTGTTATTTATATTTCCTTATTATTCATGCTAGAATTGTATTAACCAGAAACTTGGTACATGTGTGAATACATAGAAAAAACAGAGTGTCCCTAGTATGCCTCTACTTGACTAGCTCGTTAATCAAAGATGGTTAAGTTTCTTGGCCATAGACATGTGTTGTCATTTCATGAACGGGACCACATCATTAGAGAATGATGTGATGGACAAGACCCATCAGTTAGCTTAGCATAATGATCATTTAGTTTTAATGCTATTGCTTTCTTGATGACTTATACATGTTCCTCTGACTATGAGATTATGCAACTCCCGAATACTAGAGGAACACCTTATGTGCTATCAAACGTCACAACGTAACTAGGTGATTATAAAGATGCTCTACAGGTGTCTCTGATGGTGTTTGTTGAGTGGGCATAGATCGAGATTAGGATTTGTCACTCCGAGTATCGGAGGGGTATCTCTGGGCCCTCTCGGTAATGATCATCACTATAAGCCTTGCAAGCAATGTGACTAATGAGTTAGTTGCGGGATGATGCATTACGGAACGAGTAAAGAGACTTGCCAGTAACGAGATTGAACTAGGTATGATGATACCGACGATCGAATCTCGGGCAAGTAACATACCGATGACAAAGGGAACAACGTATGTTGTTATGCAGTTTGACCGATAAAGATCTTCGTAGAATATGTAGGAACCAATATGAGCATCCAGGTTCCACTATTGGTTATTGACCGGAGATGAGTCTCGGTCATGTCTACATAGTTCTCGAACCCCTAGAGTCCGCATGCTTAACGTTCGATGACGATCGGTATTACGAGTTTATGTGTTTTGATGTACCGAAGGTTTTTTGGAGTCCCAGATGTGATCACGGACATGACGAGGTGTCTCGAAATGGTCGAGACATAAAGATCAATATATTGGAAGGCTATGTTTGGACATCGAAATGGCTCCGGGTGAGTTCGGGCATTTACCGGAATACCGGGGGGTTACCGGAACCCCCCGGAGAGTGTATGGGCCTTACTAGGCCTTAGTGGGAGAGAGGAGGAGGCGGCCAAGGTGGGGGCACACCCCCCCCCAAGCCCAATCCGAATTGGGGTGGGGATCGGCCCCCCTTTCCTTCTCCCTCTCTCCTCCTTCCTTCCTCTCCTACTCCAACTAGGGAAGGGGGAATCCTACTCCCACCGGGAGTAGGACTCCCCCCTTGGGCACGCCATGAGAGGGTCGGCGCTCCCCCTCCTCCACTCCTTTATATACGGGGGAGGGGGCACCCCATAGACACACAAGTTGATTGTTTAGCTGTGTGCGGTGCCCCCTCCACAGATCTCCTCCTCGGTCATATCGTTGCAGTGCTTAGGCGAAGCCCTGCGCCGGTAGCTTCATCATCACCGTCACCACGCCGTCGTGCTGACGAAACTCTCCCTCGACCTCAGCTGGATCTAGAGTTTGTGGGATGTCACCGAGCTAAACGTGTGCAGATTACGGAGGTGTCGTACCTTCAGTGCTAGGATCGGTCGGATCATGAAGACGTATGACTACATCAACCGCGTTGTCATAACGCTTCCGCTTTCGGTCTACGAGGGTACGTGGACAACACTCTCCCCTCTCGTTGCTATCGATCACCTAGATGGATCCTGCGTGTGCGTAGGAATTTTTTTGAAATTACTGCGTTCCCCAACGGTGGAATCCGGGCCAGGGCTATGCGTAGATGTTATAAGCACTAGTAGAACACAAAGAGTTGTGGGCGATAATAGTCATACTGCTTACCAGCATGTCATACTTTGATTCGGCAGCATTGTTGGATGAAGCAGCTCAGACCGACATTACGCGTACGCTTACGCGAGACTGGTTCTACCAACGTGCTTCGCACACAGGTGGCTAGTGGGTGTCTGTTTCTCCAACTTTAGTAGAATCGAGTGTGACTACGCCCGGTCCTTGTTGAAGGTTAAAACAGCACACTTGACAAAAAATCGTTGTGGTATTGATGCGTAGGTAAGAACGGTTCTTGCTCAGCCCATAGCAGCCACGTAAAACTTGCAACAACAAAGTAGAGGACGTCTAACTAGTTTTGGCAGGGCATGTTGTGATGTGATATGGTCAAGACATGATGCTAAATTTTATTGTATGAGATGATCATGTTTTGTAACAGAGTTATCGGCAACTGGCAGGAGCCATATGGTTGTTGCTTTATTGTATGCAATGCAATCATCATGTAATTGTTTTTACTTTATCACTAAGCGGTAGCGATAGTCGTAGAAGCAATAGTTGGCGAGACGACAATGATGCTACGATGGAGATCAAGGTGTCGCGCCGGTGACGATGGTGATCCTGACGGTGCTTTGGATATGGAGATCAAAGGCACAAGATGATGATGGCCATATCATATCACTTATATTGATTGCATGTGATGTTTGTCATTTATGCATCTTATTTTGCTTAGTTCGGTGGTAGAATTATAAGATGATCTCTCACTAAATTTCAAGGTATAAGTGTTCTCCCTGAGTATGCACTGAGGGAGTCCTGGATTATGGGGTCCTCGGACAGCCGGACTATATACTTTGGCCGGACTGTTGGACTATGAAGATACAAGATTGAAGACTTCGTCCCGTGTCCGGATGGGACTCTCCTTGGCGTGGAAGGCAAGCTTGGCAATTCGGATATGTAGATCTCCTCCCTTGTAACCGACTCTGTGTAACCGTAGCCCCCTCCGGTGTCTATATAAACCGGAGGGTTTAGTCCGTAGGACAAGAACAATCATAATCATAGGCTAGCTTCTAGGGTTTAGCCTCTACGATCTCGTGGTAGATCAACTCTTGTAATACTCATATCATCAAGATCAATCAAGCAGGAAGTAGGGTATTACCTCCATCGAGAGGGCCCGAACCTGGGTAAACATTGTGTCCCCCGCCTCCTGTTACCATCCACCTTAGACGCACAGTTCGGGATCCCCTACCCGAGATCCGCCGGTTTTGACACCGACATTGGTGATTTCATTGAGAGTTCCACTGTGCCGTCACCATAAGGCTTGATGGCTCCTTCGATCATCGGCAATGATGCGATCCAGGGTAAGGTTTTTCTCCCCAGACAGATCTTCATATTCGGCGGCTTCGCACTACGGGCCAACTCACTTGGCCATCTAGAGCAGATCGAGAGCTACGCCCCTGGCTGTCAGGTCAGATTTGGAAACTTTAACTATACTGCCGACATCCGCGGAGACTTGATCTTCGATGGATTCGAGCCCATGTCAGGTGCGCCGCACAGTCACGACAAGCATGATCTAGCTCTGCCGTCGGACGGTGTTCGGGAAATCACACCTGTGGCCACTCCGGCCCTCAATCCAGAGCATATCGCGCCGTTCGAGGACGGGTGGATGGACCCCGCCAAGGAGGTCGCACAGTTAGTGGCGATAGAGCCGAATACTGATTTCACCTCCTATGAGACCTGTGTTGCCGGACACTTGGATTCGTCCCCGACCACGGGCTCCGCACCGCCCGCGTGTGTGCCAATGGAATCTGATTGGGCACCGATCATGGAGTTCACCTCCGCAGATATTTTCCAGCACTCACCCTTGGGCGATGTGCTTGATTTATTAAGGTCTCTCTCCTTGTCAGGAGACCCTTGGCCGAACTATGTCCGGCTTGAGTGGGAAGCGGACGACGAAGAAATTCGTTCCCCACCCACCACCCACTTAATAGCCACTGTCGACGATTTAACCGACATGCTCGATTTTGACTCCGAAGACATCGACGGTATGGACGACGATGCAGGAGAGGAACAGGAACCACCGCCCACAGGGCGCTGGACAGCCACTTCATTGCACGACCCAAAGAAAACATTGACGAGGAACGGAAGGATGCATCGAAGGATAGTTCCCTCGAGAAGCAACCAAAGCGACGACGTAGACGCCGCTCCAAATCCCGCCTCGGCAAAAACAGCGACAATAGCGCATGAAAAAATAATACCCCGGTCGACTCTAAAGGAAACGACGACCACATAGATCCAGCGATAGAGCAGGATGAACCAGCGGACAGCGAACATAGTACGGAGCCGCCGTCCGATCACGGCGACACCGAGGGTAAAGCTAATCAACTTGTCTCGGGAGAGGAGAACAGTCCGGACGACGATGCACACATCATCCCAGAAAGGCACTTGGAGCAAGAGAACCTCCATAGAAGGCTTATTGCCACCGCAAGGAGTCTGAAGAAGCAGAAGCAAAGGCTTAAGGCCGTGCAAAATACACTCAACAGTAGATGGAACAAAGTGCTCGACACTGCAGAAAAGTACGGTGGCAGTCGCCACACAAAGAGCTATCCCAAGCGCAAACTGCTGCCTGAATTCGATGACGAAGCTATAGAGCCCATACAACCGAAAAATAAAACGGCCGATCAGCTGGATCGACCACCCCGTGGCCGCGATAGGGCGGCTAACGATGTCGCGCATAAGTCAACACACGATCTACGTGAGGACCTGCACAAAAAATCCGGTATGACCAGGTCCATCTACGGATCTAGGAAGCGAGCTCCGGCACAGAAGCAAAACCGAACACTACAACCGTCAGAATGCCATGACACATCCAAATACAAGGGTGCCGCGCACCCCCTATGCTTCACCGATGAGGTGCTGGATCATGAATTTCCAGAGGGATTTAAACCCGTGAACATAGAGGCATACGACGGAACGACAGACCCTGGGGTATGGATTGAGGACTTTATCCTTCATATCCACATGGCTCGCGGAGATGATCTCCACGCCATCAAATACTTGCCCCTCAAGTTGAAGGGACCAGCTCGGCACTGGCTGAAGAGCCTCCCCGAAAACTCAATCAGAAGTTGGGAGGAGCTTGAGGATGCTTTCAGGGCTAATTTTCAAGGGACCTATGTCCGACCTCCGGATGCAGACGATTTAAGTCATATAATTCAACAGCTCGGAGAGTCAGCCCGAAAGCTTTGGAACAGATTCCTCACTAAGAAGAATCAAATTGTCGACTGCCCGGACGCCGAAGCCTTAGCGGCTTTCAAACATAGTGTCCGGGACGAATGGCTCGCCAGACACCTCGGCCAGGAAAAACCGAGGAAAATGGCAGCCCTAACAAGCCTTATGACCCGCTTTTGCCCGGGCGAAGATAGTTGGCTGGCCCGTAGCGGCACCAGCGACCTAGGCACATCCGAAGTTAGGGATGGCAATGGAAAACCGTGACGCAATAAAAGCAAGCATCGAAACAATGAAGATAGCCCAGAAAACACGGCGGTAAACGCCGGATTCAGGGGCTCTCAACCCGGTCAACGGAAAAAGCCATTTAAAGGCAGCAGAGATGGACCGTCCAGCCTAAACAAGATTCTAGACAAATTATGTCAGATTCATGGCACCTCCGACAAACCTGCAAATCACACCAACAGAGAATGTTGGGTCTTCAAGCAGGCTGGCAAGCTAAACGCCGAACGCAAGGGGAGGGAGACACCAAGTGAAGACGAGGATGAGCCTCGCCAGCAAAACACTGGGGGACAGAAAAAATTCCCACCAGAGGTCAAAACAGTGAACATGATTCACGTAGCACAGATGAGGAGCAAACGCGCACTCCAAGACGTATGCACCGTGGAGCCCGTCGCCCCCAAGTTCAACCCTTGGTTGGCCTGCCCGATCACTTTTGATCGCAGGGATCACCCGACTAGTATCCGGCACGGAGGATCGGCGGCCTTGGTGCTAGATCTGATAATCAACGGATACCATCTCACCCGAGTCCTTATGGACGGCGGCAGTAGCCTTAATCTGATATATCAGGACACAGTCCGCAAAATGGGGATAGACCCGACAAGAATCAGCCAAAGCAATACTACCTTTAAAGGAGTAATACCAGGCCGAGAGGCCCGTTGCACGGGCTCTCTAGTATAGAGGTTGTATGGTTCGCCCGACAACTTCCGACGCGAAGAATTAACCTTCGACATCGCTCCGTTCCGAAGCAGCTATCACACACTACTCGGAAGAACGGCATTCGCTTGTTTTAATGCAGTACCGCATTACGCTTATCTCAAGCTTAAGATGCCCGGTCCACGTGGCATCATCACAGTTAGCGGAAGCACAGAGCGTTTCTTACGTTTGGAGGAAAGTGTGGCGGCTCTAGCAGCCGAACACTAAACGGCCTCTCCAACCAGAATAAATGATCGGTCTTCAAGACCGCGGACACGGCTAGACCAGTCCGGCGCACCACTGGCTGTAACAGCCCAGATAAACCTGAGATTGGGTCGATAGATTTACCCCCATAGGTGGTGCTAGGAGCTTCCTGCATGTAAAAAGGGTTATAGTTTGACTTGACCCTAATTAGATTACATTTTAATGGTTCACTAAGAATAACCAATTTTTTCGCACGAAGACTTTCACCTGGGGTTTTCTCTTTTGCAGATGATCATCGTGCTACACCCTTCCAGGATACGACACAACGGAGACACAGGCGCAGACGTGTAGCAGGGCCCCGTTCAAAGGTTTCTTTTAGATTAAGACCCTGCGTAAACCTTTTTTTACTGTCTCTTGTTGCTTCACACCCTCCAGATACTCAACACAACCGGGAGGAATGATGGCGTTATTGACATTTCATCACGTCGGACTAATGCACGTACCTGGAAATTCAGGGTTTATTATCGAGGGCGTTACTTAGCCCAGCATATGTTGCGAAGTCCGAATACCTTAGGGAGTGTTCAGCATCGCGAGTTTGGCCTTATATGCATCAGCTCTGAATCATGTCTTTGGTCAATAGTTGGGTTTGCCCGGCTCCCGTGTTTTGCTACCTTACGTTCCGCTCTATCGGCTAAGGTGGCACCGAGAGAACTACTGCGATTGTGCCCTGGTTCATCTAGATGAGCACCTCAGTAGAGAAAGCCGAAAACTAACTGTCATGATAAAGCGCGAGACTGGTCAACCACTCGATGACTCAGGGGAATCTTCGCGATTCCTCCGCATTAACGAAGGACCGGTTTCCCGGTCATGTATGTACGTGCACCGTATTCGGATAAGAGCGGAAGTACCAGGGGCTATATAGTAGCCCCACTGTCAAACTCCTATGGCTAAGTGAAAGTGTTAAAGCAATATAGTCCGATTGCCTTGTTCGCCGCGCTCTCACCTCCTTAATGGACCAAGACGTTGGATCAAGTGTGAATACGCGCTTTTCCGAACACCCCCGCATTATATGCGTGAGGGCTGAAGCCGATGATTGCAAACTTTCAGGTTATATACATACATAAACGGCCACACAGGAGGCATCATAATACTTTCAGGCAAAAGTATAAACACAACCTTTATAATACAAATAGCATTGTTCTTACAATGGGGATACATGTCACTCAAACATGATACTCTTCGAGCACTGAGCCTCTATTAAACGAGCACCTTCTACGACTTCCTCAAAATAGTGCTCGGCCGAGACCTGGCCTACGGCCGGACCCTGGGTTGCAATAGCGGTGGCCTCCATCTCTGCCCAGTATGTCTTAACACGGGCAAGAGCCATCCGCGCACCCTCTATGCACGCCGACCTCTTT
This sequence comes from Triticum aestivum, assembly GCF_018294505.1. Taxonomy (NCBI): domain Eukaryota; kingdom Viridiplantae; phylum Streptophyta; class Magnoliopsida; order Poales; family Poaceae; genus Triticum; species Triticum aestivum. Next base: position 40,272,827 of record NC_057805.1, read on the forward strand.
ACAGCGTCGATATGCGGCACAACACCATGGAACCGTTGCACTAAACTAAAATAACTATTCGGCCTTGGTCCTTCCAGCCAAAGATGATCCACGACAGACCTCATGGCAAGTCCGGACAATCTATGGAGTTCAGCCCACTCGGCCATTTGTTCATTTAACAGCAGCGGACGCGTTGGAGCACTGAACTGCGACCAGAACAACCTTTCCACTTCGTGATCTTTCTGATCTTTGAAAAACTCAGTCGCATCAGCAGCACTCGTTGCCAAGTCCAAGTACGCGTCTGCAGCACTCCATAATTGATCCAGAGGGGCATACTTCGGATCTCTGAACTTCGTCCGCAACAAAAAGGGCTTCCCAGCGGTGATATCTCCGGCTTGACGAAGATCCTCCTTCGCCGCTCTGATTTTAGAGCGGGCTTCCTTGGCTGCTACCATGGCTTTCTTCAGGTCCGCCGCTTTTTCCTAGCTTTCCTTTTCAAGAAGCTGGTACCGGTCGGCGGCATCCTTCAGCTCAACAGCCATCTTGGCTATTCTATATTCGCTCTGGTGATGAGCAGCCTGTTCGGCTCTTAGCTCTTCGGCTGCCTTTAGGGCGGCCACATCACTTCTCCTGGCTTGTTCCTTGGCTTGGGCAAGTTCCGCCTGAAGGGTCTCCACGGCGGCAGCTCCATCTGCAATAAATAACATATTATAGATACTAGCATCATGCTCCTCTTAATATTTGTTGACCACCCGGAAATACATACCCTGTGCCTCGTCAAGCCGCTTGTTCACAAGCGCGATGTCGGCATCCGCTGCATCAAGCTGCCGCCTTAGTTCGGCAAACTCAGTCCGGCCAGCCTCCGGACCCTCAGCCGCCTGCACATGTAAGCAGCGCGATCACTACCTGGGACTATGACCCTCTGTTTGCCGCCTTTGGACGGCAACCAGAGTCTCAGGGGCTACTATCTGTACAGAGCACACTTAGCATGTGCAGTACCGTCAAAAATATATATGTTACCTTGCGTACCTCAAAGCCTCTTAGCAGGCTCGTAAAAGCTTCATGCAATCCACTTTTGGCAGATGAAATCCTTTCAACCACCGTACCCATTAAAGTACGATGCGCCTCTGAGATAGCCGCTTGCTCCAGAAGACCCATCAGCACGTCCGGTTGTGCACCGGACAGCCCCGGATTCTTTTTGTTGCTCTCCTTAGGAGCCGAATACTCCGAACTTCGGGTGGCCGAAGGGTTACCTTCTGGCCGTAGCGGATCAGGAGAAAGCCTCTGTGACGACATCTCAGGGTCGTTCGCCCCTCGAGGCGGGGAGACAAGGGGAGGCGTTTCACTCTCCATCATCTCCGGAAGAAGATCCCCTGAAGACGAACTCTGTCGAGAAGGGCTACGATCCGAACTGCAAGACATACGTCTCGGTTATTGTCCTTAGAGATGAAGCAGTATATATTTACCAAAAGTACTCTTATTTACTTACAGCTCGGTGGAGGGCTGACCCCCTTGCGGGCACAATGTGGTAAGGAGGCCCTCCGGGGCAGGGCCTCCTGACAAAGGTTTCTTCCCTCGTTTGGAAACCCTCGCTTCCAAGTCTTCAGAGGCGGTCCTTTTCCTTCCTTGGGGAGAGGGAATTTTAGATTCTTCTCCCCGAGCATCCTCCTTCGTGGAGACACTAATTCCCTCGGTTTGGATGTGTAATGTGTGAGGCCCGCTTTTGGCTTCTTTATCCCTCACTTTATCTTCCTCTGGTGGCACTTGATAAGGTACGTGCTCAAGCATCCTGGCTAGCACAGGATCCGGTGAGCCTTCGGGAAGGGGGGCCGAACACCTGATCATATTCGCCTTTTTTATCCAGTCCTGGCCAAGAGCAATTTCTTTAGAATGATGTTGTGACAAATAAAAAAGACAGTGTGTTCGGCCGCAGAATTGCTTATGGGGGTATCTGGATGGTTGCAGTTGAGACCCGCATCCTCGGTGGTGACCGGACACTTTATTCGTGATCCGAAGAACAATCCATACATCTCTTCGAGCGTCACGCCAAAGAATTGCTTAACAGTTCGCGGTCCTTCCGGGTTGAACTCCCACATACGGAGAGGTCGACGTTGGCATGGCAGGACCCGACGAACTAGCATAACTTGCATTACCTTGACAAGACTGACACCTCTCCTGAGGAGATCTCGGATGCGGCTTTGCAATGTCAGCACGTCATTAACTGGCCCCCAGTCCAGCCCCTTGTTGACCCATGACGCCAGTTGTGGCGGGGGGGGGGCGAACGAAAGGCGGGGGCAGCTACCCACTTAGTACCTCGGGGAGATGTGATGTAAAACCACTCCCGCTGCCATAAGTTGGACATCTCCGGAAAGGAACCCTTTGGCCATGGAGCATCGGTGCCTTTGCTTATTATGGCACCTCCGCATTCTGAGTGTCGCCCATCGATCATCTCCGGCTTCACATTGAAGGTCTTGAGCCATAGGCCGAAGTGTGGGGGGATGCAGAGGAAGGCCTCACACACGACGATAAACGACGAGATGTGAAGGATGGAATCTGGAGCTAGATCATGGAAATCAAGCCCGTAATAGAACATGAGCCCTCTAACAAAGGGATCAAGACTAAAACCTAGCCCCCGGAGGAAGTTGGAAACAAATACAACACTCTCGTTGGGTTCAGGAGTGGGGATGACCTGCCCTTGAGCAGACAGCCTGTGCAAGATTTCGGCGGTCAGATACCTGGCTTCTCTTAGCTTCTTGATGTCCTCCTCCATGACAGAGGAGGCCATCCACCGGCCTTGATGGTTGGATCCGGACATGATTAAAGATCTGAAGCACTTAGCCCGAGCCTTGGGTGTTGGAACTCGAGGTGGGGGAAGGGAAGGATCGAGCGCGAGAAGAAAAAGGACAGGCCTTGGCCCCTTTATAAAGAGGGCGAATATTAAGCGTCCTTCGCGTGGCCTCCTGGGACTTGCCTAAAATTGAGGAGTCATGCTAGCAAGCACGACTGGGTTACCCACGCCCGTATTGATGAGAATCCCGTGATAAGGGGAACACGATCTCTGCTTCGACAAGACGTGCCATTAAAACCGCCTCGCAATATGTGCAGTAGCTGGTTGAGAAAAACGGTTCGAATAATGACCGCGCCGTGGTGTGATGTCACGCTATGAAATTTGTCAGCAGATTAGATTTGTGGGATATTATACTCTCTACGGTGGTATGTGGAATTTCTTTTGCAGAGCTGGACACGATCCTGGTGTTCAAAATCTTTTATGGAGTATTCGGAGGAGGAACCCGCCTTGCAATGCCGAAGACAATCTGCGCGCCGGACTCATCGTCATTGAAGCCTGGTTCAGGGGCTACTGAGGGAGTCCTGGATTAGGGGGTCCTCGGACAGCCGGACTATATACTTTGGCCGGACCGTTGGACTATGAAGATACAAGATTGAAGACTTCGTGCCGTGTCCGGATGGGACTCTCCTTGGCGTGGAAGGCAAGCTTGGCAATTCGAATATGTAGATCTCCTCCCTTGTAACCGACTCTGTTTAACCCTAGCCCCCTCCGGTGTCTATATAAACCGGAGGGTTTAGTCTGTAGGACAAGAACAATCATAATCATAGGCTAGCTTCTAGGGTTTAGCCTCTACGATCTCGTGGTAGATCAACTCTTGTAATACTCATATCATCAAGATCAATCAAGCAGGAAGTAGGGTATTACCTCCATCGAGAGGGCCCGAACCTGGGTAAACATTGTGTCCCCCGCCTCCTGTTACCATCCGCCTTAGACGCACAGTTCGGGACCCCCTACCCGAGATCTGCCGGTTTTGACACCGACATGCACTGTTGCGAAAGTTCGTCATGCCGAGACACCACGTGATGATCGGGTGTGATAAGCTCTACGTTCACATACAACGGGTGCAAGCCAGTTTTGCACACGCAGAATACTCAGATTAAACTTGACGAGCCTAGCATATGCAGATATGGCCTCGGAACACTAAGACTGAAAGGTCGAGCATGAATCATATAGTAGATATGATCAACATAGTGATGTTCACCATTGAAAGCTACTCCATCTCACGTGATGATCGGACATGGTTTAGTTGATATGGATCACGTGATCACTTAGATGATTAGAGGGATGTCTATCTAAGTGGGAGTTCTTAAGTAATATGATTAATTGAACTTTAATTTATCATGAACTTAGTCCTGATAGTATTTGCATAACTATGTTGTAGATCAATAGCTCGCGATGTAGCTCCCCGTTTATTTTTGATATGTTCCTAGAGGAAAATAAGTTGAAAGATGATAGTAGCAATGATGCGGACTTGGTCCGTGATCAGAGGATTATCCTCATTGTTGCCAGAAGTATTATGTCCATGATGCACCGCTAGGTGACAGACCTATTGCAGGAGCAGATGCAGACGTTATGAATGTTTGACAAAGCTCGGTATGATGACTTCTTGATAGTTTAGTGCACCATGCTTTATGGCTTAGAACCAGGACTTCAAAAACATTTTGAACGCCACGGAACATATGAGATGTTCCAAGAGCTGAAATTGGTATTTCAGACTCATGCCCGAGTCGAGAGGTATGAGACCTCTGACAAGTACTTTGCCTACAAGATGGAGGAGAATAGCTCAACCAGTGAGCATGTGCTCAGAATGTCTGAGTACTACAATCGCTTGAAACAAGTGGGAGTTAATCTTCCAGATAAGATAGTGATTGACAAAGTTCTCTAGTCACTGTCACCAAGTTACTAGAACTTCGTGATGAACTATAATATGCAAGGGATAACGGAAATGATTCCCGAGCTCTTCGCGATGCTGAAATCAGCGAAGGTAGAAATCAAGAAAAAGCATCAAGTGTTGATGGTTGACAAGACCACTAGTTTCAAGTAAAAGGGCAAGGGAAAGAAAGGGAACTTCAAGAAGAATGGCAAGCAAGTTGCCACTCCCATGAAGAATCCCAAAACTAGACCCAAGCCTGAAACTGAGTGCTTCTACTGCAAAGGGAATGGTCACTGGAAGTGGAACTGCCCTAGATACTTGGCGGATAAGAAGGATGGAAAAAAGTGAACAAAAGGTATATTTGATATACATGTTATTGATGTGTACCTTACTAGTGTTTATAGCAACCCCTCGGTATTTGATACTGGTTCAGTTGCTAAGAGTAGTAACTCAAAACAGGGGTTGCAAAATAAACAGAGACTAGTTAAGGGCGAGGTGATGATGTGAGTTGGAAGTGATTCCAAGGTTGACAAGATCACCATCGCACACTCCCTTTACCTTCGGGATTAGTGTTGAACCTAAAATAGATGTTATTTGGTGTTTGCATTGAGCATGAATATGATTGGATCATGTTTATTGCAATGCGGTTATTCATTTAAAGAATAATTGTTGTTCTATTTACATGAATAAAACCTTCTATGGTCATACACTCAATATAAATGGTTTATTGAATCTCGATTGTAGTGATACACATATTCATAATATTGAAGCCAAAGGATGCGAAGTTAATAATGATAGTGCAACTTATATGTGGCACTACCGTTTAGGTCATATTGGTGTAAAGCGCATGAAGAAACTCCATGCTGATGGACTTTTGGAATCACTTGATTATGAATCACTTGATGCTTGTGAACCATGCCTCGTGGGCAAGATGACTAAAACTCCATTCTCCGGAACAACGGAGTGAGCAACAGACTTGTTGGAAATAATACATACTAATGTATGCTGTCCAATGAGTGTTGAGGCTCGCGACAGGTATCACTATTTTCTGACCTTCACAGATGATTTGAGCAGATATGGGTATATCTACTTAATGAAACACAAGTCTGAAACGTTTGAAAAGTTCAAAGAATTTTAGAGTAAAGTGGAGAATCATCGTAACAAGAAAATAAAGTTTCTATGATCTGATCATGGAGGCGAATATTTTAGTTACGAGTTTGGCCTTCAATTAAAACAATCTGGAATAGTTTCACAAACTCATGCCACCTGGAACACCACAACATAATGGTGTGTCCGAACGTCATAACCGTACTTTATTAGATATGGTGCGATCTATGATGTCTCTTACCGATTTACCACTATCGTTTTGGGGTTATGCATTAGAGACAACTGCATTCACGTTAAATAGGGCACCGTCTAAATCCGTTGAGACGACACAGTATGAACTATAGTTTAGCAAGAAACCTAAGCTATCATTTCTTAAAGTTTGGGGTTGTGATGCTTATGTGAAAAAGTTTCAGCCTGATAAGCTCAAAGCCATATCGGAGAAATGTGTCTTCATAGGATACCCAAAGGAGACTGTTGGGTACACCTTCTATCATAGATCCGAAGGCAAGATATTCGTTGCTACGAATGGATCCTTTCTAGAGAAGGATTTTCTCTCGAAAGAAGTGAGTGGGAGGAAAGTAGAACTTGATGAGGTAATTGTACCTGCTCCCGAATTGGAAAGTAGTTCTTCACAAAAATCAGTTCCTATGATTCCTACACCAATTAGTGAGGAAGCTAATGATGATGATCATGAAACTTCAGATCAAGTTACTACCGAACCTCATAGGTCAACCAGAGTAAGGTTCGCACCAGAGTGGTATGGTAATCCTGTTCTGGAGGTCATGTTACTTGACCATGACGAACCTACGAACTATGAGGAAGCGACAATGAGCCCAGATTCCTCGAAATGGCTTAAGGCCGTTGAATCTGAGATAGGATCCATATATGAGAACAAAGTGTGGACTTTGGTGGACTTGCCCGATGATCGGCAAGCCATTAAGAATAAATGGATCTTCAAGAGGAAGACAGACGCTGGTAGTAGTGATACTATCTACAAAGCTCGAATTGTCGAAAAAGGCTTTCGACAAGTTCAAGGTGTTGACTACGATGAGATTTTCTCACTTGTATCGATGCTTAAAAGTCTATCCGAATCATGTTAGCAATTGCCACATTTTATGAAATTTGGCAAATGGATGTCAAACCTGCATTCCTTATTGGATTTCTTAAAGAAGAGTTGTATATGATGCAACCAGAAGGTTTTGTCGATCCTAAAGGTGCTAACAAAGTGTGCAAAGCTCCCGTGATCCATCTATGGACTGGTGCAAGCATCTTGGAGTTGGAATATACGCTTTGATGAGTTGATCAAAGCATATAGTTTTATACAGACTTGTGGTGAAGCCTGTATTTACAAGAAAGTGAGTGGGAGCACTACAGCCTTTCTGATAAGTATATGTGAATGACATATTATCGATCGGAAATGATGTAGTATTTTCTGGAAAGCATAAAGGAGTGTTTGAAAGGAGTTTTTCAAAGAAAGACCTCAGTGAAGCTGCTTAAATATTGATCATCAAGATCTATAGAGATAGATCAAGACGCTTGATAAGTTTTTTCAATGAGTACATACCTTGACAAGTTTTTGAAGTAGTTCAAAATGGAACAGTCAAAGAAAGAGTTCTTTCCTTTGTTGCAAGGTGTGAAGTTGAGTAAGACTCATAGCCCGACCATGGCAAAAGATAGAGAGAGAATGAAAGTCATTCCCTATGCCTCAGCCATAGGTTCTATAAAGTATGCCATGCTATGTACGAGACCTATTGTATACCCTACCCTGAGTTTGGCAAGGGAGTACAATTTTGATCTAGGGGTAGATCCCTGGACAGCGGTTAAAATTATCCTTAGAGGACTAAGGAAATATTTCTCGGTTATGGAGGTGATAAAGAGTTCGTCATAAAGAGTTACGTCAATGCAAGCTTTGACACCGATCTGGATGACTCTAAGTCACAATCCAGATACATATTGAAAGTGGGAGCAATTAGCTAAAGTAGCTCCGTGCAGAGCATTGTAGACATAGAAATTTGCAAAATACATACGGATCTGAATGTGGCAGACCCGTTGACTAAACTTCTCTCACAAGCAAAACATGATCACACCTTAGTACTCTTTAGGTGTTAATCACATGGCGATGTGAGCTAGATTATTGACTCTAGTAAACCTTTTGGGTATTGGTCGCATGGCGATGTGAACTAGATTATTGACTCTAGTGCAAGTGGGAGACTGAAGGAAATATGCCCTAGAGGCAATAATAAATTTGTTATTTATATTTCCTTATATCATGATAAATGTTTATTATTCATGCTAGAATTTCATTAACCAAAAACTTGATACATGTGTGAATACATAGAAAAAACAGAGAGTCCCTAGTATGCCTCTACTTGACTAGCTCATTAATCAAAGATGGTTAAGTTTCCTAGCCATAGACATGTGTTGTCATTTGATGAACGGGATCAAATCATTAGAGAATGATGTGATGGACAAGACCCATCCGTTAGCTTAGCATAATGATCATTTAGTTTTATTGCTATTGCTTTCTTCATGACTTATACATGTTCATCTGACTATGAGATTATGCATCTCCCAAATACCGTAGGAACACCTTGTGTGCTATCAAATGTCACAACGTAACTGGGTGATTATAAAGATGCTCTACAGGTGTTTCTGATGGTGTTTGTTGATTTGGCATAGATCGAGATTAGGATTTGTCACTCCGAGTATCGGAGAGGTATCTCTGGGCCCTCTTGGTAATGATCATCACTATAAGCCTTGCAAGCAATGTGATTAATGAGTTAGTTACGGGATGATGCATTACGGAACGAGTAAAGAGACTTGCCGGTAATGAGATTGAACTAGGTATGATGATACCAACGATCGAATCTCGGGCAAGTAACATACCGATGACAAAGGGAACAACGTATGTTGTTATGCAGTTTGACCGATAAAGATCTTCGTAGAATATGTAGGAACCAATATGAGCATCCAGGTTCCACTATTGGTTATTGACCGGAGATGAGTCTCGGTCATGTCTACATAGTTCTCGAACCCCTAGAGTCCGCATGCTTAACGTTCGATGACGATCGGTATTACGAGTTTATGTGTTTTGATGTACCGAAGGTTTTTTGGAGTCCCAGATGTGATCACGGACATGACGAGGTGTCTCGAAATGGTCGAGACATAAAGATCAATATATTGGAAGGCTATGTTTGGACATCGAAATGGCTCCGGGTGAGTTCGGGCATTTACCGGAGTACCGAGGGGTTGCCGAAACCCCCCGGGGAGTGTATGGGTCTTATTGGGCCTTAGTGGGAGAGAGGAGGAGGCGGCCAAGGTGGGGGCGCCCCCCAAGCCCAATCCAAATTGGGGTGGGGGTCGGCCCCCCTTTCCTTCTCCCTCTCTCCTCCTTCCTTCCTCCCCTACTCCAACTAGGGAAGGGGGAATCCTCCTCCCACCGGGAGTAGGACTCCCCCCTTGGGCGTGCCATGAGAGGGCCGGCCCTCCCCCTCCTCCACTCCTTTATATATGGGGCAGGGGGCACCCCATAGACACACGAGTTGATTGTTTAGCCGTGCGCGGTGCCCCCTCCACAGATTTCCACCTCGGTCATATTGTTGCAGTGCTTAGGCGAAGCCCTGTGCCGGTAGCTTCATCATCATCGTCACCATGCCGTCGTGCTGACGAAACTCTCCCACAACCTCAGCTGGATCTAGAGTTTGTGGGATGTCACATAGCTGAACGTGTGCAGATCGCGGAGGTGCCGTACCTTCGGTGCTAGGATCGGTCGGATCGTGAAGACGTGCGACTACATCAACCGCGTTGTCATAACGCTTCCGCTTTCGGTCTACGAGGGTACGTGGACAACACTCTCCCCTCTCGTTGCTATGCATCACCTAGATGGATCTTGCGTGTGCGTAGGAATTTTTTTGAAATTACCGTGTTCCCCAACAACGGGAGCGGGGGCAGCAACCGCCGTGGCCAACTCGTTCTGGGCCATGTCCATGAGGCCCTTTTCCTCCTTATTTTCTATCTCCTCCGGCTCGGAGTCGACTTCACCAAACTTGAAGACTAGTGGCAGATGATCATTCTACGCCATGGTGTTGGTGGAGGTCTGCGGGAGAGAGAGGAATGGGAGGCAAATAGTAAGGCCGCCCGTATTAAACAGCGGCTCGGGCGCCATTAATGGAGAGGAAGGTGGGCGACCATGGAAGTCAAAGGGCTCGCTTCCTAGTGAGCCTGCACAACGGACAACTCGCTCGCTTCCCGATGAGCCTGCGCATTGGAGGACAACTTGCATGCCTCTCGGTCAGCCTGCCCACCGGACTCCGCTCGCAGGCCTCCCGTTCAGTCAAGGACAAGCAGCTGTCCGCACGGCACCTCCTATAGCCATTAAAACGAAGACATGTGGCGCCATGTGAATGGTTAATAGAACGCACACTATTTGAATTATACAACCGTTTGAGATATTAAAGTGGCAGCTATTTTTTCAAAATGCCTTTGTTGGTTGTTATTCGAGTGCGCCTTCTCTCAAAATGGACACGAAAAATAACACAGCATATCCGGTGCCATTCCATGATAGCATGCCAAGTTTCATGAATTTCAGACGAGTTTTGGATTTATTAGAGCATGTGCATGTAGTTCAAATTTGAATTATGCACATAAATGCATTGAAAACTCAATTAATGCATAAAAATGTCCAAACGAACCCTGAAAAATCCCAAAAATTGACACAACACTCCTGTTGTTCTATGTTGACACGAGAAAAAATTGAAAGCAATAAGAGGCAATGGATATCGTTTCGTCCCTAAAGGTGGGACGTTCCCTACCGAAACCATCTGGCTTGTTGTGAGAAGCTCTGGTTTGTGAGAAGCATATCCTCAAACCTGCCCCAAATGGGACAAAAAATTTACCACGACATGTTGATGCCGCTCCATGATAGCATGCCAAGTTTCATGAATTTCAGACGAGCTTTGGATTTACTAGAATTTAAAAACCAGGTATCTCAATGTTTGCAGCCGAGTGACCGTGGCAGGGTGTTTAACATTCATTCCCATTTCTTGTATGGGACCTAAGCATGCAGCCATGGGCACAAATTTGAATTTTCAACCAATTTATATGCATTAGAGCATGTGCATGTAGTTCAAATTTGAATTGTGCACATAAATGCATTGAAAACTCAATTAATGCATAAAAATGTCCAAACGAACCCCGAAAAATCCCAAAAATTGACACAACACTCCTGTTATTCTTTGTTGACACTAGAAAATTTTTGAAAGCCATAAGAGGCAATGGATATCGTTTCGTCCGCAAAGGTGGCACGTTCCCTACAGAAACTACCAGGCTTGTTGTGAGAAGCTCTGGTGTGTGAGAAGCTGAAAGATCGTGGATGTCGCCTAGAGGGGGGTGAATAGGCGCTTTAAAATAATTACGGTTTAGGCTTGAACAAATGCGGAATAAACCTAGCGGTTAATTTGTCAAGCACAAAACCTAAATACAACTAGGCTCACCTATGTGCACCAACAACTTATGCTAAGCAAGATAAACAACTATGAGATAGCAAGAAATATGACAAGAAACAATATGCCTATCACAAAGTAAAGTGCATAAGTAAAGGGCTCGGGTAAGAGTTAACCGAGGCATGCGGAGACGACGATGTATCCCGAAGTTCACACCCTTGCGGACGCTAATCTTCATTTGGAGCGGTGTGGAGGCACAATGCTCCCCAAGAAGCCACTAGGGTCACCGTAATCTCCTCACGCCCTCGCACAATGCAAAAGATGTCGTGATTCCACTAAGGGACCCTTGAGGGCGGTCACCGAACCCGTACAAATGGCAACCCTTGGGGGCGGTAACCGAACCCGTACACTTTGGCAACCCTTGGGGGCGGTCACCGGTACCCGTCAAATTGCTCGGGACGATCTCCACAACCTAATTGGAGACCCCGACACTTGCCCGGAGCTTTGCACCACACTGATTGAGCTCCGAACACCACCAACCGTCTAGGGCGCCCAAGCACCCAAGAGGAACAAGCTCAAGGGTACCAAGCACCCAAGAGTAATAAGCTTCTCAACTTGTAACTTCCACTATCACCGTGGAGAACTCAAACCGATGCACCAAATGCAATGGCAAGGGCACACGGAGTGCCCAAGTCCTGCTCTCCCGAATCCCACCAAAGTAACTAATGCTAGGGAGGAAAATGAGAGGAACAACAAGAAGGAGAACAGCAAGAACTCCAAGATCTAGATCCAAGGGGTTCCCCTCACATAGAGGAGAAAGTGATTGCTGGAAATGTGGATCTAGATCTACTCTCTCCTTTCCCCCAAATACTAGCAAGAATCCATGGAGGGATTGAGAGACAGCAAGCTCGAAGAAGGTCAACAATGGGGGAAGAACACGAGCTCAAAAGATAAGGTTCATTGGGGAAGAAGACCCCTTTTATAGGTGGAAAAAATCCAACCGTTATGCTCACAGCCCGCACAGAGCGGTACTACCGCTCGTCCTCACGATACTACCGCTAGGGGTAGCGGCACTACCTTAAAGGGTAGCGGTACTACTGCTTGCGAGCGGTACTAAGAAATTACATCCGTGTCTACCACCGTTGGACTTGTGACGAGTTTTTGGTCCGGAGCGGAAGTAGCCACGGAAGTAGCCGCGGTAGTACCGCTCCCAAGAGAGGTAGTAAAAAATTACATCCCCTCCAAGCGGTAGTACCGCTCCCACGAGCGGTAGTACCGCTGCAACTTTTATAAGGACACCAAAACTAACACAACTTCTGCAAACGGACTCCGAATTCAACGAAACCAAGTTTGTTGGAAAGCTAGCGACAAGGGCTAACACAATCTTGATAGAAATACCAATAAGAATCAAATTAGAAAAGGCCCATAAGAAAATGGTGAGAACCCTTCCTCAAAAAAGATCGGTAAAACCTCCAACACCGAAAACACAATAGAAGAAGTATGTGAACTCTGTTTTCGATGAACTCGAGCTTGTCATCAAGATGACCATAAGATCTAAGACTCACAAAGAGAACCAAACAAGAACCAAAAAAGATGATGCAAGGATGCAATGGTTTGAGCTCTCTACGAATGATATGATCAAGCTACCAACTTGAGAGCCCCCCTTGATAGTACGGCAAACGATCATATAACCCGGTCTCCCAACTACCACCATGAGACTGGTAAAATAGAAAACCTATCAAGGCCAAACCTTTGCCTTGCACATGATCCACTTGAGCTAAATGATGAGGATCTTGTCCTCCTCAAGACGGACCACCTTTCTTGATTGCGTTGGGTCGATGGAGACTAGATGATTGCTCCCCCATACTCCACTATGGGTGAGCCACTCTTCGGCACATATTCACAAGTCCATTGACACCACAATGGATGGCAAGCTTCAAGCACTTGATCTCTTCGTGATGCTCCACTTGAACTTGCACACGGCAATCTTGATGACGATCACCACTTGATGTCATCCTTTCCATGGGTTGTATGATATCTTCCTCTTGACGCAAGCCCATGGACACGTACCTAACCCCACATAGAACTCTCACATAGACCATGGGTTAGTACACAAAGTGCAATGGACAATGCTTACCATACCATGGGATCACTTGATCCCTCTCGGTACATCTTCTATGCTTTGTGAGTTGATCAAATTGATTCACTCTTGACTTAGTCTTGATCAACCTTGAATCTTTCCAACTCTCTTCATTTGGATGATGTCTTGAAGGTAAACATGAATGATCACACAATCTTCTTCTTCAAGACATGCTTGCAATAAGCTCAACACTCACATGACCAATCTTTGGATAATTCCTTAATAGCACCTTGGTCAACTAATAAAATCCTTGAAACCAACACATGGACTTCAAGAAATTCCTATGGACAAATCCTTCAGACATAACTCAATGCAACCATTAGTCCATACAGAATGTCATCAATTACCAAAATCACGCATGGGGGCACCGCATGTCCTTTCAATCTCCCCCATTTTGGTAATTTATGACAATCACTTTCAAGAGAGTTTATATAAGGAATTATGCATCACCATGCAATGCAACAACCAATAATGCATGCGAATGAGATGCAAATGCTAAGGAAACAGAAACCAAAGCTTCTCCAAAAAACTCTCTGAAACTTCTCCCCCATTGGCATCGATTGCCAAAATGGGCGAAAAGCTTAGAAGGCCAATATAAATGGTGGTCCTCCATAAATTGTGTATTTCTCAACAAGAGAGTGGAATGCAATACACATATCCAACGGTAAATACTTGGAGGAAGACAAACTATATTGAGGCCCAAAGATTGCAAAAGAATGATATGCCACAAAGACATAACAAAGAAAGAAACAAGCAATCAAGCAATCAAAAGATACCAATTCAAGCAAGCTATCAAAAGATACCAATTGAACCAGCTAGGCCAATGATCCTACAAGCCACATCAATAAAGGATATTATGATAAGAGCAAAGGAGTGATCTAAAGAAACTAGAGAATCTCCCCATGATTTGTGCACACATAAGAATTTTTGTATTAGGATACCAAGTGCACAAAATAGGATCATAGCTCCCCCAAAATCAATAGAAACTCACAACAAGTGTAAGTGAGCACATAGGAAACAAAGCCTAGCACTTGCAACAAACACATGGTTGAGCAACATGTAAAAGAGGCAACTTAAGAATAGGCTCAACCAAAATGATGTGTGTGAGTCATGGCAAAGCACTTGAGAAGACTAAAATAAGGATGAGCATTAAGCATCAACATAGTCTTGGATAAATGAGATACACGGTGCATGACATTCCTTCCCACACACACCCACTAGCAAATGGGTTCACAAGCTCACTAAAAAGATAACACAAAGCTTGCGACAACCCATGGTGAAGATAGAAGATGAAAGCCTCATCAAGACGAGGGATACCAATTAAGATGGAAAATCCCTCGTAGAGATAAGCATGAGGAAAATAATCTTCACCACACAAGAGTGCATCAAGATGCAACGAGATAAGACACGCACTCAAGGCAAAAGCTTTCACGGAGCCACCAAAGAAATAACATAAGAAAGACAAGGTGGATGTGAAACAAAGGATATCATCTAAAGATGTAATTTCTCTCAAGTGTATAGGGTTCTAGGTAGACGAAATCATGATGATATATATCTACAAAGAAGGATGTACACCCGAAATATTACAACACGAAGGAACAAGATATCCAAAAGGAAGTCATAGATATACTTATAAGATATTCACTTGGAAGCATAGCACATGGCTAGATATGGTCTTATTGTATATAAATGAATTCCTACAACAAACCATCAAAGACATCACAACTAGCAACATGAGATCATCATTGAGATGCTTTGAGAAAGGAAACAAGTATCACAAGATGGAATGAATATCATGCCAAGATGCAACCTACACAAGGTTGAATGCAAGGAAAGAATGCATGAATAGATACTTGTTACTGAGATATCATTGGAAGGATGTAGAAGAAACCAATTGAAGGTAGTAGATAGTAGTTCATTGAGCATCCTAGCTTAACTCCAATAAGCACATGGTGACACCACCTTCCTTGTGAGTGAGCCGAGCATCCAATGCATCTCCATTTGTTCCTAGATCAACAACACAAACAAAATGGTACCCAAACTCATTGGGGCCAAAGAGTTAGAGAACAAACAATACATAGGACAAACAACACATAAATATGTGCATATAGATATGAAAATGAATTTCATGCACATCTCATCCAATTTGAGACTTGGTGGAGTTTCCCCTATATATTGGGTCAAAGAAAGAAAGCATGCCAAAGAAACTACATGAAGTTAATATGCATGCACAAGACTTTCAAGAACCGATACCAATTGACCAAGAAAAACCAAGTGAAGAAAATATACCAAAAGAACAAATCCTCACTTGGAGGATATCCATAATAGATAAAATCGAGGATCGAGATATCCATTGATACACACTAAATAAAAGATATAAAACTCCCAAAAGAGAGGATGGTTCCAAACAAACCAGGCTCTCTACAAAGTTTCATGATGGCACAAAGTACCAAAAATAAAATGACTTGCCTTCCACCAACACATACTTGATAAGGATCACAAGATGAGTGTTTTATAGAAAATAGGATAGCTCCCCCAAGACTAGTGCATTAAAGAGAATTTGCATTTGAATACAAAATGCACAAGGTGGGATCACCACTTTGACTACATCTAGAAAACACTAGACAAGGTCAAGAAATTAACAAGATCCACAAGTGGTATGGAAGAAAAAGGGAGTTGATACATTCCTTAGCAGGAGAAAAGGAAATAAGAAGCAAACACCAACGTGGAGATGATCAATAATTTCTACCACACATAAGTGAGTACCAATTGTCAAAAGACAAGAAGTATTTGGAAATAATTCCCGGTGGTAGATAGCAAGGATATCCGACATCATCTTCACACCAAACAAAAAGCAAATTGCAACTTGTAGAGCTAACATGCCACCTAGGAACAAGATAATTTACAATATCAATTCTAGGTGACAATATCTCAAATGTACAAATTTTCTAGGCCTGTAATATGCACATAGCATATTGTAAGGGCATATTTATCCCTTAGTTGTTTTGGTGATTGATGACAATGCTTTTGTGGACTAATCGTGTGCATGGATTATTTCAGACAGATCATGACTAGGCACAAGACGATTTGGTGCCCCTCAAAGACTATTGAAGACGGCGTTTCTCTACGTTTCTTTTCGGTGGATTTGAGTCGTAGGAAAGTCGTACAATTAAGAGGGGGTCCGCTTTGGAAAGGTTTGGGTGGAATCATCACGTACACGTCTACTCCTTTTGCACCACCTTTCCTTTGGCACTTTGGAGCATCCTCCGTCCTTCCTTGTCTATGCAAAATGTCGTGTTGTTGAACTGGGGCATGCGGTAGTACTGCTCCTTGGAGCGGTAGTACCGCAGGCCCTTGCGGTAGTACCGGCCTCTGGTGCGGTAGTACCGCAAGGGCCCATGGTAGTACCACACCCAGGGTGCGGTAGTACCGTTGCCTCTGGCCAGGCGCTGCTGCTTATGCGGTAGTAGGGGCGGATGTAATTTTTTACATCTGCGCCCTACGCGATAGTACCGCGCCGTGGGCGCGGTAGTACCGTGCACGCTGGCCAGCCTCAGCAGTAGGGGTGGATGTAATTTTTTACATCTGCGCCCCTCGCGGTAGTACCACTCCAGGCTTGCGGTAGTACCGTGTCGGATTTTTGCATGGATCAAAACTCAGCGGAAGTTGCCACAGATATATTTTTATATGTCCGTGCCTTCCCAGCCTAGTCCATTTCTGTCTTGCGGTAGTACCGCAAGGGGGCGTGGTAGTACCGCACCAGCGGTTCTACCGCTCCCTGCCTTAGCGCGTCAGGACATGACTTAGGCTCTGCCGTGGCCGCGGTAGTACCGCGGCTCGCCATAGTAGTACCGTGAGCCAGTGCGGTAGTACCTCTCGTTTGGTGCGGTAGTACTGCAGGTCGTGGGCTGGTTAAGTGGATAACGGTTGAATTTGTTCTCTCACTATATAAGGGGTGTCCTCTTCTCTGAGTTGACTACCTCTTCCACCACAAAGCTCCATTGTTGCTCCAAGCTCCATTTTCGCCCGATCTCTCTCCCTAGCCAATCAAACTTGTTGATTTTCTAGAGATTGGTTGAGAAGGCCCCTATCTACACTTCCACCAAGGGAAATTTGATTCCCCCCACTAATCCCTTGCGGATCTTGTTACTCTTGGGTGTTTGAGCACCCTAGACGGTTGAGGTCATCGCGGAGCCATATTCCATTGTGGTGAAGCTTTGTGGTGTCATGGGGAGCCTCCAATTAAGTTGTGGAGATTGCCCCAACCTTGTTTGTAAAGGTCCGGACGCCACCTCCAAGGGCACCAATAGTGGAATCACGGCATCTCGCATTGTGTGAGGGCGTGAGGAGAATACGGTGGCCCTAGTGGCTTCTTGGGGAGCATTGTGCTTCCACACCGCTCCAATGGAGACGTACTTCCCTTCAAAAGGAAGGAACTTCGGTAACACATCCTCGTCTTCACCGGCTCCACTCTTGGTTATCTCCACTACAAAAAAAAGACACATCCGTGACATTTTGGGCCGAACGATTTTTTTTCTGTCATACGTATGACACTTCTATGACGATAATTGTGACAAAACCCGGTATCATCATAGATGTGGTGGGCTCCTACTTCTATGACAAAAAATCATGACAGAAAATGGGCTTTTCGTCCTGGGCGGGCCGGAGACGCAGCTGCATGACATTCTTTGGGCCGTCCATGATGGAAAAAACCGTGGTAGAAGCGAGGGCGAGGAAAATTTTGGGGAGTTCCCGGTTACGATGGGAGGTCGGGGGCCGAGCGATGAGCGTTTCTCTCGTACACGTACGCGCGTGTGTACAAGGCGTCGGCTCTAACTGAACCCGAGCGAGGCGTTGGGCTCTAACTGAACCCGAGCGATTGCACTGCAGGCTACGCGTTACTGAACCCGAGCGATCGATCGATGGCTGTTAGTTGAACCCGATCGAGCGATTCCTTCGCTACTGCTGCTAACTGAAGCCGATCGATTGGATGAACAGTGAGCGTTGCGGGGTGGAGGGGGTTGGATGAACAGTGAGCGGTGGCATTGCCTCTGGATGAACAGGACCCCGTGGTGTGGAGGGCTGGATGAACAGTAGACGGTGGAGGGGTGGTTGAACAGTAGCCGGTGGAGTAGCGCGCGGTGGAGGCTGGATGAACAGGAGCCCGTGGAGGCTGGAGGAGGTCGACGGTGGAGATGAACAGTATCCCGTGGAGTCCCGTTTTGCGGTACGCCACACCCCTCCCGATGAACAGGACCCTCATTTCGACCGTAGGAGGTCCGTTTCGTCCGTTTTGCGGTACGCCACACCCCTCCCGATCAACAGGACCCCCGTTTCGACCGTAGGAGGTCAGTTTCCTCCGTTTTGCGGTACGCCACACCCCTCCCGATCAACAGGACCCCCGTTTCAACCGTAGGAGGTCCGTTTTCTCCGTTCTGCGGTACGCCAGGCCTCGTTTCCATCGCCTGTTCCGTCCAAGCCCTCCTGATGAACACGACCACGCTTTCTGTTCCGACCCAGCCGGTTGGCTCCCACGCGTTCCGTTGCCTCCCGATGAACACGACGCATTCCGTTGCCTCCCCATGAACACGACGCATTCTGTTGCCTCCCCATGAACACGACGCATTCCGTTGCCTCCCCATGAACACGACGACGACGCTGTTTCTCCGTTCCGACCCAGCCATGTACACGAGCCCTGGCCATACGTATGCGCAAGTAGGCGTTCGAGACCCCGCCCGTATATACACATACGTGGCCATATTTTCTTTCTTACACCCTGGCTGTTGTACGTACGTGTACATGCTACGTGCGCGCCTCTACTACGACACGTACGCGCCTCTACTACGGCACGTGTGCGCCTCTACATCCACCAGTATATATCTACGTACACGTTCGCGACCAGAATGACAACGCTACATACGCTTTGACCAGGTGGGTCCCGACTGTCAGGCACTTCCTTGCGTGCGAAGATGTAGCTGGTGGGTCCCAGCAGTCAGGGGGCGAATCGTTTTGTTTTCTTTTTTTTTGCCCGGACGCACTTCCTTGCGTGCGAAGGTGTAGCTGGTGGGTCCCAGCAGTCAGGGGGGAAACGATTTTTTCGCGAAATACGGTGGCCCGTCCGGTGGGTCCCCGCATGTAATAAGGAGGCACTTCCTTGCTGCGGCCGTGGACCCAGCTGTCAGCCTCTCCACGTACAGTCCATGTCCGATGGAAGCTGTTCCTTGACCACGTTCACCACGCCGCGCCGAGAGCACCAGGGCGGTGGACGACGGCGAGGCCTAGGAAGGGGACGACGCGGAGCCGGGGAAGACACGATAGTGGATGCCCACGCGTAGAGGAGTACGAGGGTTCACTGGTTCGCTGCGGTGTGAGGCTGCCATCGCCGCAGAATAACAAGGGGTATGGGTGAGTAGAGGGATGGCCTGGCCAGCGGTGGGAGTAGTAGGGGGCGGTGAGGCCTCCGCCGCATCGCAGCCGGCCACAGGAGGGAGGAGCACGAGGCACGACCGGCGCTGGTTTGGGCGGCTGGAGCAAGAAGACCAGAGGTTGAAGAAGCACTACGGCCGTTGGATGGACATCATACGGTCACTGGAGCTAGAATCGTGCATATTGACTAAGTTGACAAAGCCCTCCGTCCCCGTCAACTTAGTAGGCCCACAAGTCAGCCTGCCACTATACTGGGTCCCAGCTAACCGGGGGAGTATTCTTTTTTTGTGCGTAATAAGGAGGCACTTCCTTGCGTGTGAAGATATAGCTTGTGGGTCCGAGCTGTCAGCGGCGGTAATTTTTTTTTCGCGAAATACTGAGGCCCTTTCGGTGGGTCCCTGATGTCAGGTGGAGGAATCATTATTTTGCGCGTAATACGGAGGCATTTCCTTGTGTGCGGCCGTGGACCCAGCTGTCGGCCTCTCCACGTACAGTCCACTTCAGATGCATGTCGGTCGTTGACCACGTTGACCAGGCCGCGCCGAGAGTACCAGGGCGGTGGATGACGGCGAGGCCTAGGAAGGGAACGACACGGAGGCAGGGAAGACTCGGCAGTTGTTTCCCATGTGGAGGGGAGTACGATTGTACGAGGGTTTACTGGTTCGTCTGCCGTCGCCGGAGAATAACAGCAGGTGTTGGTGAGTAGAGGGATGGCTAGGCCAGCAATGGGAGTACGGTGGGGCGGTGAGGCCTGCGTGGCAGCAGAGCCGGCCGCGGGGAGGAGGGAGCAGGCAGTCCCGCCGGCGCTTGTTTGAGTGGCTGGAGCAGGAAGAGCAGAGATTGAAGAAGCACGATGGCCGTTGGATGGACATCGTACAGTCACTGGAGCTAGAATCGTTCATATTAACTAAGTTGACAAAGCCCTCCGTCCCCGTCAACTTAGTAGGCCCACAACTCAGCCTCCCACCATGGTGGGTCCCAGCTAGCAGGGGGAGTATTCATTTTTCTGTGCGTAATAAGGAGGCACTTCCGGTGGGTCCGAGCTGACAGCGGGGGGAACGTTTTTTCACGAAATACGGTGGTCCGTCCGGTGGGTCGCAGCAGTCAGGGGCAAACGTTTTTTTTCGCGAAATACGGTGGCCCATCCGGTGGGTCCCAGCAGTCAGGGGGGAAACATTTTTTCCATGAAATACTGGTGGCCCGTCTGGTGGGTCCCTGCTGTCAGGTGGAGGAATAATTATTTTGCGCGTAATAAGGAGGCACTTCCTTGCGGCTGCCGTGGACCCAGCTGTCAGCCTCTCCACGTACAGTACTCTTCCGATGGAAGTCGGTCGTTGACCACATTGACCACGCCTCGCCGAGGGCACCATGGCAGTGGACGACGGCGAGGCCTAGGAAGGGGACGACGTGGAGCTGGGGAAAACGCGGCAGTGGATGCCCATGCGGAGAGGAGTACGAGGGTTCACTGGTTCGGCTGCGGTGTGAGGCTGCCGTCGCCGCAGAATAATAGGGGGAGTGGGTGAGTGGAGGGATGGCCTGGCCAGCTGTGGGAGTAGTATGGGGACGGTGAGGCCTCCGCGGCAGCACAGCCGGCCACGGGAGGCAGGAGCATGCGGCATGATCGGCGCTACTTTGGGCGGCTGGGGCAAGAAGACCAGAGGTTGAAGAAGCACTACGACCGTTGGATGGACATCGTTGACCACGCCGCGCCGAGAGCACCAGGGCGCTGGACGACGGCGAGGCCTACGAAGGGAACGACACGGAGCCGGGGAAGACACGGCAGTGGCTGCCCACGCGGTGGAGAGTACGAGGGTTGACTGGTTCGGCTGCCGTCGCCGGAAAATAACAGGAGGTGTGGGTGAGTAGAGGGATAGACAGGCCAGGGATGCGAGTATGATGGGGCCGTGAGGCCTGCCCGGCAGCACTGCCGGCCACGGGAGGCGGGAGCAGGCGGTTCCGACGGCGCTGGTTTGGGCGGCTGGGGCAGGAAGATCAGAGACTGAAGAAGCACGATTGCCGTTAGATTGACATCTAACGGTCTGACGCTGGTAGAGTCGATTGCTGACTAAGTTTCTTTTTTGACAAACCTTGTGTACGCATGAACTTAGTAGGCCCACAAGTCAGCCTCCAAATCTGTGGCAGACAACATAAAGCCCATTTGCTATTTTTTATAATTTGCAGCCCATTTGCTAATTCTTAAGTAATTTATTACAGCCTATTTTCTGCCCAGGACCACGGTCAAAAAGTTCAACCTTATTTTGCATATTTCGGTGGAGTCCGAACTGTTGTAATCCCGAAATGATAAACATTTTTTTAAGAACTTATTGATTTGCCAAAAAAAATCGTTTTGTTTTTGTAAGCAAATAAGACATGGGACAATTGAGTTGGTTTAAGGGAAAACCAGTGGTAAAAAATTCAGCGTTGGGTGGGAAAAAACAACAAAATAAGGATGTAAATATGAAAAGGGAATTTTACGTGTTTTCAATATAATGATACATGTATATGAACTAGTAAAACTATAGGTAGAGATTAGAAAACGGATGTAGGACATGCGTTTCAAGAGGAAAATAGAACTGGGCTGTGTGTTTGATTCAGTAAAAAAATTGCCTGCGGATGTTGCAAGACAAAATATAACTAACGCTGGCGGGCCAGAGGCTAGTAGATACCTGCTGGATCTTTGTGCCCCGTTGTCGTCATGGGCTGGGCCTGTTAAAAACAAAACCAACCCTGGGCAGTCTACAGCCCAGTTGAAACTTGCCCGACCTGAAAAAACAATATACGTGCTCAATAAATGAGAGAATTCTGCAAGTACAGACTAATAACTGGGATGCAGCACGGGTATTTTTTTTATCGTGATAATAAGTGCATGCACTTGTTTCGAAAAAATTGGAGAACTGGGAATTCGATCGGCGGGTGCTTATGCTACCCATCAAATAAAAATCAGGTGCCTGAAAATTCGTTTCGAAACAAATGATTCAGCTTTATATCCACGTCGACCCTCGGCATGATGGTTGGAAGCAAATGCAAGTTCATACCAAAAGATCGTTAACAACAATACCAACTTGCGGATGACAAGGTAGTACAACTACCAATACCAAACTAACTTATAATATTTTTACTCCTGGCCCTAGTGTTCGTGTGGTAGAAAATCTTGCAGAGGACCAACTCCCGCTCCTTCTCTTGCTCCAGGTCCCCGAGGTGGTACTGGTGCATCACCCAGTTGGTCCTCTGCCGGTCGAAGTTCTTGCTGGTGTGCAGCACCAGAACCTTTTTTGCTGCCCGTCTGCCGGCCGTTGACCATCACCGACAAGGTATTGCCGGTCTTGTGCCACATCGCGTGCATGCCGCACTCCGACTGTATCTTACGACGCATCCACGTGCCCCTTTTGAACACCCTGGAATTGCGCTAGAAGAAATGCTTCCTTAGGCCACTAAGTGTGATACCTGCAGTATTGTGGAATGCAGGTTTTAGTGTACCTAGTTGGCATTTTCATAACATCTTTGGCATGTTGCAGTCACTTGTTTCACTTTTTATTAACTGTCAAATTGTAATTGCTTCACCAGGTCTGCGTCTAAAAAGAAAAATAGAGCTATAAACAAAGGAATATGTTTGTGCAAGTAGACGGCCGATCGGTGTCTTACCTGGAAGTTTCTCAGGTTGGGTGTAGCATATGTCGTGCTCGCTGTCAATGGTTGGTATGAACAAATCGATGAGAGATTGGAATCTCGCGCTGTCAGCACTCACTTTGGCCTCAAGGTGCTCGATCAGCTCCTGATCTGTGGGATCGAACTTGCGCCAGCCGGTAGCACCGGCCAATCCTTCTTCGACTTGCATCGGTAATTCCAGTTATATGGTACTCAATGTATGATCAATCGACTGTTTTAAGTGAATGATGAAAGATTTCGACAGATAAGTGGTACTCCAAATCTGAAGTCCAGAATACCCGAACACGCCGCCGGGATTCTTGTGTCACCTCACCGCAGCGTGTTGTCACGTCAATTCAATGTGTGGACATGATGAATAATTTGACCGACGTATACTAGTACTGCTACTGTACTACTTAGTAGTCGTATTTAGTGTCACAATTTATACATAGGTTTAACTAACAAGTACGCACTTGAAGCCTAACTGATATATATATATATATGGCTTCTGCACAACATCTCCATCATCATTATCAGTACATCCTACGTAGGTGAGTTAGGATGCACTTGATCCCAGGAAGGTATCTATCCTTCAAACCAGAGGAGTGCTTCAAACTAACAACATTACATAATATCCAACAAAAGAGGGTCGTGCTACAGCAGCAGAATACATGGCTCAGTCTAGATATCAGCACGAATCAAGTTGTGCATATTTGCTGTTGGCATGAACCACATCGCTGCATGTCGGGTTTGCAAAAGCCATCCATCGCATGGAAGCTTGATGCCTTTCACACACCGAAGATTATCTGGCAACAAGCTGTGTCGACAAATCTCTGGATATGGTGATTCATGAAACCCATGGTATGATGTGTAAACACAGCCCCCCTCGCGAACGGAAGTTGCATAGGACAATAATCATCGCCGGTGATATGATCGATGATTGGTTGGATGATCGGATAATTGAGCCCGAGGAACAAGGAGTGGTTGCCGAGGCTGTAAACCCGCCTCCAGTTGAATACGCCTGGCCCAACGGAGCTCGGATCTTTCTCGAACACGAAGCAGCCATAGCCATCAATGTCACGAACGCCCCACGCATTGTACTACATGTGGTTTGATGTAATGGTTTAGTCAATTTGGTACGTGCGAATGAGCATCAAATGACCGCCGTCAGCTGAACGAGCGATAAACCACCACCCATCGGCTGGTATGATTCCAGGTCCTGGAATCATGAAGGCCAGCGCATTTGCGTCTGCTGCAACAATTCTAATTGGAGACCAAAAGGACAAAAATAAACAATCCTGTTCAGAGTATGTGTGGAATTAAGATTATTATAATAGTGACACATATCATAGACAGAGAATTGCAATGCCGTGGTCATAATCATACCCCAAGTTAAAAAAATAAGCCAATGGCTTTCATATTCTAGCAATATGTCATGGTTCAAACATCATGTAACAATGAGAGGAAAACAGTTATGACAGCCCCTACTCATATTCTACCATAGCACTTACTACTACTGTTCTCATATCAACTCTAAGCAATAACATGCGTTGTTATAAAAATCTTGTAAACGAGAGTAACATGTAGCAATCATGATGTTACGCTCATAATATGTATTCTAACAATCATTAGATGCCAATTGTTCTCATATCAACTCTAACAATAACTTGTGTGGTCATAAAAATCTAGGAAATGAGAGGAACATATAGCAATGATGTGGTTATAGACATGCTATGCATTCTAAATTTGTAACAAATGAACAGGCAGTCGTATTCATAAGGTAAAGATGAGATGAGATAGAACAATTACACGACGATAGATTCCACCAGTATAGGCAGCCAATCTGCGCGTCGACCGCGTAAACGATGCCATCGTGCACTATAGCATCAGACAGAAATGTTGCCTCAACAGGATTGATGATGAGCCATAACCATGTATGGCGACTGGATTCCATATAGACTAATCCCATGTTGAACAAGGCAATGAGCTTGTAATCCATGTGGTCTTCTGATGGTGTGGGCACTTCGCAGATTACAACTTTCTGCAAACAGAGGTCGAGCCAAAAGCTTGACGCGTCTCATGCGTAGTAGGCAGGAGTGTCCGGCGGGCCGCGAGGCTCGATGGCGGCGGTATCCAACGATGGAAGGGTGATCTCTCGCTGGGTGTAGATATCCACGAGACGCCACGGACTACCGGTGTGGTGGATGAGGACGATCCAGTTGGCCTTCATGCCCGCCCAGTAGTGGCCACGCATGAAGGACAGGTGGACGGGTAGTGGTAGCATGTCGAGAGGCACCACGGCAACCTCCGTAGGATCGTCAAGTCAGTGTCTGGGCCACCTGCGAGGATCGGGCATCAGCAAGCAGGGTGTCTTGAAAAGAGCCGGCCGGTTGCAGACGAGTAGACGGTACAAAGACACCGAGCATGCGGCCAGACGGACGGTGCTGAGTAGGTCCATACGACTACAGATCTGCTCCAAGAGAACAACGGGGAGGGAATTCCAATCGCGGCTCTGCGTGTCAGTCAGTTCTACCATTGGGGTTTTCGGTGCCTGCGTGCCAGCGGGGAAGTGGATTCGGGCGGGCGAGCGAAGAAGCTTCTCCTCGTGTGGCCGAGCTATGAGCGGGGGGATATGGTACGCGCGAGCTACCAAGGAAGATGGCGCGGGCGGGCGAGCAGTGAGCGGGGGTAAATGGTGTGCGGCCGACGATGGGGAATAGAGGAGGAAGAAGAAGAGAGGAGGAAGAAGAGTGGAAGACGGGGAAGAAAGTGCATTCAATCTCAATTCTACTAGTACTACTACCAGGATATACCGTCCTTCGGAGTGTAAATAGTTACACCGATGACATGTGGGTCTACCACAACAGGGCCCATATGTCAGTTAATGGAGGACAGAGGTGCGTAGGCGTATTTGCGGAAGCATGCTCTACTGGCAAACATGATGGAAGTACTGGGTAAGGCTGATTTAGTAACACCAACACGCTGGTTCAGCTTATTAATTATGTGTCTCATCTGCTGCAGCGTGTATTGTCACTTCACTGCGAAGACTAGTTGAATAGTTCTCTCTGACCGAGATGGGGAATAATGGATCGCGAGGACTTCCTTTCTACAGTATCCCTATGCCTCTACGCTCACTTCACTCATTTTGCTCCGTACCTAGTCACTTGTTGAAATGTGTAGAAAGACAAATACTCCGTATTTGGGAACAGAGGGAGGCTTTTACTCCGTACTATTTGGGAACAGAGGGAGTATCACCATATGGAGGGAACAGAGGAAGCTTGAAATATGAACATGTCAATGGGAGGGAGTAAGCCCCATGCATGCATGCATGCATGCAACATGCAACACTCACACGTACACATGGACGCACGCAACACTCACGCACCCATGCGGCACACAGCACACGACGCAACACACACGCTCACGCTCAAGTGCTCAACCTACTCCCTACGTCCATGAAAGACTGTACATTTAGAGATTTACACATTGACCGGGGCATAATTAACGCCCAAAAGTAGCAAACTTATGTGTGCATGCGACCATTGAGATAAGAAGATTAAATGAAGGCCGTTGCATGTTGTAATTAAGGATAGACATGTAGCCTATACCTACAGCACAAATTGGTGCATTAGTCAATCAATATCGATTTAGATTAAAGGCTAAATGCATTGGAAGTGTAGATGTACATCATGTACTACACTCTTTGTTTTATAGCCGATGTACACTCTTTGTTGGAAGACCGAGGGAGGACACGTGCATGCACTCACATACACAGCTAGGGCGGTTCGCGCGCAAGGGTTGGACTCGTGTCGCGCCTGCGTAAAGTTTTGTTTAACTGATTTCTTTGCTCTGCTAACTGACATGTGGGACCCAGAAACCAGGTGACAATTTAACCAGTCAACAAAGTGCCACGTCGACTATGTGGCCGGTCAATAGGGTGCAATACGGTGCTCTACGATGAGCTAGTGATCGTATAATCGCCGCAAAACTATATATAGTGACCGTAAAGAGCGTATTGTTACATACGTTGACCGCCAGTGTATTTTTCTCGTTTCAAATTAAGCCATATTAATCGGAAAGGACGCAGTATGGACTACTACTACTAGTACTAGTACTGCTTTGATGTGTCCCGTCACCTCGCCGAACGAGGAGAAGCTTGCTTACTACGCCTCTCCCTTGCCCACGCGCGCGGTGGTTCGCAGGACGAGGAGAGGGTTTTGACTGCAGCGCCCTCTCCCTCTCCCTCTCCCTCTCCCTCGCCCTCGTCCTCGCCCACGCGGTGGACGTGCAGCAGTTCAATCGGTGTCAGATTGCCAGAAGCATATTGTACTGTAGTATCATCATTGTTGGACCTTCCGAAGAGGCGAAGAGCCAAGTGCAAGGTTCACACGAGTACGAACTGTTGAACCTCCCGAAGAGGCAAAGAGCCAAGTGCAAGGTTTTATAGGAGTTGTCGTCCTAGTAGGAGTGTACTACAACTATAGCGAATGATGCTACTGTATGATGCCGCCACGTCACGTATATCCAAAGTTGTGCCACCTTTTTTTCTCAAAGAGCGTGTTGGAGCCCGTGCAACAACCACACAAGTTGCACGTACACATAACCCATTTACTAGTAATAAATTCTAAAGGAAAAATGCCAGTATGCCACACAAGTTCATCTCCAATTCATGTGATAAATTTGTGCACGACTAGTCTACATATATTCACAGCGCTACCGTTCACAATTACCGTACTCCACTTACACGTTATAGATGGGCTACATGTCCTCCTCCAGGTTCCAGTCCCAAGTGTTCTTCATGGATGGCACGATCCATAGCGGTGGGCAACAGGAATCAATGTCGCAGCTTTCTAGTCCGGTTCCACACGATGGAGACTCATCCAAGCTGAAGCGGCATAAATCAGGGATAGCGTGTCCCAGCATGTCGTTCATCCGGCGGTGCGCACTGAAGACACAACCATGCTTCATGAACGGCAGGCCTTCCGTGTCGTGCACGGAAGGTGGCATCCGCTTCACAATGGGGTAGCTGTCCCCGATGAAAAGCGAGTACTCTCCAAGAGTGTTCCTCTGCACCCACGTAGCATCACGGGGGTCGAACTCGGCGTCATTCATCTGGTACACGCGGCATCCCAGATCTGGACACGTGGTGACGTACATAGTCAAGGTCCATGCATAGTAATGTTGTGCTCAAATATGGCGGTCAGTAATACTGTGCAGCAAATAGTACTACTCCGGTATAGAGGAAGTAAAATAACCGGCTTATTATATATAGCCACTCTTGGCTACATGGATGAGATAGTAAGACATGGAAAAACAAAAATGGTGGCAGCTAGTGGGTTCAAGTCTTCAAGGGCCTAGCTAGCTATACACGTCCTCCAAGGTAAAAAGTACTCCTACTAGTACTACAAAGTATACTACTAGTACAACAATGAAAGAGAAGGCGAGAGGGTGTCAAAATGGAATATCTGGGTAGATGGTGACGGTCCAATCGTGGTAGATTGTGTGACCATGTTGCACATCAGTGGTACCATGGGTAACAACTGCTAAGATAGTTGATCCCAATATGCCAAAGTCAGCTACAAGGTTCCAGGTTAGACCGAATCGCGGATGCAAATGCACATCCAGGATCGGCGGTCTTATTTTGATCGGGGGATGACTGATCCCTGCAAAATAATGGAGTACCGTTAGGGATGCAAATGATGGTTTGTGCATTCCGTTTGTAATCTCCCGTACCGTAGGATGGCAACCAGATGAAACAAGTCCTCTGGCTTGTCACCGCGAAGATGCGGCCTAGATGGCGCACGGCGTCTTCGAACGTGTAGGGGTACAAATCTGTTGTCGCCATCATGCGTCAGCCTCTGCCGTTACTGCCTCTTGCATTGATGCCAATCCTTATGTCGAACACCGCGATGAGATAGTAATCGTCATAGCCGCGTCGCTTTGTCTGCAGGTCCGCAATTGCTATCTTCTTTGATCTCATGTAGGCATCATCATACGTATTCAAGCCCAGCCAGTCCGGAAGGCCGATCCCAATGGTGGAGAAGGGGTCTACCGGAACGGCCGCACTGCTGTGGATGTCGTGCAAAATGATGGTGGTATCCGGCCGGAGGTATGCAAGCCAATCTTCGTTGGCACCGACCCAGACCTATATATAAGACGGTGGGCAGCGGAGAAATTACGGGGTGGAAATGAAATAACTAAGTACTACATGATCAAACTCCATTACTGACCTGCTCATCGGACAAAATCCGACTACCTCTCAACGTCGGCAACTCTAGCGGAGTCAACGTGCAACCATGGCCAGGGAGCGGTGGACTGTTCGAAGGATTGTCCCATAGAAGAACCTTCTCCTCGAGGACGCATGGAAGACCAACAAGCATGGCCTTTTCCCAAGCCTGTTTAAGTAGCGTCTTGAAAAAGTTGGTGCAGGAAGCACCGAGTCTTGCGGCGGTGAGGACGTCGGAGCGGCGTGCGATTTCTCCCAGAGGATCGTCGTCCAAGGTCTCCCAGCCCCGACGAGGAGGAGAACCGCTTGGCAAATCCATGGGAGTAGCGACGAACTGCCTTCTCTTCGGGGGGAGGGGAACTGGCGAGGAGGAGATAAGAGCGTAGTAACTGGTCCCTTCCAACTGTAGATCGTTCCTCAGCGAAGGGGTGAGGCTATTATTTACTACTAGTACTAGCATTATGGAACGTTATGGGATTGCATTATACTGTAAATAATAGCACTAGTAAGAAATTTTGGCACTAGGTAGTAGTTTTTGGCGTGGATTAAGAAATTTTGGGTATGTTTTTGCCATTTTTTGTACACGCCAACTAGTGTCAAAAAACGTCTTACATTATGTGACGGAGGAGTACGTACTCGTACTATAGCAGTACTAGTACTACTTTTCTCAACTAGTAGTGCGATGTACCGTACTTCTAGTATAGTCTAGTATAGTGCACCAGTTTTGAACTCTTGAATCTCAGGGCCAAGGAGCTACAGTTGGAAGTGGAGGGTATTACTGTTCTCTAGAACCATCGCTGTACTATCAATGCAGGGGAAGTACACCTGCGTAGTGGCCTAGTGGGTACTCTTGGTGCTCTATTCAGCCGCTCCTCTCACGTAGCTGGCCTACTCAGCCGCTCCTCTCACGCACACACTAGCAGCTTGTTTATCAGCGACGGTTACTTCGGGGGTAGAACATTTGAGTTATTTGATACAGCGAGACTAGGCTTTTCGCTTCCATTTGTGGAGGTGTAATGGATCTCGTCGAACTTTGTTAGTAGTTCCTTCTTTATGAATGAGATGAAGCAAAGCTTTTGCCTCCGTTTCAAAAAAAACACGTCAAGAGGAATTTCTTTTATAGTAGAGCCGATAATGGAGTGAAGTCCATGCATGCAACGCCACAAGCTACAGAGTAGTAGTAGAGCACTTTACGTATAGAGCCATATTGCACAGTTCCCAATGCCCCGCCAGGCTTTTCTGGCTCCTCGGGCTTAATTGGGAGGCGCTAGTTTAAATATGCTACTAGCTAGAAGCTGCAAGCGAGGTGCGGCTAGGGCGAGCACGCGAGCCACGGGATGCTGGGAAGGAAAACCCGTTCACGTGGTTAGGCTGTCCAGTGCACCCAGATTGTGGGGCCGCACGTCCGTTTGACTTCAAAACTCAAACTACCCGTGTAAAATATTGGCTTGCAGCGAAGTGTAGTAGTAATATTTTTTTAAAAGGCCGCCGTGCATTCGGCCAGGATCGAACCTACAAAACGAGGTATACACTCCCGCGACCACTAGTAGTACTCGTTGGAGTACAACGCAACCTAGAATCGCCTTTTGTCGCTAGTAGTATGTACATTGTTCCTTACAAGAAACCCCTAAGAGCATGGTTAATAGTATAGCCAGCTGCTGGCTATAAGCCAGTGCCATGTCATCTATAGCCCATCTTATAGCCAACATGTACAATAATAGATCAAAAGAGTGTACTACTTTTTTATTATATGGCCCACTTCTCATTCTCACAAAGTGCCTAGGAGCACGTGCTAGAGCTGGCTCTTCACGAAGAGCCCGCTTACCTTCTCTCTCCTCTTCTCTTTCCTCCAACTAAGCAGAAATATACTAGTTTATTTCTTATAGCCCGCTGACTCAGCTCTATTGTACTTGCTCTAATAATGCAAGAAACCACTAAAATGCCAAGAAACCACTACCACTTGCATACGTGGCAGACTTAAGATAAGACTACCTTATCAACCATTGTACATGCTTTTACCAACAAAAATCCTCGAGTGACCTCCTACCTCCGGCCCGTCCACCTAGTCATCCTCGGCCATGGGATGCAGCTACCGCCGCCGGCAGAAGGCGAGGTCAAAACCGCCGGCGGTGCAGAGCCCATGTTGCGGCAGCCCGAATGCCAGCTCCGTCCGGTGCTCGCGGCCACTAGCTAGCCAAGATAGCTCCGTCCAACTGCTTGTCTGCAAGGTTTGCTAGCTAGATTGGCACGGCAGCACGGCAGCTTGCTCGCGCGCGCCGCGCTAAGGCCAGCCATCTGGCTCGAGCGAAGGCCAGCGCGGCGGCTTGCTCGCTCGTGAGTCACGCTCGGGCCAGCCTGCCAACCCGTGCGGAGGCCAGCGCGGCGTCCGGCCCGTCCGGCGGAGCGGCGGCCAACTCGCTCATCACCGGCGCCACCGGCGAACACGCATCAGTACTGTTTGAAGTAATGTTCAGGAAAAATAATGATTTGAGGGGGAATAACAGGATAGAAGGTCAGATGTGGGTCCCTTGTGTCAATGGCCAAACAAAATGTGTTGGTTTAAGCTGCCTCGTCAGCACGGACGTGTGGGCCAACCCTGTCATAAATGGGTTTAAACGAACCTAATCGGTAGGAGTACTAGGTAGTTTTTGGCGTGGATTAAGAAATTTTGGGTATGTTTTTGCTATTTTTTGTATAATAGATTCTTCCTAGGGCTGGTTGAAAGTGGTAGTTTTTTGTTAAAT
The DNA here is from genome assembly GCF_018294505.1 of Triticum aestivum. Classification (NCBI taxonomy): domain Eukaryota; kingdom Viridiplantae; phylum Streptophyta; class Magnoliopsida; order Poales; family Poaceae; genus Triticum; species Triticum aestivum. The sequence continues at coordinate 40,305,256 of NC_057805.1, forward strand.
ACTCTACATATTGTAAGTAGGAGTGAAAGTTAAGCTTTGGAAACCAATAAGCAAGGCTAGTTACATAGTGCATATGTGTACATGATTGAAATTAAATATCAACCATGAGTGACTAATATCTTGATGGAAAACTTGAAACTATGGAATACTAGGAAAAAATGCATGGTTGGAAATACTAGCAATGTTCATGTCCGTTGCAACGAATCATAATTAGAATAATACTTATTCACAAACTTGGTACAAAACACTCTAATTTTGATATACATATGTCACTGGAGATATATTATGTTTCAATTAGAATATATTCCTTGGGCTGTTTTGGTGAGGTCAGGGAGGGATGTGGTTGGTTTTAAGATACTAATTATGGGTTTTTCTGCAAATTGGTAGACAAGTGGGATGTTGGTGAGAAAAGGCAACAACTTACCTCACAATTGTTAGATGTAGATCTAATGGTCAGAAACGACGGATGGCAGACACACCAGCATCACCAACTTAGTCTTGTGTAGGAGTACTAGCAAGATCCATGCATTGCACGGAACATCAAGATGCATTTTTTTATAAAACACTTGTTGTGATTGACCCTTGTGGGAGTAATCCCATGTGTAAAAACTAATGATATCTCCAGAAATATGAGATAAGGTGAAGAGGAGTGGGGTGTGGTGGTGGTTGGTGGTCGGACTGAGCAGAGGCATGGGGATTGACGACGCCGGCAGCGGCCACCAGGCCAGTTTGTTCCAGAGGCTTCCTTTCTTAATTGCTCAACTATGAGGTTTGTTGGAGATAAGGATGAACGAGGGAAGGCCTTGTCTGCAAATGTGGAGAGGGGTGCGGGTATCTTTTAGTTTAATTTCCATCCGTCAGATATAGATCGGACGGTCTATATTGCAAGATGGCACACGTACCATCATCACCAACTCGTTTTTTTATAAGAGAAGAAATATAAGTATGGAGATACAAACGTATTATCGATACTTGCTTCCGTAAACTAGCATCTACATTCTATTCAACGGCTCGGCATGTGGGGCCTTAGCACAATGACTTCTCGACTGTGTAAAACAAAGATTTTCCCGTCGCCGACAAGGAGGGGGTGACGGCAGCGCGCTTTTTGGCTTGTTCTAGTCCTAGTAGTCATACTAGGTGGTCTAAGCACGTGTAGATTTATTCTTTTTCACGTCTTGTGTTCACCATACTGCCACGACTGTTGATGAATAGACGGTAAGTTATTCACGGGGAAACCCTTGTTGAGCGTGTTTGCGAGAGAGAGAGAGAGAGAGACAGTGTGCGTGTGTGATATGTTAGAGACTGAGGCAATGATAACAGATTCTTTGTGTCTATGTGTGTGGAGGATAGAGAGAGACATGTACATGGGGCTTTGTGTTGTGTAACGTGGAGACACATATACATAATTAGAGAGTGAGTGTGTGATATACACATGCGGACCTGAGGAGAGATGAGGATCCAGATAAATGGGTGTTTGTGCGTGTCTGTGTGTGTTTGCGCACGCGTTTGTGTGTGAGAGGGAGAGAGTGTATGTGGAGTAGAGAGACCACTGATGATGTAAACCTAGTATAAGGGAAGGGGGAATGGTGTGACATGTGTAGTAGCGAGATAGCAGGGGTGCGGGCGGGGGGAGCAGACTATTTGGAAGAGACATCGAGTGTGTGTGTGGGAGAGGGGTGTGAGAGCGAGAGAAAGAGAGAGCTAGTGACGGAGAGAGAGAGAGAGAGAGAGGAAGAGAGGGGGCAAGAGGGGTCGTTTGTGTCCATAAATGGCGTATAGATAGGGAGACAATGTTGATGTTGTCCGAAATTGGCCTATGAACGGAGACGCAAGGGAACCGAGTCATCGTGTGTGTGATAGGGACTTCATGAGAGATCTAGAATAGATGTTGTAGAGAACAATGTGCGAAATCGAGAACGATTATACATTAGGGAGCTATGCAAAGAGTCACGACATATATGTATACAGGGAAGGAGCTGGGGCGGGTCCGCATGTGGGAGAGATAGAAAGAGGAGAGTGGTGCACAAGGAGACAAAGTGTGCTTGTTTGCAGTGGGGGTGGTGTGTGAGGTGAGTGCGCGAGAACCACATAACTAGGGAGATAGACGTTTGGGGGCGACGTTTTGTGTGTATGGGAAATATACACTCTACATAGTGCGTGTGCTTGGGTAAGAGAGATAGCGGGAGACCTAGAGAGTGAGGGAAGAGATGTGTGCATGCCCGAGAGACAAAGTGATAGAGACCTATGTTGGGGTCCAGACTTTACAAGAGAGAGGGGTGTTAATGTGCTCATGTGTTGGTGTTTGGGGGAGAGAACGACTTCTCTATGTGTGTGTGTGTGTGGTGGGGGGTTGACTTCAGATAAAGAGTGAGGTGTCTATATTTGAGGGACTTTAGCGTAATTGAGATATTGTGCACTCATGGTTGATCAATTTGTTTCACAGTTTGTACTATGAGATAACGATACTTTTGAACATGCGTAATATACCTTGATGTACCAGAATTACAAACCTAAGATTGGAATTTTGGAATTCGACTCCATCATTAGCTTTTGTAATTCATTTAAACGGAGGTACATTTTTTAAGCCGGGATTTCGTGATTTCAAATTCATATATCAAACCTAGAGATATACACATACGGGCATGTTCAAACTTTATAATCATCCACTTTATTCATACACATACACATTTTTGCTTTTGTCATCATATTTAGGATAAACACATTTGGAATTTCATTTGAATTGGACCGTATGATGGTATTTGCTTGTAGTAGCTCAATGATCCATATTTGACTTGAATGGACAATCTAAGTTTCGAGTTGGAGACATTGATTTTCAAAACTTGCACATTTTTTTGCGTGCAAAACAAACAAATTGTCGGCCATGATATCATAGTCGGCCGTACGAGAGCAGAATACTTATAATTTTAGGCGCCAAAAGCTTTCAAACTTCCCGCTCACATCGAAATATCACGCGCCCGAAAGTTTGGCCCTGCGATATTCCTGTTTTACCCCTGCCACATGAACGGAAAAGGGCTGCTTTGGTAACTCCATTGTTTTCCCCTCTTTGCCCCCAACATTCTTCCCCAGAGCCCCTTCCCGACCCCCCAACCACGGCAAGCCGCCGAATCTAGTCCTCCGCCGCAGCGGTGGACCTCACACCCCGCCGGATCTACCTTCCGCACCTTGGAACCCCCAACTGCCAACTCACCACTTCACCGGAGCCGCTTCAGCGACTGGCTTGTCCACCGCTCCAGATCTCCTTGACCGCCATCATGGTCCACCACACCGGATCTGCTTAACCGGCGCCCTCGTCCACCACAGCGTAGGCCCTTCACGGACTCCCTCGTCCGCCCCTTCGCTGGCCCTTCATACAAGCCCTCGTCCGCCGCAACAGATCCGCCTCACCGAAAGCACTGTACAACGCGCCCGCCGAAGCCTTCGTCCACTGCACCGGACCCGCTCCACGGACGCCATATTCAACTCCACCGGCCTTGCTTTACCGACGCCGCAGCCTCATCAGGTTATTTTGATTTGTACTCCTTCGGTTTTTCTCTTTATGATGCAACTGTTCACTTACCACAGATGAGCTTTCTTGTATGTCGACAGGCGCCGCAACCGTAGCACCGGAGCCGCTTCAGCGACGGCGACAGCCGGCCCAAATTCAACCGCAACACGAGCACCATCGACGATCCTTACCTATCAAGTATGACAACGATACCCATACGCTGCCGAGAATCAGGTACTATTATCCAACGGCCGGCGCCTACGTTCACTTTCCTAGCATAAGCACCGCACCTTTGAATTTCTTCAGGGCATCATTTAGTTTTTCATGAGACACGTTATTCTGCTTGCACCTGTAGGGCCATACTTCTGGCGGTGAACATGTTACATGTGCTAAATTACATACCAGTGCACATATAGTTAATATGCTTTAGTTTTGTTCTGATGCCACCTGTTGGTTCCATCAGACTGCTTAATGTTCTCTATGCTTAATTACACATCAGCAACTAGCATGTGGTTCCGCTGCTTTTTGTTCGTTTTACCCTACATTTTCTGATGCTAGCTATTACATCACTGCTCCGAGCCTCTGTTCATTACTTGTTTGTGTGTTCTTGATCTTCCCAAGTTGCATGACTAATTTGATGCTTCTATTAATTATGGAGATGCCAACCCCATCAAGCAAAATATTTGTTCTTTTGGGGCTGGCACCTCGAACAAGCATAAAAATAGAGGGAAGCAGATATATTGTCGTGTATGCACACACCCTTCTTTCATTAGTTTAGATGAACCATTGATGATCAATTCGGACCAGTGCATGCGATTAAAATTAATTTTACCTAAATAGATGGTGCAGAATAAACTACAACAACTAGATTTGCAACCACGGGATTCTGACGATATCTTCAAAGAACATTGCAACAACAGCTAGGCTTCACAGCAACATATGGTAAGCCAGTGTGTTTTAGTACATGTGAAATGTAATGCGAGTGGGCTGCTTTCTTGGCTTGTGCCCTCAACGTGTAATCCTACCGAATTACAAATAGTTCAGTTGTCTGCTTTGTTGTATTGCTTGATTCGAATGCTTATTTGTTGTTATGCTATACCTGAGTTGGCCAATATGTCAGCAGTGCCTGTTGTACTATCGTAAAGAAATGCATGCCTGTTTCATTTGAGTCCTTAACTTTTCCTCTCAACTTCATCACAAGACTGTCTTCGTAGTTTATATGAGGCCACACTGTTAAGTGCTTTCTCAGATTATTTCAACTGCTTAGATGCCTTGGCAACTTAAATATAGCGGTTGTACACTCCCTTTCAACTAGGGATGTCAACTGGGTCCCGTTTAATCCCGATTAAAGTCCACTAGTGGTATGATAGTTCAAAAGAGTTTTTGTTTTTTGAGGAAAATGAACTAGGGAGGTAGCAAAAACTAACTAGATGGGACTGGCGGATGTCGTTTATTTGCCACTTACATCCCTAGTTTCATCTTACCATTTTAATTTCTTTTCGGCTGATGCTGCTTCGAACCATTTAAATATAGTTTGCCATGCTCGGCAATAATTCGTCCGTCGTTTACCATGTAAGCTTACTGCCTGGATCATACGATAACTATCTCTTACTGATGTCCAGCGGAAACCTTTCAGGATGCCGTTCACACTAGGACACAATGTACAACCCCAGAATCTATTTGTGGAAGCAGTGCGCCATCCATGTTACCAGATGGTAGTAGTTTAGAGGCAACACCGCCGGAGAGCAGTCTGAGCACAGATATTATAGTGCTCGAGGCTCTACTAGAGGCAGAAAGAGATGGTGTGGCTGCCATGAATGAGGTAATCTTTATCTTGAGGCTGGAAATTACGGAATTAGCAGCACGCATTATGCAAGCAACCCAAGAATTGGAGGAAGTAAGAATGTTGCATTTGAAGACGGAGGAGGTCCTGCTGTTTCTGCTATCTGAAGCCCAAGGTAATCCCGGTTCTTCTTTAGATACCAGTTGAAATTGTCATTAGATTATTGTACTTGCATGTTGTGTCATGTCTCTGAATGGATTATGTTGCAAGACCCCCTATGTTGTCCATGTGTTGTAATGATCCGAATTTTTTAGGCGAGGTAATCCTCAGTACTTGTATGATTGACATAAGGTGAACTGTTTTTTGTGTGAGCATATTGTATTGGATGAAATAACTATTTGACTCAGAGTGTATCCAACCTACTGAATTCGAAGATCACGGCATTTCTAAATCATAATCATATATAAAGGTGGAATAAATCTTTGTTGTGGTTTTGAAGAAATAAATAACAAAACGTATAATTATCTGTGGATATTCGTAATCGAATACAAATTGGATTTGAATTTAGTTTGCCAGGTCCCAGGGCAAACGTGAATGCTAATTCTCCCAAGTTTTGAACGAAGCAGCTAAACACCCACTATAACTTGTGGGCTGCCCGAAGCAAGTGTTTGCGAGATGGAAATTACTGTCTACCCCTGACACTTGACATCCTTATCGACCGGATTTACACTGCTGTCGACAGGGGTAGACTAGTAACTTCAATCAGACGTGACACGACGGCCTCTGAGCCCATTCAGACACGGTGGGCGCCAAACGTGGGCGGCAAAACACATTTGATTCAAGCTCGTCTGAAAGACATGTGTCTCTTCATCCATTTCCCCATTCATACACGGTGGGCGGCAAAACAAACTCTCCTCGTCCGAAATCGATGTAGGCTAATATTTTAAATAGGGGCAGATGTGTAACTTCCATCAGACGTGACACAACCGCCCTACCTATCAGCCCCGTTCATACACCGTGGGCGCCAACCGTGGGCGCTAAAACACCCTCTCCTCGCCCGAAATAGTTACCGGCAAATATTTGGGAGATGCGAGATTACCGTCCTATCCCCAACCGACGCGATGTCCGAAATTTTAAACGGGGGATAAGTTCGTAACTTTCCCCCATTTCAGAGAAGCGCGTCCAAAAGTTTGAGATCCCCCCTCCCCTCCATTTCCCCATTCATACACCGTCCGCGGCATGACAACCTCTGCACTGCGGCCAGCCTCCTCCGTCCGCCACCCCATCCTCCACCTTGCCGGAGCCGCTACCCCTACCCCGTCGTCCACTGCAAGAGATGGACGTCTCTCATCCACGGCGCTGGACCAGGATCCTTTCATCGCCTCCTCTCGCTTCATCGGCGCCGTCGTCCACCTTGTCGTTGCCGCTCCTACGACCGCCTCGTCCACGGCAACAGGATATATCCCCCGACCCGGCCGTCTGTCGTCTAAAGTCTTCTTCCCCGCCGCCGACAGCCATCGCACCCGCAGCACCCTCAACGTATCAGCATAGGCCTACACGGCGTCGCAAGAGAGGTGGTACTCTTCCATATGTGCTTAAGTTATTGATCTCACCCGGAAAATAGATCGTAATTTGTTTACTGTACTTTTCTTGTCCGTACCAAATCGTAGTGGCTAGTTGAAAGCAAACATTGTTTGCGAAGTAGCTTTGTCCGGTTTGCACCTTCAGATCCGCCATGGCACGGGCACTATACTCGTAAAGCTTATGGTTTCCCCCCTTTATATTCACTACCATCATTGTAGGTGCTTCGTGTCGTGCTAGCACTACTCCTCAAGACCTCAACCCAAAGCTTACGTGTTGAAATACGAATCTGATATGATGCTCATATCACTAAAATAGAGAACGTTTAATTGGTCACCTAATGTTCCTATATTCGTTTCGAAAAGCATGTGCGCCACCCACTGGTCCAGCTAGTTCCACTTTCCTGATTTTTCTCTTGATGCTTAGGGTTTTCCCCTTTTATCTACTCTACTATGATCTGCATAGGTGCTTTCTGTCATACTAGCATTACTCCACCCTTCAAGCTAAACAACACAACACTCAGAATTCGAAAGCTTAGTTGTTCAAATATGATTGTGATATCATACTGATATTAGTTAACCGACACATTTAATTGGTTAGCTAAAGGTCCCACTTGAGTTTCCATATGCATGTCGCGACATATAGAGAGACAGCATAATTGCATTTCTTTGTCACTTGTTGACCGTACTTTCTTGTCCATACCAAATCTTAGTTGTTATTTCAAAGAAAACATCGGTTGCTAACTACCCTTTGCGCGGTTTGCAGCTTCAGATCTGCCATCCCACTACCACGGTCAACACTGTACTCATCATTCTTATGTTTTCCCCATTTTATGATGACCACAATCAGCCTACGTGGTTCGTGTCGTAATAGCACTGCTCCACCCATCGAGCTAAACAAGCTTAGTTGTACAAATTCATATCTGATATTATTGCTGATATTAGTAAAACTAAGAGATGTTTAATTGGTTAGCTAAATGTTCCTACTTTAGTTTCGAAATGCATGTGAGCCACATATGGAGAGACCGGAAAGAATAGTATTTCTCTGTGCGCTCTGGTTCATCATGGGTGGCCAACCGACATTGTATTGAAAGACTTGTAATATCTTCAATCTGCTTGCTCTTCTGCTCTTCTTTAAGATGATACTCTTCTCTTGCGGTCGACTGGTCAGGTCGAGTTGTTCTCCCTTCGTATATTTTGAATCTGTCAGGTCAGGTCGACTTGTTCTTCTTTACTATATGTTGAAGCTATCATCTGCGAAGTGTCATCACTTCTGGAGCTCTCATATTTTGAGTAGTAGGCCACATTATATTAATGCGCACAACAAATTACAGCATGCATGGCATCTTTTAAAAGAATTGCAGAGATGGCACAAAGGGGTTTACAACGAGGCAGTATTGGATTAGAATCACTTCTGCATTACAAAGAAAATCCCACTTGTTTTTATGTTTTCATGCATGTCAGATATTGAACATTATCAAAATGAATATGAGAATGGGCGCACGAGAGGAATATTGCGGAACGATCCACTGGCTAACAAACTTGGCATGGTGGAGGATGGCCTATCTTATTCACCCATCAAGGTGCTTGCTCTAACTTTGCAAAGTTGTATTGGTCGCACATATTTTGCATCTGACCTCTTGCATTACTTCTACTTTGTTACACCATCTGCTTAGTTTAAGCATCATATATGAGTATATACCATACCTATCCATTTTTTGTACCTATTCCATGTGTCGTCACACTATGTTTTTCCAGTCAAATATTGTTCTTTCGTAATAGATGTCCAAAAGGAAGAGGGTGAGTGCAGATCCTCAAGGAGTACAAACTAGGTATTTGGAAAAGGTAGTGATACCTGTTAAATCAGATGGATCAGCAGCCACAGAAAACACAGGCCCAACTGTACCACACTTTACCCCTACTCCAGTGGCCAAACCCCTATTAGAACTGCTGGGAGCCCAATGTCAGGTATTGTCTATGATATCAATTCAAAATTTGAACTCCTAAATTTCTGCTTGTGCCTTACCTTCTCTCTTGTATGAAAACTAATTTTAGATGAATCTCCTTGCTCAAAGGATCATACGATCTCAAAACAATAATGGGCTCTGCATTGCTCTTGTCAGTACCTCTCTCCCTTTTGCCTTGTAACGCTATACTTAATTAATTGCTATTTGATTATGTATCATCAGTCTGCACCTGAGCTTCATTATCCTCTGTTTCTTCCAATATTATTTGATCTATATTTACTCTTTGCAAAATGTAGAATAATGACAACGCTTATAAAGAATTTTCTTTGGGGAATTTATTGAATTATCCTTCCATCAACATGGAGAAGGGCTTTGTCCAGCCCGTGTTAACATGTAATGTAAGTTCATCCTTCTCAAGCCTTCAAACTTTGTTCTAGTATAGATTTGGATAGGCATCATTTCCTCCACTTTTGTTTGCTTTGCTGTTTACATCTGATTGGATGTTTGCAACAACTACCAGTTTCAAATTGTAGTTGTAAAAACATGTTCCTTATGCAGAACAGATCCATTTATTTGCTTATATAATTGTGAAACCTGTTACGTGTCTCCTTGTTTCTCTTTCAGACTCGTATCTCTTACGCCAGGCAGAACTTTAGGGAAGATAGTGAGCCAAAGCATCTTGAGGACAGCGAGATGACCCCAAGGTCCTGTCTTGATGAAGACAGTGAGTTGAAGCTACTCACCAGCAGGTGTGAGACAACCTCTGTGCAATCGCTGCCTCAATCAGTTCGACTTCTTCAGTCTCAACATAAAGCGGAAAGGCTTGGTTCAGCTCAGCTCCGACTTGAAGTCAAAGATGCAATGAAGATGTCAGAGGACTGCCATGCGCACCATCATGCCTTAAATCTAGTGTTGATGCATCTATCGTTGACACAACTGAGGTCTACTCAGCTTCTTTAGCTGTTTGGGGGGCCCGACGTGGCCAGGCCTAGTGCCTTCTGAAGTGCTCTCAGTTTTGTATATTCTTTTGTCGGCGCGTTTATTTGCACTGATGGCGAACTTTGATGCCCAGTGGATGTAATATGTGTGATAGCCGTGATAGCCTAGCGTAAGTTGCTTGCTTATTTATTTCCTTGTTGTCTTGTTTATTTGTTTGCTTGTAGTCATTGCAGTTCTTTTTCCGCGGTTTGCTAGTGGTTGCAATAACCTATTTTTTAAAACTAGGCCACAATAACCATGGGCTAATATTTACTGTAGTGACACTGGGCCTCCTACGGGCCGTAGAAATAGTGGGCCTTCTACGGGTCGTAGAAACAATGGGCCTTCTACGGGCCGTAGAAACAATGGGCCTTCTACGGGCCGTATGATCAATGGGCCTTATACGGGCAGTATGATCGATTGGCCAAACATGGGCCAATAGCAGGCCGCATTATGGCCGTAAACGGGCTAGAGTTGGAATCGTCCGTTCATGGGCCGACCATAACGGGCCATCGTTAATAGGCTATATTTGATGACGCTATGAAAACGGCCCAACGTATTAACGGACCACAAACGGGCTGACTGTAACCACGGGCTGAATTTGGCCCACAAGCAGAAAATGACAGTAACGGGCCGTAAGTAAACGAATGCTGGAAATGAGCCCAAGAATAAATGGGCTCTGAGAAGGCCGAAAGATAACATGGGATGGAAATGGCCCAACGGAATAACGGGCCGTTAATGGGTATAAAGTGATACACTGTTCATTACGGGCCAGTTTCACCACGTGCCGTTAATGGGTGTAAAGTGATACACTGTTCATTACGGGCCAGTTTCACCACGGGCCGTTAATAGGCCAAGAGTTACATAGGGCCTCATATGGGCCGAAAGACGTCATGGGCCATACATGGGCCAGAAGTGAAAATGGGTTGGAATCATATTGGGTGGCCCAGATGACGCTACTGGGCCTAATTCGGAGAGGGTGTAACGGGCCTTGGGTTAGCGGGCTGTAAATGGGCTATATGCAAACAGGCTGTTAACAGGCTTTACATGGGCCGGCCTGCCACCTTTTGACCAAGTCAAACGGGCCGGCCTTTTCACAGTAATGGGCCTCTGTTGGGCCGTGCCACGTGTCGACGTATCATAAGCGCCTTCTGTCCAATGAGTGGATGACATCTGTCCCAACGATGAGCCGACACGTGTTTCCTCCAGCCAATGATGATTTTACACGTGGAAAATCCCCATTGGTCGGGGCTGTTAATGGGTTATCGGATCCAAAACCCGACCCGACAGCTTAACGGTGTTCCGTTACGGTGGATGCCACGTGTCGGTCACCCTTGACGAAAGCACTTATGTGACGCGGGATTTATCGTCATGGAAGTGGACACTTCCGTGATGATAATTTTGGTAATGTCATGGAACACTTCTACGACAGCACAGGTATGACTATCTTGATTCTGTCATAAAATCGTCATGGATGTACATGCATGACAGAAAATGCGACCTACTGTGACAAACACGTATCATCACGGAAGTGTATTTTTTTGTAGTGCTCGTGCCTTTACTTGTGCAAGCTTATTTGTGTTATATCCCTTGCTTGCTTGTGTGCTTGTTGTTGTTGCATCATAGGTTGCTCACCTAGTTGCATATCTAGACAACCTACTTTGATGCAAAGTTTAAATTGGTAAAGAAAAGCTAAAAAATTAGTTGCATATTCACCCCCCCCTCTAGTCAACTATATCGATCCTTTCAATTGGTATCAGAGCCTCATCTCTTTATTAAGGACTTTGCTGTCCGAAGAGTATGGTTGACACCGCAGACGGTGGGGAGGAGCACTCCGGTGTGACTCCGGTCTCGTCTATGGCCGATGGGGTAACCGCGGTCTCTCGTGAGGAATTCAATGTGGCTTTGGACACATTGGAAACCTCCATGACGACCGAGGTTGAAAGCATGTTTAATAAATTCTTAGAAGGGCTTAAACTATCTACCGCACCGATGAAAGTGGGTGATCCCACTAACAAGGTGACGGATGCTAACTCCGACAAGGGGGAAGCTACTAGTGAAAAGGCTCCTTCTTCTAGTGGTAAAAATGGCAACGGCATCTTTGCCCATGTGGAACCTCCACTTACTTATGGTGGACCAATTCCTTCCACTCATTTGAATCATGCCGGTCCTCCCCCTAAGATTGTGAAAAATGGGGACTTTGATTCTTGGGTTTATCGTTTTAAGCATCATTTGAACCATGTTAATACTAACCTTTGGAGAATCATTGAAGAAGGTTTTTATCCGCATGACCGAAGCAACTTCACCCCTAGAGAAGCTGCGGATAATCAATTCAATGAGAATGCTCTCTTCATCATCCAAGATGCAATTCCACCCGAAGATCTTGCTCATCTCTGACCCTTCACCGTGGCCAAGGATGCATGGCGGCATGTTGTTTCCCTCTACAGGGGAAGCGCAAGCATTCAACGCTCCAACTATGAAGTAGTGCAAGATGAAGCCGATGAGTTTGCAATGAAAGAAGATGAAGAACCTCGTGAGCTCTATCGGAGATTAACTACTCTCGCAGTCTCACTCCAAGATCATGGGAGCAAGGATACGGATGACAATTGGATCAAGCGCAAATTCCTCAAGGCCATGATGCCTTACCACAAGGCCATGTCCTCCGTCACTCGTCAAAGGCCAGACTTTCACACTTTATCCTCAAGTGAAGTGTTGGATGAGTTTGTGGCTATGAGTATCTTGGACAAGACCGCCGATAATGCGGTGTTACATTCTCAAAGAGCAAAGAAGCCCAATCTTGGCTTGAAGGCCAAGGCTAGTGTGGAAGAAGAGGACGAAGAGGAAGAAGAGGAGAGCAACCCCGAAGATACGAAGTATGCTTATCATGAACACATGGCTCTTGCTTCAAGGCAATTTTGGAGCAAGAAGAACACAAGGCCCAACTTCAACAAGAACAACTCAAGTGGCGCGAAGGTCAAGCAACGAGTGTGGACTTGCTATAATTGTGGTAATGTGAGCCACTTTGTTGAGGAATGTCCTTATGAGAAGAGGGAAGACAATGGTGGCAAGCTCATCTGAAAGGATAAGGCCAAGTCTTTCCCCAACAAGAGTAACTTCACCAAGAAGACTCCTCCCAAGGGGTTGGTGGCCCAAGAAGATTACCATGAGGATGATGATGATGATGATGAAGATGGTGAGTCGGTTGCCATGGCCTCCGTTGCCATTGAGACAACTCCACGGGTGTCTCTCTTCGACTCACCCAATGAGAACATCATCGCCAAGTGCCTCATGGCTAAAGCCACCAACATCAAAACTACCATCATCAATAATCCTTCTTTGACGGATTGCATTGATGAACATGTGGGGTCTAATGTGGAGGAAAATGAATTCGAGTCCTTTATGAGTAAACTCAAGGGTAAATCCAAGAAGCACTTCATTGGTCTCTTGGAACAACTTGGTGAAGCCAATGACATGATCGAGGCTCACGAAGATACCATCTAAGATGGAGGGGCATAGTCGTGACTATGCCGATGAGATTTCGGATCTTTCCAATGCTCTTGAGGAAGAGCGAGGTCTTCATTTGGCTCTTGAGAAGTCATACAATGATGACCACGCTAAATTAAAGAAAGATCTTGATCATGCACTTGTTGTATCTCGTGTGCTAAAGTCCGAGAAGGTCAAGCTTGGGTTTGATCTTGCTAGACTCAAGGAGGAGTTTGATATACTTGACAAGGCTCACAAGGCCTTGAAAGGTGCTCATGCTAGCCTCAAGGAGTCTCATGATCAACTCCAAGTGAAGCTAACCAAGGAGAAAGCCACTTTTCCTCACATGGTATTAATTGATAATGCAAATGCTACTAACCCATGTTGTGAGCATGTGCATCTTGTTGAGGAGAATGCAAAATTGAAGAAGCAACTTGAGAAAGGCCTTGTGTCGTGCATACAAGGTGAGAAGAATCTCAACAACCTTTTGAGCAATAAAAAGGAAGTTGTGGCCAAGGAAGGGATTGGGTTCGCACCCGTGTCCAAGAACAAGAAGAAGAATGACAAGACCAAACGACCTCCTCCTCTCAAGCAAACTTTTGTGAAGGAGGGAGAGGGTGCTTCCAAGGAGAATAAGAACAATGTGAAGGGTGGTGGTGTCAAGAAGGGCAATGCCACCCCTTCGAACAAAGCCGGCGACTTTAACCCTTCTTATGTGTTGTGTCGCGCTAGTGATGGGCATGTTTATGCCAAATTTGTTGGTTCTTCTTATGAGTACATTGAATGGTCTATTTGGGTTCCTAAGACCCTTGTCACTAACATCAAAGGACCCATTACAAAACGGGTACCTAAAACCAAGCATTGATCTCTTGTAGGTGTTTGCTTCTGGCGGGGGATCATGGTTGCTCGATAGTGGAGCTACAAATCATATGACCAGAAGCAAGGACTTGGTGGTGGACGTGCACAAGATTCCATCTATGCCCACCAATGTCAAGTGGGGTGATGCCTCGTCCTCTAAGGTATTGGGACTCAGGAAGGTTGTCATTTCTCATGATCTCACGATCGAGAAGGTCATGCTTGTTGAGTCCCTTGCATACAATTTACCTTCCATTCATCAACTTGCACTCATGGGCTTTGCCACTTTCTTTGATATTGATACGTGGCCCTCTGGTGGAGCAAGACTCTTAAAGTAGCCTTTGTTGGGCATGTCGAGAACGGTCTCTATGTGATTAACTTTTTGGAGCGACCCACTAAGACCGCTAGATGCCTAATGGCTAAAGTTGACGTGGGATGGCTTTGGCATCGCCGTTTAGCCCATGTCAATATGAGATCTTTGCGAAGTCTTCTCAAGGGGGACCATGTCCGTGGACTAAAAAATGTTAGTTTTGCTAAAGATCGTGCTTGCAGTGCTTGTATCGAAGGAAAGCTACATGAAAAGGCTCACCCTCCCACGACTATCATTTACTCGAAGAGGCCTTTGGAGCTCCTCCACATGGATCTATTTGGGCCTCCATCCTTTCATAGTCTTGGGGGTAGAAAGTATTGCTTGGTGATTGTGGATGATTATTCAAGATACACTTGGGTATGCTTCTTCAAGAGGAAGAGCGAGACCCAACAAACCGTCATTGACTTTGCAAATGAAGCCCAACGTCAACACAATGCAAAGATCTTGGCTATAAGAAGTGACAACGGCACCGAGTTCAAGAACTACACCTTGGATGCGTTTCTTAGTGATGAGGGGATCAAGCATCAATATTCCGCACCATACACCCCTCATCAAAATGGTGTAGCGGAGAGGAAGAACTTGATGTTGATGGATGCGGCAAGGACCATGATGGTGGAGTTCAAGTCTCCATACAACTTTTGGTCCGAAGCCATCAACACCGCGTGTCATGCATCAAATCGGCTCTATCTCTGCAAAGGCTTGAACAAGACTCCATATGAGATACTCACCGGTAACAAGCCCAACCTCTAGTACTTTCGGGTGTTCGGGTGTAAGTGTTTCATTCGCAAGAAAGGTGTTCATTTGTCTAAATTTGAGGCTAGAGCTCAAGAGGGCATATTTGTTGGTTATGCTACAAACTCTCATGCTTACCGTGTCCCCAATAAATCCATGGGACTTATTGAGGAGACGTGTAACATGGAGTTTGATGAGAATAACGGATCCCAAGTGGAGCAAAGTGGCACTTGTGATGTAGGTGATGGAATTCCTCCCCAGGCCATAAGAAGAATGGGATTTGGTTTTATCCTACCCATTGAGGAACCCCTTGTGACTGAAGGAGAAGGACAATGCTCCACTCAAGTGGAGCCATCACCAACCCAAGGCCCACATGCTTCCGAAGAACAAAGTGAAGGCCCTCAACATCATGAACAAGACGGTGTTGAATCACCAAGTGATGCCCAAGGTCAAGTTCTCTCCTCCGAGCAAGTTCAAGATCAAGAGCAAGCTCAAGATCGAGAACAAGCTCAAGACAGCGCTCAAGATGATCAAGTGACCACTCCTCAACTCACCCCCGAGGAGGAATTGGAGCGTCGTGCCACCAAGATTGCATGCAAGCTCTCTACCAAGGGCCATCTCATGAAGAATGTGCTTGGAAGCATTCAAAAGGGGGTAAGCACTCGTAGACAATTGGTAAACTATTGTGAACATCACGCGTTTGTCTCTTGTGTTGAACCCCAAAAGGTCTATGAAGCGCTAGAAGATCCGGATTGGCTCAATGCCATGCATGAAGAGCTCAACAACTTTGAGTACAACAAGGTGTGGAGATTGGTGCCAAGGCCAACGGGAAACCACAATGTCATTGGAACCAAGTGGATATTAAAGAACAAGCAAGATGCTCATGGGACCATCGTTCACAATCGCCTTGAATCCATTCGTTTTTTGATTGCTTATGCTTCTCATCATAACTTTAAGTTGCAACAAATGGATGTGAAGAGTCCTTTTCTTAATGGTCCTATCAATGAGTTGGTGTATGTCAAGCAACCCCCCGGGTTCGAGGATCCCTACTTCCCCGATCATGTGTATCAACTCGATAAGGCACTCTATGGCCTTAAACAAGCCCCACGTGTGTGGTATGACCACCTTACCGAGTTGTTGCAAGATCGTGGTTTTCAAGTTGAGAAAATCGACCCCACTCTTTTTACTAAGAAGGTCAAAGGGGAGTTGTTTGTGTGCCAACTATATGTTGATGATATTATCTTTGGTTCCCCTAACAAAGCTTTCAATGAGGAATTTGCCGCTCTCATGACCTCAAAGTTCAAGATGTCTTCGAAGGGAGAATTGAAGTTCTTTCTCGGGTTCGAAGTCAAGCAAAGAAGAGAAGGAACCTTCATCAACCAAGCCAAATATACTCAAGACATGCTCAAGAGATTCAAGCTAAGTGATGTCAAGCCGGCTTCCACCCCAATGCCCGTCAAATGCCAACTTGACATAGATCCCAATGGTAAAGCGGTGGATCAAAAGGTATATCACTCCATGATTGACTCCTTGCTTTACCTTTGTGCATCTAGACCGGATATCATGTTGAGTGTGGGAATTTGTGCATGGTTTCAAGCCGCACCTAAGGAAAGCCACTTTGTGGCGGTCAAACGAATCTTTCGATATTTGGCTCATACCCAAACTTTGGCTTATGGTACCCAAGAGGAGCAAACTTCAAGCTTGCAGGATATTCGGACTCGGATTGGGCGGGAGACAAAGTGGATAGGAAGTCCACTTCCGGAGGGTGCCAATTCCTTGGTTGCTCTTTGGTAAGTTGGTCTTCTAAGAAGCAAAGTTGTGTGTCTCTCTCGTCCACCGATGTGGAGTATGTGTCGGCTGGTAGTTGTTGTGCACAACTTCTATGGATGAGGCAAACTTTAAAGGATTACGGTGTCATTTGTGACAAAGTGCCTCTTTGGTGTGACAATGAAAGTGCCATCAAGATTTCTCTCAACCCGGTGCAACACTTCAAGACGAAGCATATTGAGATTCGGTATCACTTCATCCGGGTTCACATTAGGCGAGGGGAGATCGAGCTCAACTATGTCAACACTCATGATAACCTTGCAGATATTTTCACGAAGCCCTTGGATGAAGCAACATTTCGCAAGTTAAGGCATGAGCTAAATATCATTGATTCGAGCAATGTGTCTTGAACCCTTGCACACCCCACCATACTCAACTTGTTATCTTGTTTAGGTGTAGGCATGGACATAGGGGGAGTGTTGTTCTCTCAATGGACTCTCCCTCCCCCCATTATGCATAAATTGATCAACTCTTTCACATTAGCCATTGTTGATGGTACTTGTGCTTCAAAGACGGGTTTTGGTCATGGGCCCAAGGATAATTCTTCGCGGTGCCATTCCAATTGACTCAAACACAGGTGGCTCCGGCCACCGCCCTCTCTTTGGAGAGGTTGCGCTGCGTGTTTAGTCCTTGTTGCCTCTTGCTTCCCTTTCTTTGTGCCTTGCTTGAGTGTGTTGTCTCGTGGGTTAGCTCTTTGGTGTGTCCGTTCGGTGGAAGGTTGCTTTGAAAAGGACCTTTCACTACAAAAAAAGACACATCCGTGACATTTTGGGTCGAACGAAATTTTTTCCTGTCATACTTATGACACTTCTATGACGATAATTGTGACAAAACCCGGTATCATCATAGATGTGGTGGGCTCCTACTTCTATGACAAAAAATCATGACAGAAAATGGTTTTTTCGTCCTGGGCGGGCTGGAGACACAACTGCATGACATTCTTTGGGTCGTCCATGACGGAAAAAACCGTGGTAGAAGCGAGGGCTAGGAAAATATCGGGGTGTTCCCGGTTACGGTGGGTGGTCGGGGCCGAGCGATGCATGGAGGTTTGCGCGTTTCTCTCGTACACGCACGTGCGTGGGTGCGAGGCGTTGGGCTCTAACTGAACCCGAGCGATTGCACTGCAGGCTACGCGTTACTAAACCCGAGCGATTGATCGATGGCTGTTAACTGAACCCGATCGAGCGATTCCTTCGCTACTGCTGCTAACTGAAGCCGGTCGATGCTGCCTCTGGATGAACAGTGTGCATTGCTGGGGGGTTTGGATGAACAGTTCCTGGTGGGGGTGGATGAACAGGACCCCGTGGTGTTGCCTCTGGATGAATAGGACCCCGATCGATCGAGCCGGTTGGGGCTGGATGAACACGACCCCGTGGAGGGCTGGATGAACAGTAGATGGTGGAGGTCTGGATGAACAGTAGCCCGTGGAGGGGTGGTTGAACAGGAACCCGTGGAGAGGGCTGGTTGAACAGTAGCCGGTGGAGTAGCACGCGGTGGAGGCTGGATGAACAGGAGCCCATGGATGAACAGTCGCAGGTGGAGGCTGGAGGAGGTCGACGGTGGATGAACAGTAACCCGTGGAGGCTGGAGGGGGTCGACGGTGGAGATGAACATTATCGCGTGGAGTCCCATTTTGCGGTATGCCACACCCCTCCCGATGAACAGGACCCCCGTTTCGACCGTAGCGCTCCAACACAAGTCCGTTTCCTCCGTTTTGCGGTACGCCACACCCCTCCCGATCAATAGGACCCCGTTTTGACCGTACGAGGTCCATTTCCTCCGTTTTGTGGTACGCCAGACCCCTCCCGATGAACAGGATCCCGTTTTGAACGTGGCCAGTCAAACACAAGGTCGTTTCCTCCGTTCTGCGGTATGTCAGGCCTCGTTTCCATCGGCTGTTCCGTCCAAGCCGGTTGGCTCCCAAGCGTTTCGTTGCCTTCCGATGAACACGAAGCATTCCGTTGCCTCCCCATGAACACGACGACGACGCAGTTTCTCCGTTCCTACCCAGCCATGTACACGAGCCCTGGCCGTACGTACGCGCGAGTAGGCGTTCGAGACCCCGCCCGTATGTACGTACGTGGCTGTATTTACTTTCTTGCACCCTTGCCGCTGTACGTACGTGTACATGCTATGTCTGCGCCTCTACATCGACCAGTATGTACATACACGTTCGCGACCAGAATGACAACGCTATGTACGCTTCGACCATGTGAGTCCTGACTGTCAGGCACTTCCTTCCGTGCGAAGATGTAGCTAGTGGGTCCCAGCAGTGAGGGGGCGAATCATTTTTTTTGCCTGGACGCACTTCCTTGCGTGCGAAGATGTAGCTGGTGGGTCCCAGTAGTCAGGGGAAACGTTTTTTTCGCGAAATACGGTGGCCCGTCCATTGGGTCCCTGCTGTCACGTGGAGGAATAATTATTTTGCGCGTAATAAGGAGGCACTTCCTTGCGGCCGCCATGGAACCAGCTGTCAGCCTCTCCACGTACAGTACTCTTCCGATGGAAGTCGTTCCTTGACCATGTTGACCACGCCGAGCCGAGAGCACCAGGGCGGTGGATGACGGCGAGGCCTAGGAAGGGGACGACGCGGAGCCGGGGAGGACGCGGCAGTGGAAGCCCGCACGGAGAGGAGTACGAGGGTTCACTGGTTCGGCTGCGATGTGAGGTTGTCGTCGCCGCAGAATAACAGGGGGTGTGGGTGAGTAGAGGGATGGCCTGGCCAGCGGTGGGAGTAGTAGGGGCGGTGAGGCCTCTGCGGCATCACAGCCGGCCACAGGAGGCAGGAGCACGCGGCACGACCGGCGCTGGTTTCGGCGGCTAGAGCAAGAAGACCAGAGGTTGAAGAAGCACTACGGCCGTTGGATGGACATCGTACGGTCACTGGAGCTAGAATCGTTCATATTGACTAAGTTGACAAAGCCCTCCGTCCCCGTCAACTTAGTAGGCCCACAAGTCAGCCTCCCACCAAGGTGGGTCCCAGCTAGCATGGGGAGTATTCATTTTTTCTGCATAATAAGGAGGCACTTCCGGTGGGTCCGAGCTGACAGCAGGGGGAACATTTTTTCGTGAAATACGGTGGCCCGTCTGGTGGGTCCCAGCAGTCAGGGGGAAATGTTTTTTTGTTGCAAAATACGGTGGCCCGTCCGATGGGTCCCTGCTGTCAGGTGGAGGAATCATTATTTTCCGCGTAATAAGGAGGCACTTCCTTGCTGCGGCCGTGGACCCAGCTGTCAGCCTCGTACAGTACACTTCCGATGGAAGTCATTCCTTGACCACGTTGACCACGTCGCGTTCCGTTGCATGCATGCGTCCATGGGCGTAGTGCGTCTCCACTATCAGCCTCTCACGTACAGTCATCTTCCAATGACTCTCGGTTGTTGACCACGTTGACCACACTGTGTAGAGCGCACCAAGGCCGGTGGACGATGGCGAGGCCCCAGACTAGAATGACCCGGAGATGGGGAAGACGGGGCAGTGGAGTCGCAGATGGAGAGGAGTGGGAAACTTGACTGGTTCGGTTGCGCGGCAGCACAGCCGCGGTGCCGCCCACAGGAGACAGGAGCAAGAACAGAGGTTGAAGAAGGAGCACGGTTGTTGGATTAACATCCAACGGTCCAGCTGCTAGAATCATTTGTTCATTAAGTTGACAAAGCCATGCGTACACGTCCGCTTAGTAGGCCCACAAGTCAGCCACCAAATCTGACGGGTCCAAGCTGTCAACGGGAGGAATAATTTTTTTGCATAACAAGGAGGCACTTCCTTCTGTGCGAAGATACAGCCGGTGGGTCCCAGCTGTCAGGTGGAGGAAACATTTTTTTCAGCTTAATAAGGAGGAACTTTCCTTACGTGCGACCATGGACCTCGTGGGTCCCAGCCGTCAGGCTCTCCACGTACAGTCCTCTTTCGATGACTCTTGTTTATTGACCACGCCGCACCGAGCACAGCGAGGCGGTGGACGACGGCGAGGCCCCGGACGGGAACGACTCGGAGATGGGAGGACGCGGCAGTGGAGTCGCAGATTGAGTGGAGGAGAAGGGTTATAACTGGTTCTGGTGCAGCATGGGGCTGCAGTCGGTGGAGAATAACAGGAGGTGTGGAGGGGTGTGATAACCCACAAGTATAGGGGATCAATTGTAGCCTCTTTCGATAAGTAAGAGTGTCGAACCCAACGAGGAGCTAAAGGTAGAACAGATATTCCCTCAAGTTCTATCGACCACCGATACAACTCTACGCACGCTTGACGTTCGCTTTACCTAGAACAAGAATGAAACTAGAAGTACTTTGTAGGTGTTTTTGGGTAAGCTTGCAAGATAATAAAGAGCGCGTAAATAAAATCTAGGGGCTGTTTAGATAAAAACACAACTAAGTTAGTTTTAGTAGAGAGCTTTTTGTCACGAGAAAGTTATTTGTCCCTAGGCAATTGATAACTAGACCGGTATTGCAATTTTATTTGAGGGAGAGGCATAAGCTAACATACTTTCTCTTCTTGGATCATATGCACTTATGATTGGAACTCTAGCAAGCATCCGCAACTACTAAAGATCATTAAGGTAAAACCCAACCATAGCATTAAAGTATCAAGTCCTATTTATTCCCATATGCAAACAACCTACTTACTCGGGTATGTGATTCTGTCACTCACGCCACCCACCATAAGCAAATCATGAACATATTGCAAACCCTACAGCGGGGATCCCACACGCTTGCGCGACACGGAGAGCACCATAGGACAACACCAATAATAAAACATGCAACTCAAACCAATCACGATCATCAATTAACCCATAGGACAAAACGGATCTACTCAAACATCATAGGATAGCCATATATCATTGGGAAATAATATATAGCGTTGAGCACCATGTTTAAGTAGAGATTACAGTGGGTAAAAGAGAGGTTACACCACTGCATTGAGGGGGGAAGAGTTGGTGATGATGGCAGTGAAGTTGTTGGTGAAGATTGCGGTGATGACGATGGCCACGGCAGTGTTCCGGCGCCACCAGAAGAGAAGGGGAGAGGGGGGGCCCTTCGTCTTCTTCTTCCTTGACCTCCTCCCTAGATGGGAGAAGGGTTTCCCCTCTGGTCCTTGGCCTCCGTGGCGTGGGAGGGGCGAGAGCCCCTCCGAGATTGGATCTGTCTATCTATCTCTCTCTGTTTCTGCGTTCTCCTTCTCTGCCCTTTCACCATTTCGTATATATATGGAAATCCGTAACTCCGATTGGACTAAAAACTTCACCGTGATTTTTTTTACAAAAATTAGCTTTCTTGCGGCCGAAGAAGGGCATCAACTGCCTTACGGGTGGCCCACGAGGGTCAGGGGCGCGCCCCCTGCCTCGTGGCCCCCTCGGGCACCGTCTCGCGTTGATTTTACTTCCCAAAAATCATAAATATTCCCAAATAATTCTCCGTCCGTTTTTATCCCGTTTGGACTCCGTTTGATATTGGGTTTCTGCGAAACATAAAACATGCAACAAACAGGAACTGGCACTGGGCACTGGATCAATATGTTAATCCCAAAAATAATATAAAAAGTTGCCAAAAGTATATGAAAGTTGAATAATATTGGCATGGAATAATCAAAAATTATAGATACGACGGAGACGTATCAGGGAGGAGGGATAGCCTGGCCGGCGGTGGGGTAGCGCTTCGCAGTGATACGTGCTAAGCAGAGCCGCTAGCCGCCAGAGGCTGGACCAGGCGGTCCCGGCGATGCTGGAGGAAGAAGACGAGAGATTGAAGGTGCATGCCGACCAAGTTGACAACGCCCTGCGTAGGCTTCGACCTATTGGCCCACATGTCAGCCTGCAAAAATGTGGCATATATTTAACCCATGTTTTCTAGAATGTACAGTCCATTTGCTGGGCTGGGTGAACAAATAATTTCGCGTCAATGCGGCCCATTTATATTTTCTAAGAAATCCCAGCTCATTTGCACTTCCTTCAAATACACGAATTAGTTGGGCTCGTTATATATATAATGTTATGTTAGAAGGAGCAATTAATATCAAAAATAAACCGGAGAGGCACATTTTTTATATACATAATTAACAAATTAGCGAGTTATTGCTCAAAATAAAAATGAGCGCGTTATTATTACATTGGTCCTTAGAATCTTCGCAAGATTTTGTACGCAATCACCAGGATTTTCCTTGCCTGTGAGTCAAAAACAACCAGGATTTTCCTTGCCAACCTCTGTTAAACATTTACTTTTATAAGTTAATAACACGTGGGATGTTTTTATAATGTATATATAAGTCTCTATAAAATATACGATAATAGTAATAATATAAATATATATAATGTGGTTAAAAAAATACATTGGGCTGCCGATCTTTAAGAAAAAGCCCATAGGCCAGTATGGACCTCAAAAAATAAGTTAAAACCACTGTCACCGTATGTCGTGGGCTAAGCATGTTAAAATACAAAACCTAGGCCTAGCTGATACTTGTTCGCCCTCTGGAAAAAAATGATACCAGATCCCCGAGCGAACTGGATTAAAGAGGGGGTCGGCGGCACGACTGAAGAAGCACATCAGGAGCGATTTTTTTCTTCTGTGGATGGCTCTCGATGGCATTTTTTTACTTGCCTCTGCACCATACAACTTGTATTTTTAGCCTCCCAGTCCGTGGTGGACCAGCAGCCCATTTGCTGGGCGGGCCAACCTACAGAAACCAGCACTCGATTTTTCATCAAGCCCCAAAAACAACGCAATACTATGTTTGTTTTGAGGCCGAAAACATTACGGCAGGGGTTGAGCGGGGGAGGGGGCAAGACAGAGCAAAAAGATTAAAAAGAGTTGATGCGTCGTTGCTACCCTAACAAAGCAGGTGCAATTCTTCTCGGGAAGAAGGTGTGCCGTTGACACCCACACGTCACATACCCCACAGTAGGCATACTAACAAGTTCACGCGCAAGCACAACAGAAAAGGTAAACATTCGTATCAAACTCAGGTTCACAGGACACGTTCATATTCATAGCCAACATTCACTATCAACAACTCAAAAGATTCATATATACACAAGTTCAGCATGTCTATGGATCCAAATGATTGATAGATCACACAACAATATTCATAGATAATTCACAAAAAGATTCAGATATACACATGTTCAGTATGTTTATGCATCCCTCCCTGCTCCACCACATGATTCACCTCCATAGACAAACATACACACGTACATGATTCAGCATAGGGTGCTACTAAAGATTTGTTTAACTCCGACAGGAAAATTAGGCAGCAATAAATTAGTGGTACTTAAGTACTCCTAATTAATTAAGTGAGATAACAGAAGCGGAAGGGCTCCCTGGAGGATCGTCTCACATGTAAGGTAGTCATTGCCGGAGCCCTTGAATGGCCTCGACTGAGGCCTCTGGCTTCAGCAAGATCGCCTAGGCACTGTACTCTTCTTCTTCCTCTTCATGCTCTGTATCTCATTCTCCTCGCCAGTTGGTGAAACCAAGTACATGATTGGCCTTCTATTTCAGAATTAGTTTTGTCAGTGAGGGAGTACAAGTGTACTAGTAAAAAATAGCATTATTTTCTCATGGCAGTCGCAAAATAGAGATGAACACATGCATTAAATATCATTCTTACCTAAAGGAAGGTTATGGTGCCAATATGGATGATGAGGATTGGAGCACAGATCTCCCTTTGTGCAGTTCCACCGAAATGAACCAACTGTTCCATTCTGACATTCCAGTTAAACAGCACAAAAGTCACTTCTTTTAAGAAGAGTTTTGTGCAGTGCACCAAAAGGTCACAACAGCAACCAGGTGAAATGGATATCCCTGTTTGCACAAAAAGCTACAGAGGAAACATTTGGCTAAACTTGTCATGGCTTATAACAGTGGCATGGCTATTTTTACCAAGGGCATTAGATTAAGAATAGCTAAATATTTGGTATAAGGGCATGGGACAGTGGGTGCACCAGCAGTCCAGCGCCATGTACCTAAACAGGGGCATAAAGTGGTGATTCATAGTTTGTTGCCCCGAGAAACAAACATCCAAGAAACATATCTGGGTTGGTCCCATTTTTGTTCACTCTAGCCACCTACTCCTATGTGTGGATAGCAAATCTAGTCCTGGTCATACCACTGCGTACAGCGTTACCCCTATATTTCCCATTTCGACCAAGAGACCGGTTGGATGACCAGTCTGTACTACTTTCACCCCCTTTCCTTCCTGTTTGTACCAAGTCCGATGTACTACATACTAAATTCCCCCACCCCCACTTTATTTCTTGTTTGAACCAAGTACAAGATTCGACTCCATGAAGTAGCTTTACCTCTAACAATAGAAGAAAAAAATAGGTGATGTTGGACCATCCGATCGAGAGGGGCTGAGAGGTAGAAAATGATGCACATGCAGCGACGTAGCGAGTTGGGGAAGTAGAGCTAAGGCGGTTAAGATATACCTGAAGGTCGTCGGGATGTGGATAGGTGGGCGGCGGGAGGCCAGATCCGCCCACACTAGGGCAAAGACGAAGGGATTGGAGGACCTCCCGCGCTGGCGCGGCCAGAGATAACGGTGCGGCCGGCAGTGGGTCTCCTCCCTCGCTGTCGACGATGGCCTAAACGCTGCCCCTCCTCCCCTTCACCAGCGGAGGGGATACGTCCGGATCTGTAACCAGCGGTGAGGATAGAAAGACAGTGTTTTTTGAAGGGAGAAAGACAGTGTTACCACCCCTATCTTGTTTAGATCTGGAGAGGATGAGAGTGTGTGAATAGAGCAACCCTAGCAAGCAAGCGCGGAGGCTACGGCCTATATATACGTAGTGGGTAGTTTTCCTTTTCACTCCATCAAAACAATCGTTTAAAATTGTGTACTACGTGCCAGGTCGCCGTTTTTTAGTTGTTGATTGTTTTTTGAGATAGCTACCCGCTTGTTCCAAGTGGTGTTACGGTGTGCCAGGTCGCACTTTGTATCGTTCAAGTCTGGTACAAGTCCCTCCATTAAATGAACAACCACCCCCTCGTAAAAATTGTGAACAAGCCCACGGCTAAAATTATCGGAAACGTGGGTTGCCCCAACATGCATTATTATTTATATTTTCTACTCCCTCCGTTCCTAAATATAAGTCTTTTTTATTAGCCACACCTAAGACAAGAATTTTTTTATTAGCAGTGAACCCCACATGTCATAGACACAAAAAGTGTGGCAAGATTCCCTTAGGCAAGCCAAAGTGTGTCTAACAATTTGAGCAACTCAAGTTAGGCAAGTGTGGCAAGTGTGGGAAAAATAATGTGGCAACATAAGACAAACATAGTCACAATCCAAACAGCCCCGTAATTTTTTGTGACATGCATGAAAATTTGGTTAGTTAAATTTATAGTCAAAATTTGGCAAGGTGCATCAAATCAACACATGCAAGTATCAAAAGGGAAGTCACGGCATGCATGCATGCGTTGTACTCCCTCCGTTTCCAAATATAAGTCTTTTTAGAGATTGCAACAAGTGACTACATACGAAGCAAAATATGTCTACATACATCCGTATGTTGTAGTCCATTTGAAATGTGTAAAAAGACTTATATCGAGTGCAGTGCTTTGATGTGTCGCGTCAACTCGTACAAGACCGAGAAGTTTGATTACTACAACGCCCTCTCCCTCGCGGACTGAGCTCCGGTGCCTTAACTGCACCTGCCTTTGGCTGCATGACAGGTGGGCCAACCACCTATTGGGCCCACCTGTCATAGACGCAAAGGCAGGAGCAGTAAGTCAATGAAGCTGCGTCCCTCCCTCGCGCATGAGCGTGGTGGCTGGCAGGACTAGTAGGAGCTTTCGCTACACGCTTCTTGACGGCGGCGAACTTGCGGATGGAGTTGACCATCATGTCGTCCATGCGAGAGGCGAAGCCGGCGTCGGCGAGGGCTACGACGCCGGCGGTCGCCAGCACCGTCTGGAAACGCTGCGCGGTGCGGGGCCGCAGGCCGGCGCCTTGGATGATTTGGCACAGCCGACTGCCGCTCGCGTCCATCGCCTCCATAGGTGCTTCTGGCTTCTGGTCACTTGGTCTTGGATTGGAGTGAGCAGTGTTGCGCAGAGACTAAGGAGTAGATGGATTGGAGTGGTGGGGCGCCTTTATATGAGAATCCAAACTCTGTTGCATTCACATCGTGCTGGCTCTATTCTGCTTCTCCAATTAATTCCCTCTGCATGTAATTTGAGGATGCATCATTGACCGTTCAACGTCTCGGGAACCGCTACCCTCTCCCTCCTTGGCATTCAAGCACCTATGGAGGCGACTGCCGCTCGCGTCTATCGCGTGTCAGGAGACGTTCCCGTCGACGACGAGGTGCCTATGGTGACTTCGTAAATTTCAAGATGATAGTACTAGTATACTCAATATTGTGCACCGCGACCAAGGCCGAGAGGAAAACGAGAGAACTACGTATTTATTTACGGTGTAGATTCACTCATTTTGCTCCATATGTACTCCGTCTCGGTGTAGTCTAGTCACTTGTTGAAATCTCTAGAAAGGCAAATACTCCTTTCTGGTTTACAGGGCTATACTAGCAAGTACTACAATAGTGGGCTCACATAGCAATTTTGTCTCATGCAAGAGCCTGGCTATATGCGTGCTCCAAGGTTCGCAACTGCCACGTTCGGGTTGCACTTGGCTCTTCGCCTCTTCGAGAAGACGAACAATGATGTTACTACTACTGCTTCTACAGTATCGAATCCACTGCTGCATGTCCGTCCACCGCGAGCGGGAGGGATAGCTTGTTGTAGTACTATAAGCAAAAGCATGTCCTCGTCTGCGAGCCACCGCGCGCATGGGCGAGGGAGAAGGCGTGTAGTAGTAAAATCAAGCTTCTCCTCGTTGTACGAGTTGACGCGACACATCATAGCACTGGCCCCACATGGTTGCCTCTAAACTTGGCTGAAAGACCCGCAGTGTACAATACTCCATTTGCTGCAACCTCTAACATTTACCCCACCACAAATTAAAATATATATTCCTGTCTTGACCAGATGAGCGTGCAAACTAGAATCACCAGGATGACAGGTAGGGCCAGAAGATTATTTTAATCAAAAAATATAGCATGGAGCCGACCCCAACGATTTTAAGCTTACAGGCACGGTACACGCTATCCTAGACTACTCTACACATGAAACTGCCACACGAGCGTCCGGGCTGCGCTTGGCTCTTCGCCTCTTCGGGAAGTCGAACAATGATGGAGTACTACTGCAGTGGAGGAGTACTACAGTATGCTTCTGGCCATCTGACACCGATTGAACTGCTGCATGTCCACCGCGTGCGGGAGGGAGAGCGTGTAGCGAACGAAAGCTTCTCCTAGTCCTGCCAGCCACCACGCTCATGGGCGAGGGAGGGACGCAGCTTCATTGACTTACTGCTCCTGCCTTTGCGTCTATGACAGGTGGGCCCAACAGGTTGGTGGCCCACCTGTCATGCAGCCAAAGGCAGGTGCGGTTAAGGCGAGAGGGCGTTGTAGTAATCAAACTTCTCGGTCTTGTACGAGTTGACGCGACACATCAAAGCACTGCACTCGATATATTTCAATAATTTGCGTTTACCGATGCATTAATTACAACGCATGCATGCATGCCGTGACTCTCCTTTTGATACTTGCATGTGTTGATTTAATGCACCTTGAAGTAGTATGAATATGTGACGGTAAAGCTTTGTAATGCCCCGGCCCTAATAAAGCGAGAGATGGTTGTGCACGAGGAGGGCGAGATCATGCAGACGGAACAGGACCCGGCGATGGAGCTCTCTATGGTCTCGATGGACCTCACCTTGCTCCACTGCCCCTTGTGCCTCCGCCCCTTGAAGCCTCCAGTGTATGAGGTTCGAATACACCTCGTCCGTTCGGCTGATCGAGCAAGGTGCAGGTTTCTTGATTGATGTGTTGTTCGATTGATTTGTGTAGTGCAAGGGAGGGCACCTGGCTAGCGCGGACTGCCGTGTCGAGCGCCCTGGGAACCAGCGGCAGTGCCAGAAGTGCGAGCGCAGCGGTGGCTTCGACGGGCGGAACACGGCGGTGGATGTCGTCCTCTCCTCGGTGAGGGTGGAGTGCCCGCATGAAGGTTGTGGGCTCTACGTCACTTACCACAAGCTCGCCGATCACCAGAGCGTGTGTCCGCTCGCGCCCTGCAAATGCCCCGTGCCCGTCTGCGGCTACGAAGGCCCGCCGCCGGTGCTCTCCCACCACATCAGCACCGTGCATCCCATGCCCGTGCACAGGATCCAGTACGGCAAGGCGCTCCAGCTACAAGTGCCACCGTCAGAGCCACGGCTCTTGCTGTTCGCGGAGGAGGACGGTCGCGCATTTTTCTTGGTCGG
Organism: Triticum aestivum; assembly: GCF_018294505.1. Lineage (NCBI taxonomy): Eukaryota > Viridiplantae > Streptophyta > Magnoliopsida > Poales > Poaceae > Triticum > Triticum aestivum. The sequence continues at coordinate 40,334,646 of NC_057805.1, forward strand.
CGGCGTGCTCGACATCGGCGCGCCTATCACCGTGTCGGTCGTCTGCATCAGAGCAGGGGCGTCCCCACTGCCGCACTACATGGCCAAGCTATAGGCGAACGGCCCGCCGGGGAGCCCAAAGGCAGGACCGACGCCGTCAAGGTGGAAATGGAGGTGACAAGCAGCAGGGATCCCGGCGACGTCGCCGTGCAGGAGCTGACCTTCTTCACAGTTCCGCCCAAGCTGCTGGCCGGGGCTAAGCTGGTGTCCCTCCACATTCAGATTGACAAGCTCACGTCCTAAATGATTCTACAGTGCCTTCTGTTTATCTTAGTAATATGCTAATATAGGGGTTAGCTCGGTCTACTTTAGCTTAAGAGATGGTGGGTTTTGGTGGCGATGCAGCAATTACCTCGACATCAGATCAGCAGTGAAAGTAATTTCGAACAGTCGAATGGATATTTTGTGTCTGTTGGATATAAAGATCCTTTGGGTAAGAAGTAACAGCTTATATGCTTTTTTTCGAAATGGAACAACGATAGTATAATTTTTGTTGACATGCACTAATATTTTTTAAGTTAAATATTTAGTCAAAATTTGGCACAAATTACAAAGGGGACTAATAAACTAGGACGGAGGTAGTACCATGCTATATTTAATTGCAAACCTGTTCACACCAATCACAACCTAAACGGTTTCCCACTTAGGAGCGTATTAGTAGTACTCGGTTATACATACTACTATGCCAAGATGACTGCACATTCCTAATATGTGCCTCCAATTAATATAGTAGTAGTAGAGTACTTAGTCACGTACTCCATAACATCACCGGGCATTGCATGTACAACATTTAGTGGTAGTAAGAGACAAATGCCTATATGCCACGCATGTTCATACTATTTGTGCCTTTCTACTTCACTTACTGCGCTACATTACACAGGTTCGCACGTCCACTAGTGGGTACATATCCGTATTGTAGTTCCAGTCCCACGTGTTCTTCATATAGATGGAACGATGTGCACCTTGATGCTAGATGTCTCGCGTGTTGGCAAAAGGATGAACAAAGCTCACGTAAAAAAATAGAGTGGAAGAACATAGATTCCCGACGACCGAGAAGGAGCAAGGAACCTCGTGGTGGAGCGTCTGCACTCATAATATTTTATATTATTCAGCGATATAAAATCAACCAATCATCTCCACAGTGGACTGGAAGAGTACGAAACACGGCAGCCCAGTGTAGTTACATCATACTAGTACATGGCTAACCCACGCTATCACCATATTTCTTGGCTTCCGTGCGACACCTATCTCTAGTAATCCAGCAGCCCATATCGCTTCTCCCTCCTCGTCTCTCTCAAAGTGCGGCGGGCTGGCGTTTTTGCCGTCTATTGAGGTCGGTTAACTCATCACATGTTAGCGACATGCCAAGAGCATTCTAAAAAAATTCCTTTCACGTTCCGTTTTCAAAAAGAAAAAATCCTTTCACGTACGAATTTGACTGTATGCTTTGAGCAACTTGCATGTCCTATACTGCTCCTGTTTGGATACTCTAACTTAGCTAGAGGTTAGACTAACTCATGACTAACCCTAAACTAACTGTAGCCAAAGAGGAGTTTGGGTGACAGGGTTAGATTGACAATAAATGCACTTGATGGAGAGAGAAAAGTGATTTTTTAGTGGTCCCAATGAGAACTATCTCCAGTTAGCACCTCTTGGGTGGGATAGTTTTTTTTGGTGGGTTCGGTGCAACTTGCTCCAATTTAAACCCTCATGCTTGGATACTTTAGGGCTATTTGAGCCCCAACTAGCTCAAACTAACTCTAACCCATGGATCCAAACAGGGCCTATGGCCAGCCTCGACGCGGAGCAGTCGCGTGCACCGGGAAGCGGCGCTCTCTAGGCCGTCGAGCCACTTCAAAGCCGGCGCCAGTGAGAGGTCGCCTCCGCTCTGGCCGGGCATTAATGCGGCACTGACGCTCCAGGGCGACGCTGACCGTTTCACGCGGGAAGCGCGCGCTGGCAAGGGAGTATAGGTTTTGAACCGTTTCAGGTGTAGTACTGGTAGTTTGCAAAACTACTCAATTATTGCACTCAGTTTCCTAAGAAATTGTGGTAAAAAACGTTACTCCACAGCCCGCTTCCCTTCTCCTTCCTCTTCCACCGCCCGCGCACGTCCGCGGGAAGCGACCGGTCAACCCTTATATAGGAGTGCTAGCACAAAAAGATGCATGCATGACCACTAAAATTTCCAGATTAAAGCGCCGCTCCGGCGGGAGTATGGCGTATGTTGTTACCTTCGGCCGGGCCATGGCTACCGGGCGACGGCGACCAGAGAAGAGGCGGCGGGAGGGGAATGAATGCAGCTACTGTTTGGGTTCGCCGTCCGGCTTAAATAAATGCGCAGCATCACGTGTACCCGCGGGTGCACAAATTGTAACATACGTGTCTGCTTAAGTGGGCGTCACGTAACTGGTGTGTGTGTGTGTGAGATTCTGAGAGACAGAGTGCGTGTGTGCGACTCTACTCTTCGGACATGTACTCAACCTTTTGCATCGGGATATAAGTATAATGGTATTTACTTTAGCTAGTGATTTACGTGGCCATGTTAACGTGGTTGTGTAAAAAAATGTCACTTCCTGCTCGTGATTTGCGTTATATAATTACAAGCAAGATGCTCGTGCATTGCACGGAACATCAGTATGCATTTTTTTACAAAACACCTGTTGTGATTTACCCATGCAGGAGTAATCCCATGTGTAAAAACTAATGATATTTCGAGAATTTTATCAAAAAACTGGTATCTCAAGAATGTCATCGAAAAAATGAAAGATGAGAGATAAGGTGAGGAGGAGTGGAGCGTGGTGGTGACTAGTGGTCGGAATGGGCGGAGGCATGGGGATGGACGGCGCCGGCAGGCGGCAGCGGCCACCATGCTAGATTGTTCCAGAGACTTTCTTTTTTAATTGCTCGGCAATGAGGTTGTGGGAGATAAGGATGTGGAGAGAGGTGCGGGTATCTTTTGTAAAATTATCATAGTTTGCTTTCTATCCGTCAGATATAGATCAGATGGTCTATATTACAAGATGGCAGGCACACCATCATCGCCAACTCGGTTTTTCATAAGGGTACAGATGATAATTTTGCTAACTACTAAAGTAAAGTGGAATTTGTCCATGTTATACAAGTAAATTAAGGTGATTGTTTATCATACGGGTAAGGTTGGATGAAGGGTGGTAGGAACAAATGCTCTGCCTAGAGCATGTGTGTGTGAGTTGGAGTCTTAGTGTGTGTGTGTGTGCGTGTGTGTGTTTGTGTGTGTGGGTGTGGGTGTGTGTGTGTGAGAGAGAGAGAGAGAGATGGAGTCTTATTGTGTGTGTGTGCGTGTGTGTGATGGAGTCTTAGTGTGTGTGTGTTTGTGTGTGTGGGTGGGTGGGTGTGTGTGTGTGTGTAGGTGTGTTTGTGTGTGTGTAGGTGGGTGTGTGTGTCGCGGGGTCCTCGGTGGCGGATATAATTTAAGTGTGCTGGCTTCATCATAGAGAGGTGATGTGTATGACAGAGGCCACCAACGATGGGGTGCGAGAGAGAAAATGCCCGTAGAGAGGGAAGAGAAGGTGTGTGCGCGTGAGAGGAGTCAACATCGAGAGAGCGTGTTTGTTCGAGAGACACCGAGGAAGACTACTATATATCGATGGTGCATGTAGGCTGGAATTAAACGAAGGGATGGTCTTATTGGTTTCGGGGATATAGGGGAAGAGTGAGAGGGCGGTAGGGGGGGTAGCTAGAAGGAGATTGTTAAGTGTGAGTGTGTGTTTTACCCATCCAGGCGGAAGTTATGTGCACACAAAAAGAGAACGATTCGATGTGGCGTGAGGGTTGAGGGTAATTAACTACGTATGGAGACATAGAGACCTTGAACGTGCATGTGTGAGAGGTATACATGTATACGTGGGATGTGTGTGTGTGCGCGCACGCATGATCGAGATAAAAGAAAGAAGACATAAGTCATAAGATCAACGACATGGGAGAGACGGATCGGTATGACAATATGCATGCATGTGAGAATGCAGGGAAGAAGGCCCGACAATTGAGCATGTGTTTTTGTCTTTAAGAGATAGTGGCGTGGGCTGGAGCATGCATCTATGGTGAGCAGAGGGAGTGAGGCACAACGATTGTGCAAAAGAGATCAACCTATAAATGAAAGAAGGTTGATGGAGAAACAGATAAATAGAAAGATAAAGATGCTAGCTAGTGTGCGTTAGAGATAGGAGTCGGGTGGATCAGAAGGCTGAGTTATGGGTGTGTGTGCGAGAGAGATGAAGAAAGGGTGCATGTGAATCACATAAAAACAAATATCGGGGAGAAATGAGATCCCGAGAGACGGAGTTTTGTGTCTGCGAGAGAGAAAGATATTTCAAAACGAGAGTGATAGCTAGAGAGACATATGAGGGAACACAAGATATCTCTAGGGAGAGAGAGTGTGTGTGAGCGACATACAAGAGAACAGTGGAGAAATATGAGACCCTGGGAGACAGAGTTTGTGTTTGTGTGTGAGAAAGAGATATTTAAGAGGAAGAGTCGTAGGTTCTCATACCTAAGGAGCAGAAGACATCTCTGTATGAGGGGTGTGCGAGTGGCACATAGGGGAATAGTAGAGAGAAGTGAGACCCCGAGAGACAAAGTTTTGTGTTTGTGTGAGAGAAAGAGATTCCACATGGAGAATCATAGTTAGAGACACATAGCAGGGAGCGAGATATACTTAGAGAGAGATAGAGTGATGAAGGTCGAGGGAGAGAGTACCGTCAGTGTGTTACGAAGATAAAAGATCATTGTCGACATACAGGTAGCACGAGAGATACCCGAGAGACGATGAACGCGTATAGGTCTAGAGAGATAGTCCTATATAAGCATGAGTGATAGTTATATGAGACGAATATCTGGATTAAATGGGATTCAAATATTTAAACTGGAGATCACGACATCGATAATATCATAACGCAAATTGGTGTATCAAACATGCATATTCATTTGAATTTGGGGACACGTGTAATGTTATATAGTTTATCAATATTGGTGATCCATAGATTCTTTAATTAGAAACAATGCATGGTTTATATGCAATTAATGTCTAAACGGGATTACACTATATGTTGCGTGTGTGAAACACATTATACATGTTTGAGAAGTAAAAAAACCCGCATGAAACACACATTAATTGGAGACAGTTAGCGAGGAATGCATACATTGGATTTCAACATAAAGTGGTTTCAAATATTTGAAAATCCAAATTGATGGATACAACCTTATGAATCTGAGATCATGCCATTTGTAAACCATATTTATGTATAAAGGGTGTTGTGCTTTTGAAAGTATATATAAAAAATGATGTATATAGAATTTTATTCCAATCGAAAATGGATCCCGCCCGAAAAAAATAGAATACAAACGGGATTCGAATTGAGTTGGCACGGTAAACGTGCACTCTGCAAAATTTGAACGAAGCGGGGAAAGTCGCAGTAACCGCCCGAAACCAAAATCTGCGAGATGGAAATTACTACTGCCTATCCCTGCCACGCAAAGCCTATCTGCTCGATTTCTATAGGTTTCGATAGGGGTAGGTTTGTAATTTCACTCAAACGTGACATAACCGCCTCTCACCCGGATTCATACACGGTGGGCGCCAAAACACAGTGTGTCCTCGGCCGAAATCGACTCCCTCCCCGATTCATACACGGTGGGCGCCAAAAACAAACTCTCGTCGGCAAATATTCGGTGTATGCGAGATTACCGTCCTATCCCCAACCGACTAATATTGCTGTGATGTAGGAAATTTGAAACGGGGGCTAATTTTGTAAATTTCCTCGCATTTGAGACAAGCGCGCCCTGAAGACATGGTTCCCCCTTCCTCTCTACCTCCATTTCCCCATTCGTACTCCGTGGGCGCCAAAACACCCTCTCCACCCCAGCCTCCTCCGTCCGCCACCCCATCCACCGCCGTCCTCCTCCACCATGCCGGAGCTGATACCCCGACGCCGCCGTCCATTACAAGAGATCGACCTCTCTCATCCACGGCTTCGGACCGGGATCCTTGCATCCCGTCCTCTCGCTTCATCCCCGCCGTCGTCCACCTTGCCGGCGCCGCTCCTACGACCGTCTCGTCCACCGCCCCGCCGCCACCGTCTACCCTCCTAGATCTGCTTCCACGCCGCCGACAGCCATCACTACCGCAGCACCGTCAAATTCTCAGCAGATGCATACACGGCGCCGCACCAGAGGCGGTACTCTTTCGTATCTGCTCAACTTATTTATCGCAGCAAGAAAATAGATCGCCACTGCTTTACTCTGATTTCTTGTCCATCACTTACTTGCTAGTTGAAAGCAAACATTGGTTGCGAAGTTGCCTTTGTCCGGTTTGCACCTTCAGATCCGCCATGGCACGCTCAACACTATACTCCCAATGCTTATGGTTTTCCCCTTTTATATTCCACACTAGTTAAATCACAGTAGACTAAATTTCAAAATTGGGTCAGTCGATTTTTCAGAGCTCGCCGGAGTTCGCCGGTGCGAACGAAGGGGCTCGGGTGGGGACGGTGGTTGTGGGGGGCGGTGGTGGGGCCTCGCCGAACGAAGAAAACTCGACGCGGGTGGGGGCGGGGTGGGGGTGGGGTGGCGGAGGAACACAGGCGGTGGGGCCGGTGGTCCGGCCGGCGGCCCGTGTGGTGTTCTGTATGGGAAGAATCAGAGACGAGGAAGAAGAAGGGTTAGGAGACGTAGGATCTTCATCCAACCGCCTGAAATGGTCGACTGACCCAAATGACAAAAGTCACGCGACTTGCATGCAGACATGCCTTTATATTCAGTACCATCATCGTACCTGCTTAGCACTGCTCCTGAATCCATCAAGCTAAACAACGTGCCACTCATAATTCCAAACTTGTTGCTCAAGTACGAATCTGATATGATGCTGATATTACTAAAACAGATAACATTTAATTGGTCAGCTAATGTTCCTACTTTACTTTCGAAAAGCACGTGCACCACATATAGAGAGACAGCAGGGAGTTGCTTTCTTGATGCGCTCTGGTTCATCATGTGTGGGCACTGCGCAACGAACATTTTATTATCCAAAATCTGCTTGCTCTTCTTTAGCATGTTCCTCTTCCGTTCTTCTTTAATAAGTACTCTCTCCGTTCCTAAATACAAGTCTTTGTATAGATTCCACCATGGACTACATATGGAGCAAAATGAGTGAATCTACACTCTAAAATGTATCTGGATACATCTGTATGTGATCCATAGTGGAAATCTCTACCAAGACTTATATTTTGGAATGGAGGGAGTATGATAGTAGTACAGTATGTTCCTTGTAGTGAAGATGAGCAGGGACATTTGCAGTGTAGAGGTCTATACGGTCGGTTGTGATGGACACTTTGAACTCTTCGGGCCTCTTTGATTCGTAGGATTTTGTAAACATGGGAATAGGATTTGTAGTGGCCTGCCCACTTGAATCCTATAAGAATAGCAAGGAAATGCGGGGAGCTGTGTCGCCTTTGAGAGTTACACTGATATTAACAGTACCGCACCTTCAGTTGAAGAGAGCTGGTATCCGAAGCCTTTCTAGCCGTACCGGCAATACTAGCACATATATTCCAGCAAGTTCCACTTTGCTGATTTTACTCTGATGCTTACGGTTTTCCCGTTATATCTACACTATGATCTGTGTAGCTGCTTTGTGTCGCACTAGCAGCAGTCCACTCTTGAAGCTAAACACTGCAATGACTTACAAAATTGGCACCAAGGCATTGAGTGCCATTCTGGATGCAATGAAACTCATACGCTCCCCACCTGTTGATTCTTGTTCAGAATATGATCCTAATGACTATTCTAACCTCGAGGAGTCAAAGGCAGATGGCCTGTCCTGTTCACCCATCAAGGTGCATGTTCTAATTTGGCAAGGTTTTATTGATTGCGCGTATCTTGCATATGTTGTCTTGCATTTCTTCTACTTTGTTGCACCGCCATCTGCTTAGTTTACTCATCATATATGTCGAGATGCCATGCCCATCCATTATCAATACATATTCCATCTGTCATCATACCATGTTTTTCCACTCAAATGTTGTTCTTGTGCATCAGACATCAAAAAGGAAGAGGGTGATTGCCGAACCTGAAGGAGCACCAGCAAAGTCCTTGAAAACCGTGGTTGTGCCGGAGAAATCAGACAGCACCCCACTTATATTGGTTGTACAACCAGTGACACAAAACGTAGGACCGACTCCAGCAGACTGTACCCATACTTCACTGGCCACACCACTAGCCCCACCACACAGGACCTGCACTCCAGCAAAAGGTATGCCGATTTCAGTTGCCATAGCACCAGCCGTACCACAGAAAAATCCCACTCCAGCAAAAAGTACAGCAAGTCCACCGGCCGAAGACCTATCCCAACTGCAGAGACGGCCAATTCCTGCAGATTGGAACCCCATTCCAGTTATTCCCAGTTTAAAAGACAATGCTTTCAATGTTGTTAGGGACTACGTGCATATATTCCCATCATGGGAAGATTATAGTGAAGACAAACACCATTTTCACATCTTCCTGTCCCACTTACGTGTAAGTGCTATTATTCATGGTGATTATTTTCCTGTTTTCTGCTGATTGAACACATCAATGATTTACATTACATTGTTGTAAGTGGGCGAGGGTCAATCTGGATAGTCATGACGAGCAAAGCTTGCTTGTGCTTTTCAAGGAAGCATTGCAGCAGTATCGGTGTTACCTGAGGAAATCACACTTTGATGGCAAGTCTATAAACGAATTTCCGGTGAAGTCTCCTGTGCTAAATTTAGAAGACATTGAATGGAAAAACCTTGTTATGCACTGGCCTCGTTCCCAGGATGAGGTACTGTCTATGAAATCACATGACAATTTGAACTTCTACTTTTCCGCATGTGCTTTACGGATCTTTTTTGCAGGAAATCTGCTCGAAGAAGAATTCCGGTTTGAAAAGAACGACAGGATATCGCAAATATGCTGCCCGCTGCTTTGCTCTTGTTAGTACCTGTTGTCCTGTATCACTGTACTTGCATACATACCTGGTTCATTATGTGACAGCAGTATGCATGATAGCTTGCTTATCAATTGTTCGCTCCAAATTATCTGATCTGTATAAATGGTTACATTAGTGTAGAATATATCCAATGCCAATGAATTTTTTAGCTCTACATGGTTCTTGTAAGTACTTGCTGTCCTTTATCAGTGTACTTATATTGACAGGTAGTTGTTCATGTACCATCACTCTGCAGCTTATTTTCCTTTGCCCTCCATTTTCTACACATCAGATCTATATTTACTCTTACCATAAGGTTGGATAACACCGATGGTACTGAAGAAGTTTAGCTGTGCATTGCTCTTGGCTGTACCTTTTGCCTGTATCGCTGTACTTACATTTATAGCTACTTGGTTATGTAGCATCACTCTTCATCTTATCTTAAATATTCTCCATTTTTTCTTATATTATCACATCTATATTTACTCTTAACAAAATGTAGAATAAAGGCAATGCTTATGAAGAAGATTCTGTGGTAAACTTCTTGAATTGCCCCCCCCCATCAGCATGGACAAGGGCTTTATAGAGCTTTCACCAATAATGTAAGTTTGTCCTTCTCAAGCCTTCAAACTTTGTTGTGTATATTTGGTTAGGCATGACTACAACATCTGTTTATTTTTGGTGTTTGCATCAAATTGCATGTTTAAAGTTTATTATGTAGTTCATAAACAAAAGTTTGTGCTTCTCAATTTAAGTTTTCAGTTGTACAACCAAGTTCCTTCTTCATACCATGTAAATTAAACTATACATTGATACTTATGTTTCTGTTCTTGATCCGTAATCCAGTGGAGTGGTGAACCTACCCACTACAGCACAATGTCATATTCTGCAATGTCTTAACTATGAACAATGTCATATCATTCTACTATTATTTAAACCAGCTCTTTATTTGCCAATCTGGAATGGGATAAATTGACAGCACACTAACCATTGATACTTATGAGTTCTTGATTTGTAATCCAGTGGTGTCGTGAAGCTGCCAACTCCTTCACAATTCATTTCCTGCCATGTCTTGACCTGAACAATACCATATTGTGTTAATGCAATTTTAAATTGTGTCACTTTATTCGTCAGTAAGAAATGTGATGAATTGTCAGCACTGATACTTTATGTGCAAAACCTATCATCTGTCTGCTTGTTTATCTTTCAGAGTGAGGAGGATATAAGTGTTAAACAAGCGCAGTCTCATCAGCTTGCTCAGCTGCTTGCGCTGCAGCTCCCAGTAGGGCTAACCTTTCTTGAACTCTATTGAAGTGCTGTCGGTTTTGTATATTATTTTGTCGGCGTGTTTATTTGCACTGGTGGCGATCTTTGATGCCCAGTGTATGTAATCTGCTGTCTGCTTGTGCTTTATTATCATAGTGGCGAACTTTGATGCCCAGTGGATGTAATATGCCGTAATTTCTTTATTGTATAGTCTAGGTTTTTTCTTATTCACGATGCTGCAGTTATTTTACTGTATATATATCCATGTCTTCGCAGTAAACCGGCCAAACCGTAAAATTACGGTACATAATCGGGCCGTCATGCAATCACGATGTATGATCCGCATCATGGGCCCCGTCATCTTGGTCCGTTAAAAGGCCTAAATGTAAACTGGCCCACTAGTAGATTCGGGCCTTTAATAGGCCGAGTAAACCGCCGGCCCTCTTTTCGCAAGAAAACTCAATGGGCTTTTAGGAGGCTCAGAAGTAGATTTGGCCTGAAATGTGCCGAACAGCTCACGGGCCGGCAGCAGCCCGAAATGGACCACGGCCCATGATTGTGCCAATCAAATCACGGGCTTTTAACATGCCAAAATTGTCTCGATCCTTGTTTGGCCCAATCAGATTATCAGCTGCGAGCAGGCCGGATGCAAACCGGGCCGTAGTTAGGCCCAACTATATGACGGGCTTTTAACAGGCCGAAATTAATATAGGGCCAAAATGTTAAACGGGCCCTTAACAGGCCGAAACTAATATCAGGCCGAATTACTAAATGGGCCTTTAGCAAGTGGGCCCCAAAGCATAGCGTCCAGTTGACGGGCCGAATCTGATATGGGCCATAATTTAGCCCAAAGCCTCTTAAAGGGCCGGACCTGATCTGGGCAGTAATTTGGCCCAGAACGTGGGAGGCTTTTAACGGGTCAGATCTCATATGGGCCATTATTAGGCCCGGAACGTGGCAGGCCATTAATGGACCGGATCAAATATGGGCTGGCATTTGGCCCAAAACATGGCAGCCAGTTAATGGGCCGGCCTACTAGGGTCCTCAAAATCTTGTGGGCCTTTAGCTGGGTCGGCCCATTAATGTCGGCGAAATCTCATGGGCCTTTAGCTGGGCCGGCCCATTATGGTCCACAAAAATCTTGTGGGCCTTCACCTGGGTCGGCCCATTATGGCCCGCAAAAATCTTGTGGGCCTTTACCTGGGCCGGCCAAAATCTTGTGGGCCTTTAGCTGGGCCAGCCCATTATGGTCCGCAAAATCTCGTGGGGCTTTAGCTGGGCCGGCCCATTATGGTCTGCAAAATCTTGTGGGCCTTTAGTTGGGCCGGCCCATTTAAACTTTATGGGCCACTTTTGGGTCGGTCCACGTGTCAACATATCATAGGCGCATCTCGCCCATTGGATGAGTGACACCTGTGCCAACGCGGAGCTGACACGTGTTTCCTCCAGCCAATGATGATTTTACACGTGGAAAATCCCCATTGGTTCGGGCTGTTAACGGGTTATCGGATCCAAAACTGGACCCGATAGCTTAACGGCGTTCCGTTACGGTGGATACCACGTGTCGGTCACCCTTGATGACAGCACTTCTGTGACGCGCGATTTATCGTCATGGAAGTGGACACTTCCGTGATGATAATTTTGGTAATGTCATGGAACACTTCTACGACAGCACAGGTATGACTATCTTGATTCTATCATAAAATCGTCATGGATGTACATGCATGACAGAAAACGCGACCTACTGTGGCAAACACATATCATCACAGAAGTGTAGTTTTTTTGTAGTGTTTTCTTCTCTGTTTTCCAAACGTGCATTTTCTTGGTTCTACGGTACTACCGTGGCCTACCACGGTACTACCGCGGGAGCTGCGCATGGTACTACCGCACCCAGCACGGCAGTAATTTTTTACTGCCGCTGGGGGAGCACTACTACCGCCCTCGGTGCGGTACTTCCGCCCACGCGGTACTACCGCGATGACACGCGGTACTACCACGCAGTCAAGAGCGCGTGGGGGTTAAGAGCGGGCATGGGGAGTTCCCACTCCCCCATACCCATTCAACTCCTTTTCCCCCATGTCATCTCTCTCTCTCCTGCCCAAGAACGGCGCCGGAGACCCTCGCCGGATCTCCGTCTCCGGCCGCTCTCCTCGGATTCCGACCGGTGGGATTCCCCACCACTTCCTCTTGCCATGGAACAAGGTTTCTCCCCAAGTCCCTCTCTCTTTGGTCCGTTCTTTCGTTTCTAGGTTTTTGGGGAGATGCATGTTTGTCTTGAGATTTTAGGCCAAATCTTTGCAAGAGTAGGATGTAGGAGAGTAGCAATGCGTAGAGATGGTACTTGGTATGTTACCCCGTGGTAGATTTGATCAACCGTAGTACCGCTCCGTTGTCATGGTTGTGCTCAGATCCGTTGGTGATTCGGATCTGGCCCCGTGCGGTACTACCGCACCATTCGTACGGTACTACCGCTCCTCAGGAGCGGTACTACCGCACGAGGCGCGGCACTAAAATTTTACTTCCGCTCCAAGGCGCGGTACTGCCGTGCCTAGGAGCGGTACTAAAATTTTTGTTCCGCGCATCCCATGCGGTACTACCGTTGGTGTCAAATCTCCCCCGTGGCAATTACGCAATACTAGTTCTACTTGTTTCACCTGTTTTGTTGTGGTCTTTGCGTTGATCCATCTCGTTTCTCTTGCGTGTTTTGTGTTTTTTTGTCATAGTTAGTGGCTCCGGTGCCCATGCACGCCGTTCCAATCCCAGCCGTGACACGGGCTCCAAGCGTTTGCGCAACCAAGATGAAGTTCCAGAGGGCTCCAATGCCCCCAACGTAGGACCAAGACCACCGCCACCAAGCAAGGAGCCCTCCATGGGCATGGATGAGATACCCCTTGCTGAGTTTGTCACTCGAAGGAAGATCAAGCAGCAGAATCTCATTTATCTGGATGTGATCAAGGCCAAGCAGAACATCTATGTGGATGTGCATTGGATTGACATGAACCATATGCGGCAGGATAAGCATCATGCCTACTTTGGTGAGGCTTTGGATTTGGTGGAGCAGTTTGGCATTGAGGATGTGATCTCTTTCCACCCGGACTTTGATTCTGAGATTGTGGCCCAGTTCTTTGCCTCGGTCCACTTTCATACTGATGAGGAACGGAAGATGACCTGGATGACCAATGGACATCGGATGACTGCTACATGGAAGGACTTCATGGATTTGCTTCAGGTTCCTGATGAGGGGCTCAACACGCCCGTTGATGTAGTCCCTCATGCCAATTCCGAGTCAGCCAACAAGAACAAGCTTCAGCCCTACTATGTTGAGAAGTTGCTTCCCAGTGGCAAGAAGGCGTGGGTGCTAAACTCCTTCCTTGACATCATGTATCGCATCTTCCGCAACTCCCTCTTTCCACGCATTGGTGACAAGGACAAGGTGCATGCCTATCTTGTGGATATGATGCTCATTTGTGAGGAGGCGCCCCATTCTCAGTCGCAACCACTTAATGTCTCACATATCATGTGGTGCGAGCTTCAGTTTGCGGTGTTCAACCATAAGGTACCCATCTATGGCCCTTACCTGTTTTTGTTGATCTCAAAGACTTGGGAGAAGCTGTATCCCGATGATGAGTTTCTTGCTCCTGACTGGACCCGTCATGAGCCCATCAAGCTCCGTGTCAAGACCCAGTGGGCCAACACTACTACCCGTGCTGAGGCAGCAGCTGCTCAGATGGATGTGGATGAGGATGAGATTGAGGAGGAGGACGCTGATGAGGACAGCTTTGCTGGCTACTCGCCTTCATCTTCTGAGCCCTCTTGGGCTAAGAAGCTGAAGAACAAGATGAAGGCTTTGTTCTGCATGCAGGCCAAGGGGCAGTACAGGTCTCATGTTGCTCAGAAGGAGAGTCGTCACCGCGACAAGCGGATCTTGAGGACGTTTGGCGAGGAGATGTCCAGCGGGTCTGAGAAGCACATCACGCCAGAGGCAGAATGGATGGCAAAGCAGGGCTACAAGTGGACTGATTCTGAGGAGGGCAAGGAGGAGACCGTCCCCGCTGCCGAGTCTGACAAGGAACATGACGAGTGATTGCTTCAGCTTGAGCCACCACTTGTGTCGTAGGTGTCCTCTCTGCCTTTTTGGTGTCTCGATGCCAAAGGGGGAGAGAGTGTAGGATTTTCGAGTTGTGTGTCATGTTTCATCTTATCGCTTTGCTTTCGTTCTGTTGATCCTCGTTTGCTTTGGTTTGTATTGTGCTTGTGAGACCTTTCTATCATATGGTGTAAGACATATGCACTCTAGCGTACCTTAATGAGCCTATGCTATCTTGTGATCTTTACTTTATGCTCTTAGTTATTAATATTGCTTATGCTATCTTGTGATCTTTACTTTATGCTCTTAGTTATTAATCTTGCGTAGTGTCAGCCTTATTGTTGCAAGATTTGCCTTGTCTATAAAATATAGGGGGAGTGTTGATCCTAGTGTGTATCGTGCAGTCCAAAGCACTTCTCTAGATAGCACACATCTAGGGGGAGCCCGTCTATATTTTATAGATGAGGGGTTTGCCCATGTTCGTGATTTATCTCCCCTTTGTGCAAATCCCGTATTGTCATCAATCCACCAAAAAGGGGGAGATTGTAAGGGCATATTTATCCCTTAGTTGTATTGGTGATTGATGATAATGCTTTTGTGGACTAATCATGTGCATGGATTATTTCAGACAGATCATGACTAGGCACAATACGATTTGGTGCCCCTCAAAGACTATTGAAGACGGCGTTTCTCTATGTTTCTTTTCGGTGGATTTGAGTTGTAGGAAAGCCGTACTATTAAGAGGGGGTCCGCTTTGGAAAGGTTTGGGTGGAATCATCATGTACACGTCTACTCCTTTTGCACCACCTTTCCTTTGGCACTTTGGAGCATCCTCCGTCCTTCCTTGTCTATGCAAAATGTCGTGTTGCTGAACTGGGGCATGCGGTAGTACTGCTCCTTGGAGCGGTAGTACCGCAGGCCCTTGCGGTAGTACCAGCCTCTGGTGCGGTAGTACCGCACCTAGGGTGCGGTAGTACCGTGGCCTCTGGCCAGGCGCTGCTGCTTATACGGTAGTAGGGGCGGATGTAATTTTTTACATCCGCTCCCTACGCGGTAGTACCACGCCGTGGGTGCGGTAGTACCGTGCGCGCTGGCCAGCCTCAGCAACATGAGCGGCAGTAGGGGCGGATGTAATTTTTTACATCTGTGCCCCACGCGGTAGTACCTCTCCAGGCTTGCGGTAGTACCATGTCGGATTTTTGCATGGATCAAAACTCAGCGGAAGTTGCCACGGATGTATTTTTATATGTCTGTGCCTTCCCAGCCTAGTCCATTTCGGTCTTGCATTAGTACCGCGCCAGCGGTTCTACAGCTCCTTGCCTTAGCGCGTCAGGACAGGACTTAGGCTCTGCCGTGGTCGCGGTAGTACTGTGAGCCAGTGCTGTAGTACCGCTCGTTTGGTGCGGTAGTACCGCAGGTCGCGGGCTGGTTAAGTGGATAACGGTTGGATTTATTCTCACTATATAAGGGGTGTCCTCTTCTCCGAGTTGACTCCCTCTTCCACCCCAAAGCTCCATTTTCACCCGATCTCTCTCCCTAGCCAATCAAACTTGTTGATTTTCTAGGGATTGGTTGAGAAGGCCCCGATCTACACTTTCACCAAGAGAAATTTGATTCCCCCCACTAATCCCTTGCGGATCTTGTTACTCTTGGGTGTTTGAGCACCCTAGACAGTTGAGGTCACCGCGGAGCCATATTCCATTGTGGTGAAGCTTTGTGGTGTCGTTGGGAGCCTCCAATTAAGTTGTGGAGATTGCCCCAAACTTGTTTGCAAAGGTCCGGTCTCCGCCTCCAAGGGCACCAATAGTGGAATCACGGCATCTCGCATTGTGTGAGGGCGTGAGGAGAATACGGTGGCCCTAGTGGCTTCTTGGGGAGCATTGTGTCTCCACACGGCTCCAACGGAGACGTACTTCCCTTCAAAAGGAAGGAACTTCGGTAACACATCCTCGTCTTCACCGGCTCCACTCTTGGTTATCTCGTGCCTTTACTTGTGCAAGCTTATTTGTGTTATATACCTTGCTTGCTTGTGTGCTTGTTGTTGTTGCATCATATAGGTTGCTCACCTAGTTGCATATCTAGACAACCTACTTTGATGCAAAGTTTAAATTGGTAAAGAAAAGCTAAAAATTGTTAGTTGCCTATTCACCCCCCCCCCTCTACTCAACTATATCGATCATTTCAATATTACTCCCCCATAATGTGATACCAATAAAAACTTAACAATAGGCTATAAGAGGATCCAACAAGAGATGATTAATGGACTATTTAGAATTTGAATTTCTCATGAGAAGACATACCACATGGCGGCTAGATAATCTTGTAATATCAATACTAGATGGTATTCCTCATGTACACACATTTATAGGATTGTGAGGTGTACAAAGCACATCACTCCCCCACAATGGGATATTCCATTAATCTCTCACAAGGGCCAACTAAGATACAAACAAGATGCATAAAGGCTCAACGAACGACACACATGTACATGATGTGCAAGCCAACACACACATACTTGATTACTCAAGATAAGCAACTAGAGGCACAACATATATAAACACATGCAAGGAACAAAACCAAAACATGCAAAGGGGCAAGTAATTTTCAATGTAAACAATTTAAGTACAAGTTACCGGAAGGAGGCACGTTGGATATAGTATAGAAACTTGATAACCCAATTGACTTGGCTTGAGACAATAAGAATGATGAAGTCCCTTTAATTCTTCATAATGTAGCCAAGTCTCCAATGCCCTCCAACAACACCTATTGATCAAGTTTGAGCTAGTTGGTCCCCAACCAAGTTGGGTCCTAAGAGATTAGTCACAATAGGCTTGGCTACCCAAATGGTTCTTTTCTTGACACCACATTGAGTACCAACAACTTTGGCAAACACATTGCCAACATTATCCTTCCCAAGAGAATAGGTATCATCAATAATAGTTGGGTTGGATAAGTTACCACTAGTGCATAAAGAGGCGAGGTGACCTTTCTCACGACATAGGTAGCAACGTCTACTCTTCACTTTCTTCTCACTTGATTTCTCAACTTGAGAAGCATAAGCTTGAGTTTTCTTGGGAAGAGGCCTTTCTTCAACTTGAGGTTGAGCATGAGAATGAACTTGTGGACGCTTCCCTTGTTGCCTGTCACTAATGGGCTTCTTCTTCAATGGGCAAGATCTAACATGATGCCCTTCAACTTTGCACTTGAAGCAAACAATCTTGGCCGAATTCTTGACTTGTTCTTGGCCCTTCTTTTTGTTCATCTTGGACTTCTTCTTCTTGTTGGAGTTGAATCCAAGTCCACCTTTGTCATTGGGGGATTTTTGCACACTCAAGATATTGTTGAGTGTGAATTTCCCTTCATGACTCTTTTCCAAGTCTTTCTTCAAAGAAGTGACTTGGGCCTTGAGCTCTTTGATTTCCTCTACATGGTTAGTCTCAACACAAGTACTAGAGGAAATATAAGCTTCATCTTCAGAGCAATAAGGCAAGGAAAGCAATTCATCACAAGATGTACCAACATTGTGAGTAGATGAATTACAAGGACTAGCACATGGCAACATAGCATTTTGACTAGAAGTAGTGCTAGTATCCACATGAGGCTCACTAGATGTTACCTTAGCAATCATGGCCTCATGAGCTATCTTTAGCACATTATGGGATACTAGAAGATCATCATGAGAGCTTGAGAGCTTTTCATGACTTTCTTCCAATTTCCCATAATTGCTAGATAGCAACTCAAGTTGAGCCCGTAGCTCAACATTCTCCTTCAAAATGGATGCTTCACAAGTAATAGACTTAGTAGCACAAGCATCATCATTAACAATAAGAGGAGAGGACAACTTGGAAAGCTCTTTTAAATAAGAAGCTTCAAGTTGAGCATGAGACTCGGTGAGTTTGATGAGCTCACCCTTAATGACCCTTGAGCCATTTTCGAGGTGCTCAAAATTCTCAAGGAGTCTAGCATGAGCAACTTCAAGCTTAGCATTTTTAGTTTTAAAAACATTGTCCACCTCAAGAGCTCTATCATGAGATTCCTTCACTCTAGATAATTCTAGAGCAAAAGTCTCCTCAAGAGATTCCTTGGTGGTTTGTTCAAGTTCAAGAGCTTGGGAGAGGTCCGCAATCTCATTAGCGTAATCACGCTCATGACCTTCCATTTTGTCAATGGTGACCTCATGCTCCTCAAGATGAGATTCCAACTCATCAATATATTTCTTGCCCTCAGTAGCAATAGACATGATTTCCATGAAGTTGGAACGAGCAATTTTATTCTTATGAAGAGCTTTAAAAATCATTTCCCCCTTAATTTTTAAGGAGGCAACAGTATCATTCTCTTCATCACTATCAACATCATCATCATCAATATCATCACAATATATATTGGGATTCAAAGTGGGAGATACCTTTGAAGCCTTAGCCATAAGGCAAAACGCAATTGATGATGATGTAGGATCCCTTGAGGCACCATTCAAGACCACATCTTGTTCCATGGGGTCTTGGGTTTCCTCTACATTGTTAGCACAACAATTTGAGGAAATAGGTGCATTTTTATCATGGCAACAGGACATGGCAAGCATATCATCATGAGATTTAGCAAAGCAATTTCTACATGATATGCAAGGACTATCAACACAAGCATGTGAAACATTTAGAGAGCTCGGAGTGTTGAAATCCAAAGATGGAGCATTGCAATAAGATAGTGATGAGGAATCATCAACGATAAGCACACTATCATCATTACAATGAACACCACTACTCACCATATCATTACCTTGTGGCAATCCACATGTAGGTGAAGTAGAAGAAGTTGAGAAAGCAACACGGCCCGAGGTGGAGGGAGAACAATCATCCCCACAAAACTTGGACACGCCATATTTATCTTGAAGCTTTGTCCACAACTCATGAGCATCCCGAAACGGCATGACTTGAAAAATAACTACATTGCTCAAAGCATCAAAAAGCACACTAGAAGCTTGAGCATTGAGATAAGAGTTTTTCTCATCCTCTAAAGATAATCTTTGGGGATCCTTTGGAGGAGAAAAACCCATATCTACAATTCGCTCTAAATTTGGGTCCATGACCCTAAAGAGATTAAGCATGTGAATTACCCAAACATCAAAATTTGTGCCATTGAAACTAAGAGTGTCAGAGAATCCTAAACCCCTAGTAGACATCCTTACTCTCTAGGTGGTTAAGCCCTATAAAGAGAGACGAGACTATGGTACCAATTGAAAGATCATGGATGTCGCCTAGAGGGGGGTGAATATGCGCTTTAAAATAATTACGGTTTAGGCTTGAACAAATGCGGAATAAACCTAGCGGTTAGTTTGTCAAGCACAAAACCTAAATACAACTAGGCTCACCTATGTGCACCAACAACTTATGCTAAGCAAGATAAACAACTATGAGATAGCAAGAAATATGACAAGAAACAATATGGCTATCACAAAGTAAAGTGCATAAGTAAAGGGCTCGGGTAAGAGATAACCGAGGCACGCGGAGACGACGATGTATCCCGAAGTTCACACCCTTGCGGATGCTAATCTCCGTTTGGAGCGGTGTGGAGGCACAATGCTCCCCAAGAAGCCACTAGGGCCACCGTAATCTACTCACGCCCTCGCACAATGCAAGATGTCGTGATTCCACTAAGGGACCCTTGAGGGCGGTCACCAAACCCGTACAAATGGCAACCCTTGGGGGCGGTCACCGAACCCGTACACTTTGGCAACCCTTGGGGGCGGTCACCGGTACCCGTCAAATTGCTCGGGGCGATCTCCACAACCTAATTGGAGACCCCGACGCTTTCCCGGAGCTTTGCACCACACTGATTGAGCTCCGAACACCACCAACCATCTAGGGCGCCCAAGCACCCAAGAGGAACAAGCTCAAGGGTACCAAGCACACAAGAGTAATAAGCTTCACAACTTGTAACTTCCACGTATCACTGTGGAGAACTCAAAATGATGCACCAAATGCAATGGCAAGGGCACACGGAGTGCCCAAGTCCTTGTCTCCCAATCCCACCAAAGTAACTAATGCTAGGGAGGAAAATGAGAGGAACAACAAGAAGGAGAACACCAAGAACTCCAAGATCTAGATCCAAGGGGTTCCCCTCACATAGAGGAGAAAGTGATTGGTGGAAATGTGGATCTAGATCTCCTCTCTCCATTCCCCCAAAAACTAACAAGAATCCATGGAGGGATTGAGAGATAGCAAGCTCGAAGAAGGTCAACAATGGGGGAAGAACACGAGCTCAAAAGATAAGGTTCATTGGGGAAGAAGACCCCCTTTTATAGGTGGGAAAAAATCCAACCGTTATGCTCACAGCCCGCATAGAGCGGTACTACCTCTCGTCCTCACGGTACGACCGCTAGGGGTAGCGGTACTACCTTAAAGGGTAGCGGTACTACTACTTGCGAGCGGTACTAAAAAATTACATCCATGCCTACCACCGCTGGACTTGTGACAAGTTTTTGGTCCGGAGCGGAAGTAGCCACGGAAGTAGCCGCGGTAGTACCGCTCCCAAGAGCGGTAGTAAAAAATTACATCCCCTCCAAGTGGTAGTACCGCTCCCACGAGCGGTAGTACCGCTGCAGCTTTTATAAGGACACCAAAACTAACACAACTTCTGCAAACGGACTCCAAATTCAACGAAACCAAGTTTGTTGGAAAGCTAGCGACAAGGGCTAACACAATATTGATAGAAATAACAATAAGAAGAAAATTAGAAAAGGCCCATAAGAAAATGGTGAGAACCCTTCCTCGAAAAAGACCGGTAAAACCTCCAACACCGAAAACGCAATAGAAGAAGTATGTGAACTCCATTTTCGATGAACTCGAGCTTGTCATCAAGATGACCATAAGCACTAAGACTCACAAAGAGAACCAAACAAGAACCAAGAAAGATGATGCAAGGATGCAATGGTTTGAGCTCTCTACGAACGATACGATCAAGCTACCAACTCTAGAGCCCCCCTTGATAGTACGGCAAACGATCCTATAACCCGGTCTCCCAACTACCACCATGAGACTGGTAAAATAGAAAACCTATCAAGGGAAAACCTTTGCCTTACACATGATCCACTTGAGCTAGATGATGACGATCTTGTCCTGCTCAAGTTGGACCACCTTTCTTGATTGCGTTGGGTCGATGGAGACTAGATGATTGCTCCCCCATACTCCACTATGGGTGAGCCACTCTTGGGCACATCTTCACAAGTCCATTGACACCACAATGGATGGCAAGCTTCAAGCACTTGATCTCTTCGTGATGCTCCACCTGAACTTGCACACGGCAATCTTGATGACGATCACCACTTGATGTCATCCTTTCCATGGGTTGTATGATATCTTCCTCTTGACCCAAGCCCATGGACACATACCTAACCCCACATAAAACTCTCACATAGAACATGGGTTAGTACATGATACGTCTCCAACGTATCTATAATTTTTGATTGTTCCATGCTATTATATTATCTGTTTTGGATGTTTAATGGGCTTTATTATACACTTTTATATTATTTTTGGGACTAACCTACTAACCAAAGGCCCAGTGCAAATTGCTGTTTTTTTGCCTATTTCAATGTTTCGCAGAAATGGAATATCAAACGGAATCCAAACAGAATGAAACCTTCGAGAGAGTTATTTTTGTAACAAACGCAATCCAGGAGACTTGGAGTGGACGTCAAGGAAGCAACGAGACGGCCACGAGGCAGGGAGGCGCGCCCAGGGGGTAGGCGCACCCCCCCACCCTTGTGTGCCCCTCGTGGCTCCACCGACCTCCTTCCTTCGCCTATATATACTCATATACCCTGAAAACATCCGAGAGCACCACGAAACCATATTTCCACCGCCGCAACCTTCTGTACCCGTGAGATCCCATCTTGGGGCCTTTTCCGGCACTCTGCCGAAGGGGGAATCGATCACAGAGGGCTTCTACATCAACACCATAGCCTCTCTGATGATGTGTGAGTAGTTTACCACAGACCTTCGGTCCATAGTTAGTAGCTAGATGGCTTCTTCTCTCTCTTCCGATCTCAATACAAAGTTCTCCTTGATTCTCTTGGAGATTTATTCGATGTAATTCTTTTTGCGGTGTGTTTGTCGAGATCCGATGAATTGTGGGTTTATGATCAAGATTGTCTATGAACAACATTTGGTTCTTCTCTGAATTCTTATATGTATGATTTTTTATCTTTGCAAGTCTCTTCAAATTATCAGTTTGGTTTGGCCTACTAGATTGATCTTTCTTGTAATGGGAGATGTGCTTAGCTTTGGATTCAATCTTGCGGTGTCTTTTCCCAGTGATAGCAGGGGCAGCAAGGCACGTATTGTATTGTTGCCATCGAGGATAAAAAGATGGGGTTTATATCATATTGCTTGAGTTTATCCCTCTACATCATGTCATCTTGCCTAATGCATTACTCTGTTCTTATGAACTTAATACTCTAGATGCATGCTGGATAGCGGTCGATGTGTGGAGTAATAGTAGTAGATGCGGAATCGTTTCGGTCTACTTGTCGCGGACGTGATGCCTATATACATGAGCATGCCTAGATATTCTCATAACTATGCGCTTTTCTATCAATTGCTCCACAGTAATTTGTTCACCCACCGTAGAATTTGCTATCTTGAGAGAAGCCACTAGTGAAACCTATGGCCCCTGGGTCTATCTTCATCATATTATTTTCCTATAAATTTACTATTTCTTCCGCCGTTTATTTTGCAATCTTTACTTTCCAATCTATATCATAAAAATACCAAAAATATTTATCTTATTATCTCTATCAGATCTCACTTTTGCAAGTGGCCATGAACGGATTGACAACCCCTTTATCGCGTTGGTTGCAGGGTTTTATTTGTTTGTGCAGGTACAAGGCGACTTGCGTGTAACCTCCTACTTGATTGATACCTTGGTTCTCAAAAACTGAGGGAAATACTTACGCTACTTTGCTGCATCACCCTTTCCTCTTCAAGGGAAAACTAACGCATGCTCAAGAGGTAGCAAGAAGGATTTCTGGCGCCGTTCCCGGGGAGGCTTACGCCAAGTCAAGTCAAATCAAGACATACCAAGTACCCATCACAAACTCTTTGTCACAGCCCTAGAAATCTTCTTGTAATTAGTGGCATTGCATCCATGCATCATTTTCGATTTCAATTAATCTTGAAATGGGGATGTTAAAACCCTAGCACTAAATGAAATACAATTAGGGTCAAATTAAATCTTTTCGATCTACCCAAAATGGCCTTCAGAAAAGTTCATCAATTTTGGAATGGGTGAAAACTTCTCCCAAAAATGATGCACACATTTCTAGGACATTTATGGATTTTGGAGTTAATTCATAAGTATTTGAATTTGGACAATTAAATTCTATAAATACTCTTAAATGTCCAAATAATCTTGAAAGCATTTGAGGGCCGTGGGAAATAATTTCCCAAGTGCCACAAATATTTTGAGCATTTTACAAAGTGGTTTGGCATTTTTGCTAAATCGAACCAATTGCAGAAAATAGCAAACAGAAAGAAATAAAAAAGGAAGCAGAGACTTACCTGAGGCCCACTTACCTGGTGGCCTAGCAGATTTGGCCTAGCCCACCTCCTCCTTCCTGTCGTCTTCCTCCCCAGGCCAGTGGGCAGAGCGCGTGGACGCAGCACGCCGGCACGCGCCCCGGCCACCTCCACCCTGCCTGCTTGCGTCCCCGTCACCCTGGATCTCTCCCGCGTCGCCACGCACCCCCTGGGACTCTCTCACTCTCTCCCGACCTTCTCCCTCTCCTCTGTCTCTCTCCATCGCTCTTCCCCTCACGTGCCTGAGCACGCCGCCGTGAACCACCGCAGCCACCAGCATCCCCGCGGCCATCCAACTAGCCTACAAGCTCCGCCTCGGATCCATGAAGCTCTACGCCGACGCACGTGACGTCGGAGCACCCCGCAGCGCCGCTATCGCTGTTGTCTTCTTCCTCTGCTCCGAGCGCCGCCCCGTTCGATTCGTCACCGTCCGGGCTTCCCCGACCTCTCCGACGACGCCTTAGAGTTCACTGTGAGCTCCTGTTGCTTCCCCCTCGCTCTCCCCCTCTGTTCTCGTCCCCTAGCCCCGTCTTCCGACCGAGCCCGAGAGCTCACCGCCGCCGGCCATGGCACCGTCGTAGCTAGAGCGCATCCACGACGCATTCGAGCCCACCCCCGTGCTCAGCGAGTCCGCAGGGCTCCGTAGCAACCCGCAGCTCGTCCTCCCGTGCACCAAAACGCTGTGTCCGAGCGTGCCCGTACTCCGGCCACCGCGGAAGTGCTCGCCGCCGTCACCTCCGGCCATCCCAGCTGCTGCTGCTACCACCACTAGATGTGCGGGAGCGCCAGCAATCCGTAGGAGCAAACCCCGCCTCAAACCGTGGGCTATAGCGAGATCCCGACGATCTCCGTCGCGCGAAATGGTCGTCGCCGGCGAAACTCCGGCGACTGATGACGTGGCTCGTCATTAGCCACTAATGACCCAGCTAAACCACCCTAGAGCCACTGCCATGTGGGCCCAGGCCCTAATTAACTTAGATTAGCACTAACTAATTTGGTTAGTTAGCTGAGTCACTGACCAGTGGGCTCCACTGGTCAGGTTTGACCTGGACCAGCCGCTGTTGACCAGCTGACGTCACAGTGACGCAGTGCTGACGCAATCTGGATTTATTATTATTCAGAAAATTCCAGAAAATGGTATAAACTTCTAAAAATCATATAAAATCAACCGTAGCTCAGAATGAAATAATTTATATATGAAAAATTATCAGAAAAATGCAATCTATCCATCTGTATCATTTTCATGCATGTCAAACTAAGTTATACCTGCTGTATAGGGGAAAACATGATAATGACATTATAAATGCTAAATATGGAGTTTGCATATGAACCCTTAGTTCATATGGACCTCATTTAAACTGTTGCTAGATGCATTAGTGTAAATCATAACATTCTTGACATGTCATAATCATGCATCATAATTGTTGCATTGCATTGATTGTGTTCTTCCTTGTTTGCCGGTGATTGTCCCCTCTCAGTAGCCGATGCTCCGATGACGTGATCGATGACACCGATGAAGAACTATAATATCTTCAGAAGTGCCAGGCAAGCAAAACCCCCTTGTCCATTCCGATACAAACCCACTCTCTCGCTCCTGCTCTCTTTTACTGCATTAGGACAACAACGACTCATCTGTTACTTGTTGCGGTAATTGAACCCCCTTATCCTCTGCATGACCTGTCATTGCCACAGTAAATAGATGAAACCCACTAGCATGAGTAGGAGTTGTTTGAGCCCTGATGTGCCTACTCATTCATGCTTGTTTGTCGTGCCTGCTATTGCTTAGAGTTGTGTCAGGTCTGATTCATCGGGGATGAGTTGGAATGGTGATGAACATGTCCTACTGTGTGTGAACACGATTTGGTAAAGGTAGCGGTGAGAGGCCATGTAGGAGTACATGGTGGGTTGTCTCATTGAAGCCGTCCTCAGGAACTGAGTTCTGTGTTTGTGATCCATGATACAGTTACTACCACGCATTGGGCCCGAAACCAATGGACCCTCTCGGCTTCTTAATCACCCTTGTCCTCTGTCCAGGAGTTGCAAGTAGTTTCTGGTGTTTGTAGTATGCTGGAGGCCGTGGACAGCGCTGACCGAGGGGTGGGCTGTGATGCGGTAGGCACGTGGCACGGTGTACCGGGCGCCCGTTTGGTGTCTCGGGAACCCTGTACACATCGTTCGGGGCCGTATGTGGAAACCTCGGCCGGACTCCCTGCGGATGGAACCTGAATAGGCGATAAACCTGGACTAGAGACTTGAGTGTTTAGGTAGGCTGTGGCCGACTCCCTCGCCAGGCTTCCGCTTGAAGGTTGCCGAGGTACACGACGTGTACATGGTGGTAAGTGGCGAGAGCGTGTGTGATGAAGTACACCCCTGCAGGGTTAATATGATCTATTCGAATAGCCGTGTCCGCGGAAATGGACTTCTGGGTTGCCTATAATAGTTCATAGACAAGTGAAAGTGGATACTCTAAAATGCGCAAGATAAGCGTGAGTGCTATGGATGGCGTTCTCGTAGGGAGACGGGAGCGGGTCCATAGTGGAGTATTGATATGGTGAATATGTGGACTCGTGTGCGCCACCTCAAAAGAGTTGCTTGCAGTCGTAGTTCAGGTTAGCCACTGAGTCAAAGCTGGCTTGCTGCAGTTAAACTCCACCACCCCTTTTGTTGATACCGATGCATATGTAGATAGTTCTGATGTAAGTCTTGCTGGGTACATTTGTACTCACGTTTGCTTATTTTATGTTTTGCAGAGAGATGTCAGTCTCGCTAGTAGTCCCGTGTGGACTTCGACGTTTAGCTTGATACCTCAGCTACGATCTTGTGCCCTCGGCAGGATCTGGTAGATAGTCAGGCTTCTCAACCTTTTTCTTTTGTAGATGTCTGTACTCAGACATGTTAAGCTTCCGCATGTGTTTGGCTTGTATGCTCTGAATGTTGGGTCATGAGACCCATGTTTGTAATATCTGGCTCTTCGGAGCCTAATGAATAAATACTCTGAGTCGTAGAGTCTTGTTGTGATGCCATGTTGTATCTGCACATATCGAGCATATTGTGTGTATGATTGAAATGCTTGGTATGTGTGGGATCCGACAACCTAGTTGTTTATCCTTGGTAGCCTCTCTTATGGGGAAATGTAGTCTTGTGCTTCCATGAGCCATAGTAGTCCGCTACAGCCCGGTTCACCGGAGTCCTGCTAGCCCAGCACTACTGCTCCGGAACACTTGACTGGCCGGCATGTGATTCACTTCGTTCCTGTGTCTGTCCCTTCGGGGAAATGTCACGCGGAGACATCCGGAGTCCTGCCTAGCCTGCTACAGCCCGGGTTCCCGGAGTCCTGTTAGCCCAGTGCTACAGCCCGGATTCACACACTGCTGACCGACACATTCGATGTTGATTCATGTATGCCTGTCCCCATACGTTAGTGCCGCTTTGGGTTCACGACTAGCCATGTCGGCCCGGGTTCTCTGTCATATGGATGCTAGCGACACTGTCATATACGTGAGCCAAAAGGCGCAAACGGTCCCGGGCCATGGTAAGGCGGCACCCGTGGGACTACCGTGCGTGAGGCCGCAAAGTGATATGAGATGTTACACGCTAGATCGGTGTGACTTAGAATCGGGGTCCCGACACTCTTATTCCTCGCATTACATTATTTGCCATTTGCCTCTCATTTTCCTCTCCCCCACTTCAACTTTGCCGTTTTATTCGCCCTCTTTTTCATTCGCCTCTTTTCGCTTGCTTCTCGTGTTCCTATTTGCCCCGATGGCCTTGCCTAAAAACGTTGATCCTCACCTTAGAAGGTTGGAAGAAATTGAAAACAACGTTAGAATCTTTATGACTTTGCAATTTGAGCATAATAATTTCTTTAGAAATGAGCTTAAAGAAAAAAAAAGCTTTATGGAGTACATGAATAAAGAGCTTGATGATATGTCTAAGGAGTTTTATGGTTTGAAATCTCAGTTTGCTCATCTTGAAAAATTAATAGCTCAAATTTCGGATAAGCAGGCCACTTTAGTTAATAAGATGGCCGCCAAACCGAAAGAGCTAGAGGGTAATAAGGATGAAGATCTAAAAGTGATTGATGTGTATCCTATTAAATCTTTGTTTTGCAATATGAATCTTGATAATGATGGGACTGGAGATGCGTCAACTTTAGTTAAAAGGCGTCTCAATGATTCGGAGTTTTTAGATCTTGATGCAAAAATTGGTAAAAGTGGATTGAAGAGGTCAAAACTTTACATAGCAATGAACCCACTATTTTGGATTTCAAGGAATTTAATTATGATAATTGTTATTTAATAGATTGTATTTCCTTGTTGCAATCCGTGTTAATATTCTCCTCATTCTTATGATCAAAATAAAGCTTTTACTAAACATATCGTTGATGCTTTAATGCAATCTTATGAAGAAAAGCTTGAATTAGAAGTCTCTATCCCTAGAAAACTTTATGATGAGTGGGAACCTACTATTAAAATTAAGATTAAAGATCATGAATGCTATGCTTTGTGTGATTTGGGTGCTAGTGTTTCCACGATTCCAAAAACTTTGTGTGATGTGTTAGGTTTCCGTGAATTTGATGATTGTTCTTTAAATTTGCATCTTGCGGATTACACCATTAAGAAACCTATGGGAAGGATTAATGATGTTCTTATTGTTGCAAATAGGAATTATGTGCCCATAGATTTCATTGTTCTTGATATAGATTGCAATCCTACATGTCCTATTATTCTTGGTAGACCTTTCCTTAGAACGATTGGTGCAATTATTGATATGAAAGAAGGAAATATTAGATTCTGTCGATGTGGGGTTCCAGCAACCCTTAAGGATCGAACACTGGGGTGCGCGCGAAGTCTTTCCCTCCTACCGATCTATGCCCTAGCTCACTAAGATCTCGCGGACGAACTCGACGAACTCGCAACACGAAAAGACACGAGGTTTATACTGGTTCGGGCCACCGTTGTGGTGTAATACCCTACTCCAGTGTGGTGGTGGTGGATTGCCTCTTGGTCTGATGATGAACAGTACAAGGGAAGAACAGCCTCCTGAGGTTGAGGTGTTCTTATCGCTAGGCTCTCGATCGGACTGGATCAAGCTAAGATCAGATCAAATCAGGTCAGATCAGATCAGATCCCCCCTACTGTGGTGGCTAGACCTATTTATAGAGGCCCTGGTCCTCTTCCCAAATATTGAGCTGGAAGGGAGCCAACAACGGAGGGCAAATTTGAAGGGGAACAGCTAGTACAAGCTATCCTGACAAAAGCGGTCTTCGCCTGCGAAAAGCTCTGGTGGTGACGCCGTCTTGGGCTCCACGATGACCTCCGTCTTGCCGTCCTCCTGGTCTTGGTCTCGTTGCACCAATATAGCAACCTTTGCCTGATGCCTCGGTACTCTTCGTCTACGCTGGCCTCCTTAGCACCAAAGAGGAAATAAGGACGCTGTGCGCACTGGCGCCCGCCTGGTGCCGTTCGTCATGGCTCACGTCACGAGAGCCTCGTGAGGTTTTGCCCCGCCTTGATATCTCTGCTCCTCATGAGCCTGCCCAGCTAGGCCACTCCAGAGGAGGTCTTGCGTCGTCTGCCTCGCGAGGGTCTTGGGTGCCTTGTTGATGAAGATGGGTCGTACGGCCTGCTTCTTAGCCATGCGGTGGGCCGCAGGTAGGCAATTCTGGGGACCCCCGTTCCCAGAACGCCGACAGTAGCCCCCAGGCCCAAGGTGCGCTCGGGCTTGGCTTCGCGTCGAAGCCAAGGGTCAAGTTCGGAGCACTGCGGGCCCCAAAAGCCTGCGGCCTTGGTTGACGCGTGGTGGTTGATTGGACGTGGGCGTCTCCGCTTTCCCATGCTGCCTCGGCAACTGCTTGACCTGACAAAAGGCCAGCGCGGGCAGTTCTTGCCTTCATTGCTTCTTCCTTGCCTTGCTCCAGATCCCCTTTCTTGCTCATCTCCACTGCTACCTCCAGATCCGTTCCAATCTCATCCTGCACCCACAATCCATGGCGCCGCGCAAAGTCAAGACTTCCTCGGCACCAGGTTGGTATGAGCCGGCCCTTGAGGCGCCCACCGTCACGGAGAAAAGCCTCGCCTCTGTGCGCCTGCTGACGGCGGGCGAGAGCAATGAGTGGGGGAAGACGGAGCTTCGGCTCGCCTCCGACGAGCCGGAGTCTGAAGGGAGCACCTTCTTCCCTTTCTTCTTGAGCAACGTCGCCGTTGGGTTGGTCCCCCCCTTTCTCTGATTTCTTTTATGAAGTCCTCGACCACTACGGTCTGCAGGCGTTGCATCTCCATCCCAACTCTGTCCTCCTCCTGTCCATCTCCGCCTACTACTGTGAGGCGTACCTGGGCGTGATGCCATCCGTGGCGTTGCTTCGCCATTTCTTCTTCCTTCATGTCGGCGAGGGTCACATCTCCGGATGCGCTAACTTCATCGCATGCGGCAAGGCCAACTCGATCTCGAGCACCAGGAAGAGGGCCGACAACATCCGATCCAAATGGGTCATGATGGATGCCCAGCGGGCCGATCCGCGCCTGGTGCTGCCGACGGAGGCGCCCCGGCAGGGCAAGGGGTGGCCCAAGGCGGAGCTTGTCGAGGAGCGGGCATCGTCAGTGTTGGGGCAGATGATGACCGACCTGAAGCCGGGCAACGCGAGGGTGGCCAAGATAACGGGGGGCGATGCTCCTGAGGGAGTTCTTGATGCTGCGGGTTGCCCCACTCCAGGCGCGCGCCCCCCTCTGGGAGCTTGACGAAGAGGAGAACAAGACCCGCCTGAGGCCAGGGGACCTGCCTGGCGATGAATTGGACACCGTCCTTCGCCTCTAGTCGGGGACAACCAGGAGTACCCGCCTAGGGCCTTCGTTCCCCTGTTCCAACGCAGGGACCGGGAGGAATTCGTCGCCTCCAGGCCGACTTTTGATGCGCGCGGGCTGGTGCCGCCGGCGCTTCCGGAAGCTCCTATGGCGCAGAAACTGGTGGAGGTGTCTTCTGGCGAGTCCCGCAGAGAGGGGGAAGAGGAGGTGGACTCGGAGAAGACCCTAGAAGAGGTGGGGGAGACTTCCCCTATGAGCATGGCCGAGATTCTCCGCGCCCTTCCTGATGATGCCGAGGCCGACGCCTGCCAAGGGGAGAGGGAGCAGCCCCTCATCCCGACGAAGGGTAGGTCATCGTTGGTGGCCGCGGTGCCGCCTCCACCTCGACACCTCCTGGGGCTGGATCCGGTTCTGCTTCTGCACCGCCTGCTGCTGCCGGGGCCCGAACGGCTGCCCCTCAGGTCCCGATGCTGTCAGGCTTCAAGCTTCCCAAGCGGAGGGTGGAGTACTTCGCGGTGGACCGGTAGGTGTCTCAAGCTTTGCTTTATCCCTGCTGGTATTTGTTATTTCCTGACGCTCGCCCTTTGTTGATCAGGCCGACATCTTCGGCGAAGACGAGGAAGGAGGATACGGCGGCCGTGCCTCCCTCCGGAGAGAAAGGAGGCAGCAGCGCCCGCATCTCCCCAGCCCGGTCATCCTCACAGGGCCAAGAGGAACATCGCCGCGTGGAATCAGCCCCCATGGCCCCGCTGGCTCTGGAGGTGCCGGCGCTTGGCGCGGCTGACGAGGTCGCAGCTGCTCCGGGGTCCGCGGTCTCCCAAGCCCTGGTAACGGTGTCGCTTCCTCCCACTGCTGCGCCTCCACTCCCTGGTTCTTCTGCTCCTGCTGCTGTCTTGGAGCGCGCCCTTTCGGAGATGACCTAGCTACAGGCGGATCTCCTGAGCGCGGACCCGTGCCTGGTGGCCGGGCATCTGGAGTTGGCCTCTGGCTGGCTTCACTCCGACCTGGCGGTTCGCGCGGCGTTGGGCCATGCTGTTGCGGCTTCCGAGAAGGAGAAACAAGGAGCCGCCAGCGCCGCAGCCGATCGTGAGGCGGCGCTGAAAGACGCCAAGGCCGCCCGTGACCGCTGCCAAGTGCTGGAGGGCTAGTTGCAGAGCCTGCGCGACAAGCACGCCAAAGAGGTACGCTACCGCCAAGCAAAGGAGGTGGAGATGAAGGCCCGGGAGGAAGCCGTCAAGAACCGTGATGCTGAGCTGGCGGAGCTGGGGAAGAAGCAGGCCGCCGAGCGCAACCGGTTGGAAGAGTTGGAGCGGAAGATGGGGACGAGGGAGGCCGATCTTAACGCCAAGGCGCGAGTCCTGGCCGAAGACCGTGTGGCCTTCGCCAATCTCGAGAAGAGATTTCGCAAGGCGCTGAAGACGCTCTACGAGCATGGCCTGGAGAAGCCTCTGGACACCGACGAGGATGGCCCCGCCCAGCTGCTTCCTCTCGTGGTGAAGGCGCTTGAGGAGGTCATTGATGGTCTCGGTCCCATGGCGGAGGCAGAAGCTCGCGTCCTGTCTTCAGCCGCGCTGACTCGCGTCTTTAGCCACCTGCACCTTCGCGACCCCAACGCTTGCCTTGACGAGCTGCTGGAGCCTGTAGCCAAAGATCAATTCGAGGCGGTTGCCGCGGCCATGCAAGATCAGGTGGGGGCCTTGCTGAGGACGTTCTGCGGCTTTGTCTTCGCTCCTCTGTCCGGGGATGTCGTCGACCTTGCAGCTGGTGGTGAAGGTGAAGACAAAATTGCTCATGGGGGAGCACCTTCCGCAGGCGACGGCGACGTCTAGAGGTGACCTGCGGCCATTCTTCCCGTTCCGTTCCTGCGACATGTATCAGGCCTCGTGGAGGCGTTTAGACTTTTCATTTGGTATTGTGAGGACAATATGCTTGTAATATTTGCTTTGAGATTTTGCGATTTCCTTCCTATTTGCTTTGTGTTCTGCGTCGGCAGAGCCCGGCCCCGCGCAAC
The DNA here is from genome assembly GCF_018294505.1 of Triticum aestivum. Taxonomy (NCBI): domain Eukaryota; kingdom Viridiplantae; phylum Streptophyta; class Magnoliopsida; order Poales; family Poaceae; genus Triticum; species Triticum aestivum. The sequence continues at coordinate 40,367,407 of NC_057805.1, forward strand.
CTCAACCGCCATTGGGCCGACCGGAGACCAGGACGGACCAAGGAGTGAGGGGCTACGTGACCAGTTAGGCTCCAGAGTCGCGATGCTCAGGAGTCCCCCTTGACGCGCGAACAGCATATAGGGAGAGTTCGTGAGGATAGATTAATGTTCTACGTCGGCAGAGCCCGGCCCCGCGCATACCTCAACCGCCATTGGGCCGACCGGAGACTAGGACGGACCAAGGAGTGAGGGGCTACGTGACCAGTTAGGCTCCTGAGTCACGATGCTCAGGAGTCCCCCTTGACATGCAAACAACTTCCATACCTGCCCTCGCCGAGGCCTCAGGAGGGGCGCGCGACGCCCAGGTCCGGGGACCTGGTTGGGTGGCGTACGCTTGGGCTTGACCCGAGCGCGGCCCCCGTGCCCAGCCCCCTCGCACGGCTCTCCCGAGGGGAGGCATTGCGGTGAGGCTGGACGTTGAGCTCTGGGCTCCCTGAGGTTGGTACGACCGTGGGGCCGCCCTCAGTTGTTTATCACCAGCGCGGAGCATAGTGCTTCCGCTTGTGCACGGGCATAGCCGCTCCTCGGCAGTGTCGACAGCCAGCGCGGAGCATGGTGCTTCCACTTGGGCGTGGGATGGGGGCCCCTCCGGGAGGAGCCCCCGGGGCGTGTACAGCCCCGCCCCAACACGTGGCTTGCACGGCAGGGCTGCGAGGTGTATCTGGGCACTCGTGAGCCAGCGCGGGACTCACGAGGCCCTACCTCAAGGCGGGTTGTGCCTGGTCTTGAGTCTTGGTGACTATATGTTCCTGCAAGGCGGTTAGATGCAAGCACTCTACATCCTCAGGTCCCGGCCCTCGAGCGAGCTCAGCCGTCGCTGGTATGCCTGGTCGCGATGCGATGGTCAAGGCCAGGGGGTGAGGGCTAGAGAGCCAGTAAGAGCTCCTGAGTTGCGATGCTCAGGAGCCCCCCTTTTAAAGTGCAAGCGGATTGCATAGGATGAACAGGCCCGCGGTGGGCGGCAATCGAGCGGGCGATAGCCGTTGGCAGGTTAAGCATGGAGAGCAGATCAACTTGGATAAATGCAGGAAGATACATGCCACTGGGTCCGGCCTGAGCGGCTTGGGGATGATGCAGCCCGAGGGGCGCCCTCAGCAAGGTAAGCTAAAGACATAAGCAAAAGGGATACATGCCACAGGAACGGACCTATGTGGCCTGGGAATAATGCAGCCCGAGGGGCGCTCCCAACTTAAACGAACTTGAAGATGTCACCTGGTTCTGTAGACGAAGTAGAGTTGGTGCAGCTGAAGGCGTGCGCTGAAGGAATGACTCCTCATGAGCCACCCGGACCCTGAGCCTCGGGAGGCTCTGGGGGCTCGGGAGGTTCCCTGAGGACCGTCCCCATCTCCTCCAGGACGGCGTGGTACCTGGCCTCCTGAGCCGCCAGGACATGCCGCAGGTCGCGTTGGTAGGCTGACGCCACACTCGGCAAGCCGAAGGGCATGCGAACATAGCTGTGAGGCGGGCCCTCGCAGCGGCCCACACGCGAAGGCCAGAAACACTCCTGCGATGCGGCTCTATTGAACCTGGGGACGTCGATGCAAACATGCAGCCCAGCATCCTCGCCAGGATGCGGAGATGCGCCTCATGAGCGGCTGTCGCCGCGCATGGCTCTTGCTTCTTGCAGTTCCTGAGTGGTCTTGGTGATGAACTCCTGAGTGGTGGGCACTCCTTGCCCTGTGCTCTCCTGAGGGTCACGTGCCGCGAAGCACGCCTCCAAGTGGTGCCCAAGCACCTCCCTCGTGAGGTTGGCAAGGTCTGAGGCCCTCCAGAAGAGAGCTCTCCGAGCCCTGCCCGAGAAGGGCGCCGGGCGCGCCTTCCTATGCGATGGATGGAGGCGCCCCTGGAGCGGGCGCTGATCCTGACGAGGCTCCTGCCGCGACGCCATCTTCCTGAGGTCCTGCGCGACGCAGCTGCTTCTTCTTGGGGATGGCCTCCGAAGGGCCTTCACTTCTGTTGTCGGGGTCGTCGATTGCTGCGGCTTGGAAGGCGCGCTTGAGGGAGCACGCCGCATCCCTCTCTTCACACGGGACTGTGATGATTCCTCCGCTTCCTGGCATCTTGAGAACGTTGTAGCCGTGATGAGTGACTGCCATGAACTTGGCCAGGGCTGGATACCCGAGGATGGCATTGTTCGGCAGGCGGATGTGCGCTACGTCGAAGTCGATGAGCTCGGTGCGGTAGTTCTTGCGCTCCCCGAAGGTGACAGGCAGGCGGACCTGCCCTATCGGTGTGGTGGAACCGTCGGTCACTCCTGAGAAAGGCTTGGTGGGCTGGAGATGTTCGTATGGCATTGGAGGTTGTCGAACATGTCGACGGACAGAACGTTGATCCCTGCGCCGCCGTCGATGAGGGTCTTGGTGACCTGCACATTGCTGATGACTGGGGAACACAGCATAGGGAGGGCGCCAGCGGTGGCTGCGTACTTGAGCTGATCCGCCGAGTTGAAAGTGATGGCACATTGGGACCACCTGAGCGGGCGCGTGGCCTCAAGCTTGAGGAGCACCGCGTTCACCTCGCGAGCGAACTGTTTGAAGATGCGCTGAGAGGCTGGGGCCTAGGCGCCGCCCAAGATGCAGGCGATCGCACGCGGCTCCTGGAAGCCCCCAGCCCCCTCGTCCTAGTGGTGGTCGTCGTTCCTCCTTGGTGGCGGCAGCGGGGGAAGACCGGTGTTGCCCTGGGGGCGATTCTCACGAGGCGGGTCCCTCAAGGCGCCCTCGCGAGGTTGGTCCTGCCAGCGGTCCTCACGAGGCCGGTCGCGCCACTCCTAGCGCGGGCCACGGTCGTCCCGCCTCCACGTCCTCCTCCGCGGCTGTAGCCCCGGTCATTGCGCTCGGGGCGTCGACCGTTGCGTCCTTCCCGTATGGCTCTGAGCTCTTGACAGTCGCTGGTGTTGTGGGTGTTCAGGTTGTGGAAGGCGCAGAACGGTCGGCCGTTCTTGGATGACTCGGGCTGATCTCTGCCCTGCTTGGTGTCGGGCTCCGCTGCGAGCATAGCTGCCTCCTTGCGCTTCACGTCCTTGGCCTTGGCCTTCTTCTCTTCCGCGCATGCGGCTGGCAGCTCGAGGAGAGAGAGGCGCCCCTCCTCAGCTCTTGCGCACTTGGTCGCCAGGTTGAATAGCTCCTGAGAGGTGCAGAGCTCCTCATGGATGGCGAGCTCTTCCTTCATCTTGACGTCACGGACGCCGTCGGAACACGCGGAGATGATGGCCTCGTCCGTGACCTGGGGGATCTTGAGGCGGGTGTTGTTGAAGCGCTGGATGTACTTCTGGAGGGTCTCTCCTGGTTGCTGCTTGATGCGGCGCAGATCACCCGCGGCCGGTGGGCGGTCGTGAGTGCCCTGGAAGTTGGCGACGAAGCGGTCGCGCATCTCGTCCCAGGAGGAGATCGAGCCATGCTGCAGGTTCAGGAGCCAGGAGCGAGCTCCATCCTTGAGAGCCATGGGAAACCAGTTCGCCATGACTTTTTCGTCGCCGTTGGCTGCTTCGATGCTCAGCTCATAGAGCTGCAGGAACTCCGCGGGGTCGGCGGTGCCGTCGTAGCGAGGAGGCAGGTCTGGCTTGAACTTGACTGGCCAGGCGATGCTACACAGCTCGGGGGTGAAGGCGCGGCAGCCAGCCGTGGTTGCCGGGGCCCGCTTCGGAGGTGGAGCTTAGTCTTGACGAGGTTCGCGCTACGCCGCTACGGGCGGTGCGCGGTCTTGACGAGGTGGCGCGGGGAGCGCAGGTGCAGCTTCTCGCGGCCACGGAATTTCTTGGCAGCTTCTCTCTTCGCGCGCGGGCGCCGGGCATGGTGGATCATGCCGCGAAGCCGCGCGCCTTAGTGCCAAGGCTCCATCTTGGGGCTGAGGTGGTGGAGGTGTAGGAGATATGCCCTAGAGGCAATAATAAATGATATTATTTATCTCCAAGTTCATAATTATGTTTATGTTCCATGCTATAACTGCAATGATTCTCGAGTCTGCAATATCCACGAGGCTCGGAGGAAGACTCATATGCACGTGTGGAATAATAAACGGTAAGAAGTATTTCTAGTCTGGCCTCTAAGACTAGCTCAAGTGTTGCATGATGATTCTATTTTCCTGGTCATGGGCATGTCTATGCCAGCAACTTTGAGGGCACAATGTTAAGAGAACATTTGTGTTGAATCGACCCGGATTGATGTTATGCTATGAGATTCATTCGTCACAAGTTTATTGGTACATAACACAGAGATGGTTAACGTTTGCATGATTCCTTAGACCATGAGAGTATCGAGTTTCTTCATGCTTGCTTCATGAACTTTGGGGTTTGTTAAACGTCATCCGTAAATGGGTGGCTATTACGGCGGCTTACGGGTTCATGGAAAAGTGTGTCAAGTAACTTGATAGCTCAAGATTGGGATTTGCTCCTCCGATGATGGAGAGATATCTCTGGGCCCTCTCGGTGTTACGGTATCCATCATCGTCTGGCCAGACACTTTGTGATTTGATCACGGGGATGCCGGAACACGATAACGAGAAAAGAGAACAATACCGGTAACGAGGTAACTAGCATAGTGGACAAGTTGTTGATCCACGGGAATGCCAACATGTCTCACCTCGGGTATTTGTAACATATCGCGAAGCAACAGGAATAGCACACGGCAACTGGAGGTTCACTCGAATATTTATTCGTGTGGGTATAGGGGTCAATATGGGTGTCCACGGCTCCGATGTTGATCATTGATCGGAAGGGGTTCCGGGTCATGTCTATACTTCACCGAACCTATAGGGTCACACGCTTAAGGGTCATCTATCTGCTGAATACTAGACAGGGAGTCTGAGAGAAAATCACCAAAAAAGTTTCGGACACCGAAAAATTTCGGATAGCGGAATCGTACCGCAGAGAGAGGTCATCGGATAAGTTTCGATGATACCGAAAAGTTGTTTCGGGATACACCATTAAGTCAAATTGGTTTCGGCACATGCCTGATAATTCTTGGAGGATGCCAGAATCATTCTGGAAGCTTTTTGGAATTTTCTGAGATAAAAACCGGAAATGTTCCGGAGCTGCCGGAGCCACTTCAGATGCGTTTCGCAGATGAAAATCACTAAAACCGGAATTGTTTCGGAACGCGTTGAAAATCATTTTAGTGGGTACTGGAAATGTTCTTAGCCCACATAAATATTTTCAGTTCGATCAGACGCTGAAAAATGTCGTCGTGAATAGTGAAAATCAGCTTTATGGTTACTTTATGGAAAGCCACCTTTTGGGGCTTTGCTCCAAAAGATCTTGGGGATGACATGGATGGATAGGAGCCATTTTTTGGGCCCCTCATGGGGGTGTGGCCGGCCACATGGGGTATCCCCCCTTGGGGACCCTCTTGTTCCTTGGTTTCACTCCTAGGTCCTTGTGGAAGGACTTCATTCATGTGCATTTTGGGTTTTTTGTGAAACTACCCTACCCCCTTGGGATTTCCTATAAATAGAGGTGGAGGGGCAGCCCTCCACACTCATCCCTTGCTCTCATACACATGCCATGCATTATCTGACTTCTTCTCTCCCTCCCATGAAAAGAGTTTCGTAGAGCCGTAAGGCTGTCTGGGTTCCGGCAGGAACTAGTTCTGGACGGCGAAGCCCTGCCGGATAGATGACACCGTATGTGTGCAACTCTGTAGAGAGATCGTAGTTTCGGTCTTAGTTCGTGAGTGCCTCCCGATGGGCTGTCCGTGTGACCGTCCGAGTTTCAAAGGTCCTCCCGAAGGGCTATCCGAGTGACCGTTTGAGTTTCGAAGATCCTCCCGAAGGGCTGTCCGCGACACCGTCCGGGGGGCTGTTCGACTGCCTCCCGGAGGGCTGTCTGAGGAGCAGATGAGGGTATACATCCTCGCGGTTGGGAGGTTGTAAATCCTAGCTGCGGGGATCTGCACCGCCGATCGTCATCGACTCTATTTCCCGCTGCGCTACGAGTCGGTAACGAAAAAGATCAAACCATGTATGCAGTCTCCATAGTGGTCCTGGGCTGGTGCGTAGGTCGGAAAATTTTTGTTTTCTGCTGTGTTCCCCTACAGTGGCATCAAGAGCCGTGCTATGCGTAGATGCAGGTTTCGATCTAGAATACATGGAGATGTATGGGTATTGCATAATATAATTAGGTAGTAGATGAGATCTATTGCTGAAAATTATTTATGCGGGTGACAGATGAAATCTGTTACCCACATTCTTGTTGCTTCCCTAGCGTTTGCTCAATCTCGAGACAGCATGGTGGAATTTGACAAAGTTCTGGCAATCCGTGATCCTGATTGATCATGGAAGTGCTATCAGTTCTTTGGGTTCTGCCGTAGTCAAAAGAAAGATGAAATTCGCAGATGAAAGGGCATTGCAGATATTATCTGCACGAGGGTCATGCGTATGACGAAGTTTAGTATGGGGCTCGAGATTTAATTATCTCGTGTTTCATACACCCCGAGATGTTAATGTAGCAACTTGAATAATCATACTTGATGACAAAACGTTGGTAGCTGCGGTTTAAGTCAAAACCTTAGAAGCCACGTAAAATAAAATTTTGCATAAACCTATTAGAGGCGTCTAACTTGGTTTTGCAGGATGTGCATGTGATGTGGTATAGCAGTGCTCATACTAATTCGATTATCTATGAGATAACTATATGATGTAATTTGATTAACATGACCTGCGTGTCATGATTCGGCATGATGGCTGGAGCCATATGATTGCACTTTAATGACCTGCGTGTCAACCTTGTTGTAATGCATTATTTTGTTAGCTATAGAGATAGCAATATTATCTGGTGCATCAACAAGGTGGTGGCAATCTTCGCGAAGGTGAACACCGACAGGAATGCCGAAGACGAAGAAATGAAATACTTCTCCGTCAGAAAGGGCTATACCATATCATGCTATTATGAATTGCCTAATATGTTTATCCCTTATGATGCACCCTTCTTGATTGCGCGGTAGTCGCTTTTATTAGGGTGATCTCTCACTTAAAATATCAAGTAGTTAGTGTTCTCCCAAGTGTAGCACCGTCACGGCACCTATCTTTTTGGGGTGCGCCATGGATGCATGGGTACGAACGATTAGAGAAGTGTGAGGTGGGTGAGGTCAGACCTCGCAGCAAGATCACTTGGTTGTCTTGACGTTCATGGCAGGATCGTCCTGAGCTCGGAACACACGCATCGAAAGATGAGCAAGAGTCACATAGAGATGTGATCGGCAAGTTGGCCTACCGATTAAAATTCCCATTATGAGATGATGATTCTATGGCGATGAATTGAAGTCTGGATCTTGTATCACTCAAAATTAATTGTGAGAGATATTGATTTGAGTGGGAGCGCACTGTTGAATTAACATGTTTAATTCTCAGTGCAATTAATTATGAACACTGTCTAAGTGTTTCTTGCATAATAGTTGTAGAATAATGGCTCGCATTTCCACCTTCCCTATTAAAATTGAATAGCTGTTAAATATCTGGTTAAAACTTTACGATTGGTAATGTAACATGAGGATTGTCCTCAAAAGTGCCAAGAAGGACTTTGTCCTATCGCATGCTTTCCGTATCCTTCCGCTAATGCTATGGATCATGTGACTCTCGTCCTTCGATCCAAAAGCTAGAATTCTGTTACGGTCAAGTGGAATATGTTTGCTTCCATGAAACCCAAACTTCGAAAGTTGGGATAGTTATATGATATTCATGGAACTGAAAATTATTTTCAGATACAGACAAAGCAATGTTTGTTTGCAAGTATTAGTAAAAGTGTTTACTATGCATTTGACTGTTGGGAAAGGGATCCAGAAGAACGCCTGTCATATAATGAAAGGTTTATAAAACAACAACTTAAAGAGAAAGGAAGTGTCCAAAGGGTGTTAGTATGACTTACACGCCTAGGAAGTCCGGGGCTAATGCCACTCTTAAGTTGGGTGCTTCTTTTGCGAGTAGGAGAAATACTAAAAGTTAAATTGTTAGAAGTATAAAGGCAGAAAGAAAGATGACTGGAATATCCAGCTCATGTATGAATGTCATACAAGTTTTTAATGTATAGTAGGATGGTCAAAGATATAGTTCTTGGGAATTATGGTTAAACATGTTAATCACTAATTCTTGGGTATTGTGAGTTAATCACAAAGATACCCGCTCGATTGCATTCTATTGCGAATCAATGTAAGAGCTACTATGGCCTAAAAAGACTAGCCAGAAATGAGGTTAAGGTATACACAGGGAACATAGTAAATGTTACTATACCTTCCATCGGTGTATTGACGTTTGTATCTATTTTCATAATTCATTTAGAGTTTTACAAACTCTAGCCCATTGCATAAGGTATCTTGCAAGAAGGTTGTTCATAAGAGAACTTTTTATGTTCGATGTTATGAATAACACAAGGGCCATACTTTCATTATGAATGAGATGTATGTTATGAATATTGATAATAATACAATACCTCTTGGTTTACTTTCATAATTCATTTTAGAGTTTCATACACTCTAGCCCATTGCACAATGTTTGTTGCAAAAGAGTTGTTCATAAAAACAACAATTGTTGTTAAGTATTATGAATAACATAAGGGCCATACTTCCATCATCGATGGGACGTATGTTATGAATATTGAGGGTAATATGATACATCCATAACACTGACGCTAAATGTCGCAAGACTAAAAGAATACCACACAAGTGTGGCACTACATTTGGTCACATTGGAGAAACCCGCATGGAAAATTCCATTATGATGGATTTTGAAGTCTTTTTGATTTTGAATCATCTGACACTTGCAACTTTCCTCCGAAAAGTGAAGTGACTAAAATACCGTTCACAGGCCATAAGGAACGAACAACAAACTTATTAGTGATCATACATTTGATGTGTGTAGTCCGATAAGTGTTGTTAGTGGTGGATTTATTTATCTTCAGAAATGACTCAAGTAGATATATGGATATTTACTTGATGAGACGTAAGTCTGGATCTTTTGAAATCATTCGAAAGGTTCTCAAAAATGAAGTAGAAGTTATTGTAACAAGAAAATTATGTTTCTGCAAGTTGATTGCACAAAGGAATATTTGAGTTACATGTTTAGCGAATGTCTGATGAGTTGTAAAAGGGGTTTCGTAAACTTGCACCTCCCGGAACACCACTGCAAGTGGAAAGTCCGTGGAGATGTAATCAAACCATTTATGACATGGTAAGGTCAAAGATGACATAAATAAATTTGCCATTATCCCTTTTAAAGTGATGCTTTAGAGACTGCGGCTTTTACACTGAAAAGAGCTACATCGGGTCTGTTGAAATGAAGCCATGGTATGGTACGCCCAACCATGTTATATCTTTTCTTAACATTTGGAATATGGGGCTTGTGTAAAAGGTTACAAACCTATTCCAAATCAGACAAGTGCTACTTTGTAGGTTATACCAAAATGTTGGGTATTCCTCCCTCACTATACCGAGGCAAATAGTTTTGCCGTGAAACGGTGTGCTTTTAAAGAGAATGGTTCTTTCTAAAAGGTGAGTGGGAGAATAGTGCAACTCGACGAGATAAATAGTATCTTCATCAGATCAAAGGAAAGAGACCTTGGAAGAAATTCCAGAGTTTCCTACTGCGACTGATATAGAAGTCTCTACAATAAAATGTATGAACTTTGGTCGAACTTGCAGCTGAACCACGTAGGCAAGGCTCGTGCAAACCTCTCAGGTGCGCAAACGAGATATTGTTGTTAGACAACTTTATACCTACGATACACAAGGAAGCGTTGATGGGCCCTGACTCCGGAATTGGCTAAATGCCAATACAACCCGAGTTAGTTTCCATATAAGTGATTCAAGATTAAAACCTTGATACACCTTTCGGAAGACTTAGAGTCTAACGAATATTTATGGAACTTAAAACTGATACGGATAAAATGTTTTATCCATAAAGCTCGACTTGTTGAAATAACAAGTTCAAGAGTTGACTACGATGAGGTTGTTTTCATCGTAGCGATGCTTAAAGTCGGTTCGGGTTGAACTAGCAATTAATACATATTTCAATCATGAGATATGAAACATGGATGATAAAAGGATTTCCATCTGATGGAAATGAAAGCTAGGACTTGTATATGATACAGTCCAAAGTAATTTGTTGATCCAGAGGATGCTAGTAGGTATGCAAACTTCAGAGTTCCAGCAATGGACAGAAGAGAGCAAAAAGGAGTTGGAATCTTCGTGTTTTGATGAAATGGTCAAAGGGGTTTTGACTTCATCAGTGGGTAACGAAGATGCTTGTAATTCAAGAAAGTAAGTGGGAGCATAATAATATTTCTAAAAACCTTATGTGCTTGGCACATTGGTAATTGGAAATAAATTTCTTGACACAAATTAGGACTTCATTTGAAAATAGTTTTTCGATGAAGTGCTTAGGCTAAATAGCCTCAATATTAGGCATGATGATCTATGGAGATAGATTTACCTAATGGGGCTAAGCAATGAATACATATTGACAAGATGCTAAAACCTTTTAGCATTTAAAACGCCAAGGAGTGATTCTTGCCAAAGTCACATGGAAAAAGTTTTTGCAAGACTCGGCGTCCCAAAACACTGATGAGTAAAATACATGATTCCACACACTTTTGTGTTTGGATTAATCATGTATTCCATGGTATGTAAAACAACCAGATATGTCCGATACTCCCAAGGTGTTGCGAGTATGGATACCAAAGTGATCAAATTACTAATCATGGGACAACAGTGAAAGATGTCATAGAGTACTAGAGTAAGTACTGATGACATGGTTTTCTCGCAAGCAGAGATCATGAAGAGTTGTAAAATGTTACATCGATAGAGTCTTCATCTTTTCTCCATGCGATTTTCGATTTAAATTAAGGGTTTTGTGTAACACACAATGTGGTGGCACAGTTAGTTGGAATTTGTTCAAACTAGTTACTGTGGCAAATTCTATAACAAGGGCTAAGTATGTTGACGCTTTAGAAGCGACAAAGAAGATGTTGAATCATATAGTTCATTCATGAACTTAGTATAGTTCCAAGATGGCTTTTGACAATGGGACACTACTGCAGGTAGTTGCTCCATAACTCAGTCTGAGGAATCCAGGTTCGACCTGTGATTCACATACATACAAAGCCAAGTCCACACAAAATATGAATTTTGTGAAAACGTGAAAACGCGAGGACATGCAAAGATACACACGGAACTGAAGTCGTCAGATCCGTTGGACATCAGGCTATACCACAAGCGAAGCATATTTACACCGGTGTGCCACAGGTGTGAAGTGCATTAGCATAAGCTAGATTATTGACTCTAGTGCAAGTGGGAGTCTGTAGGAGATATGCCCTAGAGGCAATAATAAATGATATTATTTATCTCCAAGTTCATAATTATGTTTATGTTCCATGCTATAACTGCAATGATTCTCGAGTCTGCAATATCCACGAGGCTCGGAGGAAGACTCATATGCACGTGTCGAATAATAAACGGTAAGAAGTATTCCTAGTCTGGCCTCTAAGACTAGCTCAAGTGTTGCATGATGATTCTATTTTCCTGGTCATGGGCATGTCTATGCTAGCAACTTTGAGGGCACAATGTTAAGAGAACATTTGTGTTGAATCGACCCGGATTGATGTTATGCTATGAGATTCATTCGTCACAAGTTTATTGGTGCATAACACAGAGATGGTTAACGTTTGCATGATTCCTTAGACCATGAGAGTATCGAGTTTCTTCATGCTTGCTTCATGAACTTTGGGGTTTGTTAAACGTCATCCGTAAATGGGTGGCTATTACGGCGGCTTACGGGTTCATGGAAAAGTGTGTCAAGTAACTTGATAGCTCAAGATTGGGATTTGCTCCTCCGACGATGGAGAGATATCTCTGGGCCCTCTCGGTGTTACGGTATCCATCATCGTCTGGCCAGACACTTTGTGATTTGATCACGGGGATGCCGGAACACGATAACGAGAAAAGAGAACAATACCGGTAACGAGGTAACTAGCACAGTGGACAAGTTGTTGATCCACGGGAATGCCAACATGTCTCACCTCGGGTATTTGTAACATATCGCGAAGCAACAGGAATAGCACACGGCAACTGGAGGTTCACTTGAATATTTATTCGTGTGGGTATAGGGGTCAATATGGGTGTCCACGGCTCCGATGTTGATCATTGATCGGAAGGGGTTCCGGGTCATGTCTATACTTCACCGAACCTATAGGGTCACACGCTTAAGGGTCATCTATCTGCTAAATACTAGACAGGGAGTCTGAGAGAAAATCACCGAAAAAGTTTCGGACACCGAAAAGTTTCGGACAGCGGAATCGTACCGCAAAGAGAGGTCATCGGATAAGTTTCGATGATACTGAAAAGTTGTTTCGGGATACACCATTAAGTCAAATTGGTTTCGGCACATGCCTGATAATTCTTGGAGGATGCCATAATCATTCTGGAAGCTTTTTGGAATTTTCTGAGATAAAAACCGGAAATATTCCGGAGCTGCCGGAGCCACTTCAGATGCGTTTCGCAGATGAAAATCACTAAAACCGGAATTGTTTCGGAACGCATTGAAAATCATTTTAGTGGGTACTGGAAATGTTCTTAGCCCACATAAATATTTTCAGTTCGATCAGACGCTGAAAAATGTCGTCATGAATAGTGAAAATCAGCTTTATGGTTACTTTATGGAAAGCCACCTTTTGGGGCTTTGCTCCAAAAGATCTTGGGGATGACATGGATGGATAGGAGCCATTTTTTGGGCCCCTCATGGGGGTGTGGCCGGCCACATGGGGTATCCCCCCTTGGGGACCCTCTTGTTCCTTGGTTTCACTCCTGGGTCCTTGTGGAAGGACTTCATTCATGTGCATTTTGGGTTTTTTGTGAAACTACCCTACCCCCTTGGGATTTCCTATAAATAGAGGTGGAGGGCCAGCCCTCCACACTCATCCCTTGCTCTCATACACATGCCATGCATTATCTGGCTTCTTCTCTCCCTCCCACGAAAAGAGTTTCGTAGAGCCGTAAGGCTGTCTGGGTTCCGGCAGGAACTAGTTCTGGACGGCGAAGCCCTGCCGGATAGATGACACCGTATGTGTGCAACTCTGTAGAGAGATCGTAGTTTCGGTATTAGTTCGTGAGTGCCTCCCGATGGGCTGTCCGTGTGACCGTCCGAGTTTCGAAGGTCCTCCCGAAGGGCTGGCCGAGTGACCGTTCGAGTTTCGAAGATCCTCCCGAAGGGCTGTCCGCGACACCGTCCGGGGGGCTGTTCGACCGCCTCCCGGAGGGCTGTCTGAGGAGCAGATGATGGTATACATCCTCGCGGTTGGGAGGTTGTAAATCCTAGCTGCGGGGATCTGCACCGCTGATCGTCATCGACTCTACTTCCCGCTGCGCTACGAGTCGGTAACGAAAGAGATCAAACCATGTATGCAGTCTCCATAGTGGTCCTGGGCTGGTGCGTAGGTCGGAATTTTTTTTTTCTGCTGCGTTCCCCTACAGGAGGCACGCCTTGAGCCCCGTCGCCCGCGGCTGGTTGAGGGGGAGGCAGAGAGTGGGACGGTGCCGGAGAGCCCCTGCGGTGCGGACGAGCTCGGCGACGCGATCAAGCCACTCCTCGTAGAGGTCGTCGACGGGGCGGTAGCGCAGGAGCTCGTTCGCCGCGAGGAGCGCGGCCCGTGCCTCCATGGGAGCGCAATGCGTGTGGGACGAAGAACCGGGAGGGGTCAGTGATGGAGTAGCGGTGCGGCCGTCCTGCCGCACCGAAGGATGCAGCGAGGACGCCTGCTGCTCGTTCCCCACCGGGCCGATGGCAGCGTTGGCGGCGGGAGACATAGAATGACGAGGTGGCCCGCCAACAGGAGCCGTCTGAGCGACGCGGGCGGTGAGGGCATCCCGACGCTCAGCTCGAGCACGGCGAGCGTCTGCCATGGAGACGACGGAGCGACGGAGCGGCGAACTGATGGAAAGGAAGCTACGGCGCACCCCTACCTGGCGCACCAAATGTCGGATGTGGGGTTTCGACAAACCCTTAAGGTTCGAACACTGGGGTGCGCGCGAAGTCTTTCCCTCCTACCGATCTACGCCCTGGCTCGCTAAGATCTCGCGGACGAACTCGACGAACTCGCAACACGGAAGGACACGAGGTTTATACTGGTTCAGGCCACCGTTGTGGTGTAATACCCTACTCCAGTGTGGTGGTGGTGGATTGCCTCTTGGGCTGATGATGAACAGTACAAGGGAAGAACAGCCTCCTGAGGTTGAGGTGTTCTTGTGGCTAGGCTCTCGATCGGACTGGATCAAGCTAAGATCAGATCAGATCAGGTCAGATCAGATCAGATCAGATCAGGTCAGATCAGATCAGATCAGATCAGATCAGATCCCCCTACTGTGGTGGCTAGACCTATTTATAGAGGCCCTGGTCCTCTTCCCAAATATCGAGCGGGAAGGGAGCCAACAACGGCGGGCAAATTTAAAGGGGGACAACTAGTACAAGCTATCCTGACAAAAGCGGTCTTCCCCTGCGAAAAGCTCTGGTGATGACGCCGTCTTGGGCTCCACGATGACCTCCGTCTTGCCGTCCTCATGGTCTTGGTCTCGTTGCACCAATATAGCAACCTTTGCCTGATGCCTTGGTACTCTTCGTCTGCGCTGGCCTCCTTAGCACCAAAGAGGAAATAAGGACGCTGCGCACGCTGGCGCCCGCCTGGTGCCGTTCGTCATGGCTCACGTCACGAGAGCCTCGTGAGGTTTTGCCCCGCCTTGATATCTCCACTCCTCATGAGCCTGCCCGGCTAGGCCACTCCAGAGGAGGTCTTGCGTCGTCTGCCTCGCGAGGGTCTTGGGTGCCTTGTTGATGAAGATGGGCCGTACGACCTGCTGCTTAGCCACGCGGTGGGCCGCAGGCAGGCAAGTCTGGGGACCCCTGTTCCCAGAACGCCGACAGATTCCAATTTCCATTAAGGAAAGGCATGGAACACTTTCCTAGGAAGAAAATTAAATTACCTTATGAATCTATTATGAGAGCCACTTATGGATTGCATACCAAAGATGATAATACCTAGATCTATTCTTGTTTTTATGCCTAGCTAGGGGCGTTAAACGATAGCGCTTGTTGGGAGGCAACCCAATTTTATTTTACTTTCTTGCTTTTTGTTTTTGTTTAGTAATAAATAATTAATCTAGCTTCTGTTTAGATGCAGTTTTATGTTTTAATTAGTTTTTGTGCCAAGTAGAACCTTTGGGAAGACTTGGGTGAAGTCTTTATGATCTTGCTGTAAAAAACAGAAACTTTAGCGCTCACGAGATTAGCTGCCATTGTTTACTGGAGAGTGATTTCAGGTTGATTCTTTTTGAAGATGATTAATAGACAAATTACTCACGTGCACCAATTTATTTCAGAATTTTTTGAGTTACAGAAGTATACGTTTGATCCAGATTACTACAGACTGTTCTGTTTTTGACAGATTCTGTTTTTCGTGTGTTGTTTGCTTATTTTGATGAATCTATGGCTAGTATCGGGGGGTATGAACCATAGAGAAGTTCGAATACAGTAGGTTTAACACCAATATAAATAAAGAATGATTTCATTACATTACCTTAAGGTGGTGATTTGTTTTCTTATACTAACGGAGCTCGTGAGATTTTCTGTTGAGTTTTGTGTTGTGAAGTTTTCAAGTTTTGGGTAAAGATTTGCTGGATTATGGAATAAGGAGTGGCAAGAGCCTAAGCTTGGGGATGCCCAAGTCACCCCATGGTAAAATTCAAGGACAACCAAAAGCCTAAGCTTGGGGATGCCCCGGAAGGCATCCCCTCTTTAGTCTTCGTCCATCGGTAACTTTACTTGAGGCTATATTTTTATTCACCACATGATATGTGTTTTGCTTGGAGTGTCTTGTATGATTTGAGTCTTTGCTTTTTAGTTTACCACAATCATCCTTGCTGTACACACCTTTTGGTAGAGACACACATGAATCGGAATTTATTAGAATACTCTATGTGCTTCACTTATATCTTTTGAGCTAGATAATTTTGCTCTAGTGCTTCGCTTATATCTTTTTAGAGCATGGTGGTGGTTTTATTTTATAAAAATTATTGATCTCTCATGATTCACTTATATTATTTTGAAAGTCTTATAGAACATCATGGTAGTTTGCTTTGGCTATAAAATTAGTCCTAATATGATGAACATCCAAGATAGGTATAATAAAAACTATCATATAAAGTGCATAGAATACTATGAGAAGTTTCATACTTGATAATTGTTTTGAGATATGTAGATGGTGATATTAGAGTCATGATAGTTGAGTAGTTGTGAATTTGAGAAATACTTGTTCTAAAGTTTGTGATTCCCGTAGCATGCACGTATGGTGAACCGTTATGTGATGAAGTCGGAGCATGATTTATTTATTGATTGTCTTCCTTATGAGTGGCGGTCGGGGACGAGCGATGGTCTTTTCCTACCAATCTATCCCCCTAGGAGCATGCGCGTAGTACTTTGTTTCGATAACTAATAGATTTTTGCAATAAGTATGTGAGTTCTTTATGACTAATGTTGAGTCCATGGATTATACGCACTCTCACCCTTCCACCATTGCTAGCCTCTCTAATACCGCACACCTTTCGCCGGTATCATACACCCACCATATACCTTCCTCAAAACAGCCACCATACCTACCTATTATGGCATTTCCATAGCCATTCCGAGATATATTGTCATGCAACTTACCACCATGCATTTCGTTTGTTATGACACGTTTCATCATTGTCATATTGCCTTGCATGATCATGTAGTTGACATCGTATTTGTGGCAAAGTCACCTTTATAATTCTTTCATACATGTCACTCTTGATTCATTGCATATCCCGGTACACCGCCGGAAGCATTCACATAGAGTCATATTTTGTTCTAAGTATTGAGTTGTAATTCATGAGTTGTAAGTAAATAAAAGTGTGATGATCATCATTATTAGAGCATTCTCCCAAGTGAGGAAAGGATGATGGAGACTATGATTCCCCCACAAGTCGGGATGAGACTCCGGACGAAAGAAAAAAAAGGCCATAAAAAAGGGGAAAGGGCCCAAATAAAAGAATAAAATAATGAGAGAAAAAGAGAGAAGGGCAATGTTACTATCCTTTTGCCACACTTGTGCTTCAAAGTAGCACCATGATCTTCATGATAGAGAGTCTCCTATGTTGTCACTTTCATATACTAGTGGGAATTTTACATTATAGAACTTGGCTTGTATATTCCAATGATGGGCTTCCTCAAAATGCCCTAGGTCTTCGTGAGCAAGCGAGTTGGATGCACACCCACTTAGTTTCTTTTGTTGAGCTTTCATACACTTTTAGCTCTAGTGCATCCGTTGCATGGCAATCCCTACTCACTCACATTGATATCTTTTGATGGGCATCTCCATAGCCCGTTGATATGCCTAGTTGATGTGAGACTATCTTCTCATTTTTTTATCTTCTACACAACCACCCTTCTATTCCACATATAGTGCTATGTCAATGGCTCACGCTCATGTATTGTGTGAAGATTGAAAAAGTTTGAGAACATCAAAAGTATGAAACAATTGCTTGGCTTGTCATCGGGGTTGTGCATGATTTAAATATTTTTTGTGATGAAGATAGAGCATAGCCAGACTATATGATTTTGTAGGGATAACTTTCTTTGGCCATTTTATTTTGAGAAGACATGATTGCTTTGTTAGTATGCTTGAAGTATTATTATTTTTATGTCAATATTAAACTTTTGTCTTGAATCTTTCGCATTTGAACATTCATGCACAATAAAGAAAATTACATTGAGAATTATGCTAGGTAGCATTCCACATCAAAAATTCTGTTTTTATCATTTACCTACTCGAGGATGAGTAGGAATTAAGCTTGGGGATGCTTGATACGTCTCCAACGTATCTATAATTTTTTTTATTGTTCCATGCTATTATATTATCTATTTTGGATGTTTAATGGGCTTTATTATACACTTTTATATTATTTTTGGGACTAACCTACTAACCAAAGGCCTAGTTCAAATTGCTGTTTTTTGCCTATTCAGTGTTTCACAGAAAAGGAATATCAAATGGAATCCAAACGGAATGAAACCTTCGGGAGAGTTATTTTTGGAACAACGCAATCCAGGAGACTTGGAGTGGACGTCAAGGAAGCAACGAGGCGGCCACGAGGCAGGGAGGCACGCCCAGGGGGCAGGTGCGCCCCCACCCTCGTGGGCCCCTCATGGCTCCACCGACCTCCTTCCTTCGCCTATATATACTCATATACCCTGAAAACATCCGAGAGCACCACGAAACCCTATTTCCACCGCCGCAACCTTCTGTACCCATGAGATCCCATCTTGGGGCCTTTCTCGGCGCTCCACCGGAGGGGGAATCGATCATGGAGGGCTTCTACATCAACACCATAGCCTCTCCGATGATGTGTGAGTAGTTTACCACAGACCTTCGGGTCCATAGTTATTAGCTAGATGGCTTATTCTCTCTCTTTAGATCTCAATACAAAGTTCTCCTCGATTCTCTTGGAGATCTATTCGATGTAATTCTTTTTGCGGTGTGTTTGTCGAGATCCAATAAATTGTGGGTTTATGATCAAGATTATCTATGAACAATATTTGGTTCTTCTCTGAATTCTTATATGTATGATTTGTTATCTTTGCAAGTCTCTTCAAATTATCAGTTCGGTTTGGCCTACTAGATTGATCTTTCTTGCAATGGGAGATGTGCTTAGCTTTGGGTTCAATCTTGCGGTGTCCTTTCCCAGTGACAGCAGGGGCAGCAAGGCACGTATTGTATTGTTGCCATCGAGGATAAAAATATGAGGTTTATATCATATTGCTTGAGTTTATCCCTCTACATCATGTCATCTTGCCTAATGCGTTACTCTGTTCTTATGAACTTAATACTCTAGATGCATGCTGGATAGCGGTCGATGTGTGGACTAATAGTAGTAGATGCAGAATCGTCTCGGTCTACTTGACATGGACGTGATGCCTATATTCATGATCATTGCCTAGATATTCTCATAACTATGCGCTTTTCTATCAATTGCTCGGCAGTAATTTGTTCACCCACCGTAATATATGCTATCTTGAGAGAAGCCACTAGTGAAACCTATGGCCCCGGGTCTATCTTCATCATATTATTTTCCTATAAATTTACTATTTCTTCCGTCGTTTATTTTGCAATCTTTACTTTCCAATCTATATCATAAAAATACCAAAAATATTTATCTTATTATCTCTATCAGATCTCACTTTTGCAAGTGGCCGTGAAGGGATTGACAACCCCTTTATCGCGTTGGTTGCAAGGTTCTTATTTGTTCGTGTAGGTACAAGGCGACTTGCGTGTAACCTCCTACTGGATTGATACCTTGGTTCTCAAAAACTGAGGGAAATACTTACGCTACTTTGCTGCATCACCCTTTCCTCTTCAAGGGAAAACCAACGCATGCTCAAGAGGTAGCAGTACACAAAGTGCAATGGACAATGCTTACCATACCATGGGATCACTTGATCCGTCTTGGTACATCTTCTATGCTTTGTGAGTTGATCAACTTGATTCACTCTTGGCTTAGTCTTGATCAACCTTGAATCTTTCCAACTCTCTTCATTTGGATGATGTCTTGAAGGAAAACATGAATGATCACACAATCTTCTTCTTCAAGACATGCTTGCAATAAGCTCAACACTCACATGACCAATCTTTGGATAATTCCTTAATAGCACCTTGGTCAACTCATAAACTCCTTGAAACCAACACATGGACTTCAAGAAATTCCTATGGACAAATCCTTCAAACATAACTCAATGCAACCATTAGTCCATACAGAATGTCATCAATTACCAAAACCACATATGGGGGCACCGCATGTCCTTTCATAAGCTTATACCCAAACCTGCCCCAAATGGGACAAAAAATTTACCATGACATGTTGATGCCGCTCCATGATACCATGCCAAGTTTCATGAATTTCAGACGAGTTTTGGATTTACTAGAATTTAAAAACCAGGTATCTCAATGTTTTGCCGGCAATCAACAGTGCCCTGGTGTTTGAAATTCATTCCCATTTCTTGGATGGGACCTAAGCATGCACCCAAGGACACATATTTGATTTTTCAACCAATTTATATGCACTTGAGCATATGCATGTATTTCTAATTTGAATTATGCACATAAAATGCCTAGAAAACCAAACGAACCCCGAAAAATTCCAAAACTTAACACACCACTCCTGTTGTTCTATGTTGACACTAGAAATTTTTTGAAAGAAATAAGAGGAAATGGATATCGTTTTGTCCCCAAAGGTGGCACGTTCCCTACCGAAACCACCACGCTTGTTGTGAGAAGCTTATACCCAAACCTGCTGTCAGGACCGGTTTTTCAGGATATTAATTTTCTAGAAAATGGCCCTTGTGCTCACCAGCCCCAGGATTACTGTTAGCTGATGAGGCACCAACTTGATACAGAAATTCCAAGCAAAGTGCAAAATATGTAGTACAAGACCATTGTGGCCTATGAGTACAACACTTGGTTTCTAGTGGTTGATGGCGGAAGCAGTTTGTGGTTCATCTGCGTCTATGGGACTCCATTTCTCACAAGAACAGCTGACCAGGATAAATCCTATCTTCGCGAGGCTGCTGTCATCATAGCGTAGGTTCCGGGGCTGTCATCGCAATGCTCCTCTCCGAGCAAGAAATCTGGCCAAGACAATAGCCAGGGACAAGCCAGTGAGTACTTTGAATGTACTCGCAAACATTATGAACACGGGTATAATATAATAGTGGATGATCATGCTCTGAAAGATTCTACGATCATAACGTCTGTCACGAAATAAACGAAATCCAAGATACACGCATGCGGGTAAAATATGAATATGCAATTACGGGAGTAGAACTATAGAATGCACCGATCGAGTGTCTGAAACAACGCCTCAAAAGGATAATAAGATAAATCATGCCTCCGTCGGGCGTCTGAGCGACACCACATAAAGGGCTTATAAAGAATACATAAAGGATAAACATGCCGCAGTCGGGCGTCTGAGCGACACCACGTAGAGGGCTTATAAATAAAAGAAATAACAAGCGTGCCACAGTCGGGCGTCTATGCGACACCACATAAAGGGCTTATAAATAATAGTAATAACAAGCATGCCACAGTCGGGCGTCTGAGCGACACCACATAAAGGGCTTATAAATAAAAGGAATAACAAGCATGCCACAGTCGGGCGTCTGAGCGACACCACATAAAGGGCTTATAAGAGAATAGTCACAGTGAGTATCCAGGAGGTAGCACCGTCCCAGGGATACTCAATAATTCAAACAATGTAAATGGTTAGTCCACAATAATAATCAAAATCCTCATATGTCACAGGTCATAATCAATGTTCTAGTTTAGCCGTTTCTCCATACGAAGACCGTCACTAGACCCATCTCAGACTGTAGTCCTTTCCCATGGACATGGCTATCCGAGTAGACTTAACCTCTGCAGAGGGTGTACTCTTTACCCACGAGTAATGGATTTATTTAGTCCATCGGGACTAATTCCGCCTACGGCCTTTTAATTGAAAACACACCTGACCCGCACACACCAGCTTAACTTACCGGTGTCTGGAATCACCCACGACACCTGTCAAGCAAAACTCTAAGTGGGGAGGCTACAACCTCGACGTAGCATGGGATCAAATTTATATTGCGCGCTCTAAGGGGTGCCCCCCTCTCGGTCCCAACCAGAAACACCCATGCCCCCGGACCAGGTGGCATGCCTACCGGATGCATCCGGTATCTTCCACCATGGCCTCTCTGTACGGTGTGTGCTAGGACGGGGTTGACAACTTACTGAATCGTACCCTACCTGCGGCAGGGACAAGTGGTAGTACGAAACAACTACGGGGGTTTACTGAACAAGACTCGATCTATGGCCGACTCAGGAGGTTCAAGTATTCCCTGTATGATTAGCATAACAAAAAATATTTCAACTAACAGACAGAATCACCGCTCATCATACCTCATCATGCCATACCGGACACACTCGTCTCGACGAGGAACTAGGGACAAGCTCGTGTCTACCCAAGACCACGACTTTCCCGGCTTCCTGCCGGTATGCATGAAAAGCTCACGAGGATGATCACTATCGCCAGCATATCCATTTCTAACAGCAAAGAATATCATTATGCACTCACGCGTATGATTCTATCGTCACATAAAATAACGTATGCTCCAAGTCAAGGTGGTGTTGTAACCGTATCAACAACACACAAAAATATTATGCTAGAGTTCAGAATGCTTGCCTTCAGATTGTGGAGAGGAAGTGTGCATTCCAAAACTTTTTGAAAGTTTTCCTCTCTCTCCATTTCCTATTTTGAAAAATATTCAAATAACATATCTTTCAAAAACAGTACAAAAAGTTGTCCTAAATATTTTTGAAATAAATCTTAAAATAAACTAGATGAAATTTGAGAGAGGTAGGAAAAAGAATCAACTCATTTGGAGCTTTATTTTAAAACATATAGCCAGTCAAAGTTCTGTTTTTAATAAAATCAGAAAAAGAAAACGTTTCGGTACAGAATACGCTTTCGGGATAGGGGATACGTACTCGAGACTATACGCTTTCACTTATCCAGTGTGGACGAGCGCATGGGTCACTGACAGTGGGTCCAGGGGGCCCACTGGTCAGGTTTGACTAGTCTCTTCTCCCTCCTCTTCCTCTGCCCGAACGGAGGCAGGACTCCGGCGATCGCCGTCGACGAACGGCGCCTCCCCGCGGGGTCCTGAGGGTGGGGATGGATCCGCCAGCCCAGGGCGGTCCTCCCGGTGGTTGTTGGGTCGTCGGGGGTGGAAGGAGTCGCCGACGGCTAGCTCCGCGGCGAAGGAGGCTTCGGGTGGTTTGGGGGTTTCGGGCTATGGTGGTTCTTGGTCGCGTTTGAGAGGCTGGGCGGCTCCGTACAGTCGAGGGGAGTCGGACGGCGGCGTTGGATGGGTGGGGGAGGCCCTGGTTGCGTCGCATTGAACCGGAGCGTGGCGGCGGCCGATCCTGCCGGAGGTGAGGAAGGTGATGGTTTCAGACGACGAGAGCGAGGTGGCGCACTTCTACGGTTTGCCTGAGGATGCTCGAGCGAGGTTTGGGGCCATTTATAGCCGGGGAAGGTCAGTTCCCGCGACGGCCGAGGATAAGAACGCCGGCGACCACTGTCCTGTAGCTGCAGGACGACGTGGCGACGACGAGCGTGTGCCGACGAGCTTGTGGATGAGCTCGGGCTGTTCAAGGGGGCAGCTGGCGCGCGCGGGTGGCTTGGGCGGCGCCGGCCATGGCAGGAGCCCACTGTGGCCGGCCGCTAGCCGCCGTGGCCAACCTGACGGCGGTGCTGTAGCGCGCCAGGGGCGGCTCTGCGGCAAGGGAGGGGGCGGGGCATGTCGGCTGCGAGCGGGAAGGGGCAGCACGAGCGCGGGGGTGGGCGGCAGCGAGACGCGGCGGCTCGGTGCACGCGCGTGCAAAACATGCGCTCTGGGCGTGCCCAGAGCGTGCACGCCAACTGTTCGGCAGAAAGCCAATGCGTGCCACAGGGCTTGGGTGAGGCTGGCAATTAGCAGACCTAGGTTAGGAGTAGCTAGGATCTTAGTGGACAAGGTTACTGGGTCAGTGGATTAAGTACACAGTGCAAACTAAAAATCATGTCAAAACTGACTATGCACACCGAGTGTTCGACAGAATGTCAAGTGCATCTAGGCAACTCTTGGGGTGGCCAAACTCTCCAGATCATATTCTCTTTAGATGATAAAGAGGGTGGCAAGGTCAGTTGGTCAAGACCAGAAACTTGTTAGTGCAAAAATTTGAGAAAACCAATTTTGGGCAGAAACTAAAGGCTATTATCTCATGAACCAAAAATACTCCAATGGGTCCACTCTCTTGGACTTAAGGGTTTTGTAGGGAGGACTACAAGCAGGAAAAAGCTCATGGGCACTAGAGCAAAATAAATTTGGGTTGCAGTACAAATCACAAAACTGGAGCAGAATGAAGATGAGGATGATTTTCCCAAATATTTCAAAGAACACCAGTGGGTTTTTGCATAAAGTTGAATATATGCATCTACTGACATCTCCAAACACTTGGAAGAATTTTTAGAGGAATATTTAAATAGGTTGTAGTGCAAAAATACCTACTGGACCAGACTTGAAAAGTTGATGTAGAGCTCAAAATCTCCAATACCCAAAAGATATCTTTGCATAAAAGTGATGTGGAAACATCACATGACATCCCCAAATTTTGGTGAAAATTTTAAATGCATTAATCAAATGGTTGCTGTGCAAAAGAGGCTCCAAATTTATGAAAAATTATTTTAAAAGAATAAAGCTCAGGAAAAACAATTATGCAAATAAATCCACTGATAAAGAATTATTTTATTGGGAGAGTATACAAGTCCAATAATATTTTTGGAAAGTTTCCACTTGAGGTAAAACTCCACAATATTAAAGAAAAGAGAGGTTCTGAAATCAAGAGATAAATCCAGACAAATGGAAAAGTTTAATCTCCTGGCAAAATTTTAATTAATAAAACAAGGTCAAAATATTGGGGTGTCACACCTGCCCCAAATGGGACAAAAAAATTACCACGACATGTTGATGCCGCTCCATGACACCATGCCAAGTTTCATGAATTTCAGACGAGATTTGGATTTACTAGAATTTAAAAACCAGGTATCTCAATGTTTTGTCGGCAATCAATAGTGCGCTGGTGTTTGAAATTCATTCCCATTTCTTGGATGGGACCTAAGCATGCACCCAAGGACACATATTTATTTTTTCAACCAATTTATATGCACTAGAGCATGTGCATGTATTTCTAATTTGAATTATGCACATAAAATGCCTAGAAAACCCAGTTAATGTATAAAAATGTCCAAACGAACCCCAAAAATTCCAAAACTTAACACAGCACTCCTGTTGTTCTATGTTGACACTATAAATTTTTTGAAAGCAATAAGAGGCAACGGATATCGTTTCGTCCCCAAAGGTGGCACGTTCCCTACCGAAACCACCACACTTGTTGTGAGAAGCTCTGGTTTGTGAGAGGCTTATACCCAAACCTGCCCCAAATGGGACAAAAATTTTACCATGGCATGTTGATGCCGCTCCATGATACCATGCCAAGTTTCATGAATTTCAGACAAGTTTTGGATGTACTAGAATTTAAAAACCAGGTATCTCAATGTTTCGCCGGCAATCAACAGTGCCCTGGTGTTTGAAATTCATTCCCATTTCTTGGATGGGACCTAAGCATGCACCCAAGGACACATATTTCATTTTTCAACCAATTTATATGCACCGGAGCATGTGCATGTATTTCTAATTTTAATTATGCATATAAAATGCCTAGAAAACCCAGTTAATGTATAAAAATGTCCAAACGAACCCCGAAAAATTCCAAAACTTAACACACCACTCCTGTTGTTCTATGTTGACACTAGAAAATTTTTGAAAGCAATAAGAGGCAACGGATATCGTTTCGTCCCCAAAGCTGGCACGTTCCCTACCAAAACCACCATGCTTGTTGTGAGAAGCTTATAACCAAACCTGCCCCAAATGGGACAAAATTTTTACCACGGCATGTTGATGCCGCTCCATGATACCATTCCAAGTTTCATGAATTTCAGACGAGTTTTGGATTTACTAGAATTTAAAAACCAGGTATCTCAATGTTTTGTTGGCAATCAGGAGTGCCCTGGTGTTTGAAATTCATTCTCATTTCTTGGATGGGACCTAAGCATGTACCCAAGGACACATATTTGATTTTCCAACCAATTTATATGCACTAGAGCATGTGCATGTATTTATAATTTGAATTATGCACATAAAATTCCTAGAAAACCCAGTTAATGTATAAAAATGTCCAAACGAACCCCAAAAAAATCTAAAACTTAACACACCACTCCTGTTGTTCTATGTTGAGACTAGAAATTTTTTGAAAGCAATAAGAGGCAACGGATATCATTTCGTCCCCAAAGGTGTCGTAGTGTTCGAAATTCATCCCCATTTCTTGCATGGGACATAAGCATAAACCCATGGACATAAGAAGATAAAAGGTCTAGCAATTCAAACACCGTCCATTGCCGCTGTGACCCCATTATGTAATTCAAATCAAGATGGAAAATCAAGTAGATCCCACACAGTTTATTATCACCAACTGTGTGAGATGGAGTACAAAATATCCTGGAGCACCGTCGGTGTATAGTACACCTATAGCTTACGCGAGAAGGTGTGTCGGCTACAGTCCACAGTATTACTGCCTCGTAATCTTGAAAATATCTACCACCTGAAAGGTTTTAATGTTTGATAGCACACGACTAGTATGTGCGGACCATGTGCAATGTCTGATACTCCCGCTCTGCTTCAGTCCCTTGATTCAAATTTTCAGTAGCCCCAACAATTTACTCCCGCCTCTACATCCCTTGCAATCTCAATAATATCTGCTCACCGCCCTTGATCCAAATTTTCAATAGCCCCGCCTTGTTACTCCCGCCTATTAAATTTTTAGTTGCCGCAGTATTTCCTCAAACACAACCTTGCCCCCCCTCCACACACACAACACACTCCCCAAAACCTCCTCTCACACAGACACACACCGCCCCCCCCCGAAAGCATTTGTAGGTCGCCGCCATCGCCGGCGCCTCCATCCTCAACCTATACCTGTGTGCTGCTACCTCTTGAGCACTGCGTTGGTTTTCCCTTGAAGAGGAAAGGGTGATGCAGCAAAGTAGCGTAAGTATTTCCCTCAGTTTTTGAGAACCAAGGTATCAATCCAGTAGGAGGCTACACACGAGTCCCTCGCACCTACACAAACAAATAAATCCTCGCAACCAACGCGATAAGGGGTTGTCAATCCCTACAAGGTCACTTACGAGAGCGAGATCTGGTAGATATGATAAGATAATATTTTTGGTATTTTTATGATAAAGATGCAAAGTAAAGAAAGTAAAATAAAAACGACGCCAGAAATAGCTTGTTGTTGGGAGATTAATATGATGGAAAATAGACCCGGGGGCCATAGGTTTCACTAGTGGCTTCTCTCGAGAGCATAAGTATTTACGGTGGGTGAACAAATTACTGTTGAGCAATTGACATAATTGAGCATATTTATGAGAATATCTAGGCATGATCATGTATATAGGCATCACGTCCGAAACAAGTAGACCGACTCCTGCCTGCATCTACTACTATTACTCCACACATCGACCGCTATCCAGCATGCATCTAGAGTATTAAGTTCATAAGAACAGAGTAACGCTTTAAGCAAGATGACATGATGTAAAGGGATAAACTCATGCAATATGATAAAAACCCCATCTTGTTATCCTCGATGGCAACAATACAATACGTGCCTTGCTGCCCCTACTGTCACTGGGAAAGGACACCGCAAGATTGAACCCAAAGCTAAGCACTTCTCCCATTGCAAGAAAGATCAATCTAGTAGGCCAAACCAAACTGATAATTCGAAGAGACTTCCAAAGATAACCAATCATACATAAAAGAATTCAGAAGATTCAAATATTGTTCATAGATAAACTTGATCATAAACCCACAATTCATCGGTCTCAACAAACACACCGCAAAAGAAGATTGCATTGAATAGATCTCCACAAGAGAGGGGGAGAACATTGTATTGAGATCCAAAAAGAGAGAAGAAGCCATCTAGCTAATAACTATGGACCCGAAGGTCTGAGGTAAACTACTCACACTTCATCGGAGAGGCTATGGTGTTGATGTAGAAGCCCTCCGTGATGGATGCCCCCTCCGGCGAAGCTCCGGAACAGGCCCCAAGATGGGATCTCGTGGGTACAGAAGGTTGCGGCGGTGGAATGAGATTTTTGGCTTCGTATCTGATCGTTTGGGGGTACGTAGGTATATATAGGAGGAAGAAGTATGTCGGTGGAGCAACAGGGGGCCCACGAGGGTGGAGGGCGCGCCTGGGGGGGTAGGCGCGCCCCCTACCTCGTGGCTCCCCTGTTGGTTGCTTGACGTAGGGTCCAAGTCTCCTGGATCATGTTCTTTCCAAAAATCACGTTCCCGAAGGTTTCATTCCGTTTGGACTCCGTTTGATATTCTTTTTCTGCGAAACTCTGAAATAGGAAAAAACAGCAATTCTGGGCTGGGCCTCCGGTTAATAGGTTAGTCCCAAAAATAATATAAAAGTGAATAATAAAGCCCAATAATGTCCAAAACAGAAGATAATATAGCATGGAGCAATCAAAAATTATAGATACGTTGGAGACATATCAAGCATCCCCAAGCTTAATTCCTGCTCGTCCTCGAGTAGGTAAATGATAAAACGGAATTTTTGATGTGGAGTGCTACTTGGCATAATTTCAATGTAATTCTTCTTAATTGTGGTATGAATATTCAGATCCGAAAGATTCAAGATAAAAGTTCATATTGACATGAAAATAATAATACTTCAAGCACACTAACTAAGCAATTATGTCTTCTCAAAATAACATGGCCAAAGAAAGTTATCCCTACAAAGTCATATAGTCTGGCTATGCTCTATCTTCACCACACAAAATATTTAAATCATGCACAATCCCGATGACAAGCCAAGCAATTGTTTCATACTTTTGACATTTTCAAACTTTTTCAATCTTCACGCAATACATGAGCGTGAGCCATGGACATAGCACTATATGTGGAATAGAATGGTGGTTGTGGAGAAGACAAAAAGGAGAAGATAGTCTCACATCAACTAGGCGTACGGGCTATGGAGATTCCCATCAATAGATATCAATGTGAGTGAGTAGGGATTGCCATGCAATGGATGCACTAGAGCTATAAGTATATGAAAGCTCAAAAAGAAACTAAGTGGGTGTGCATCCAACTTGCTTGCTCACGAAGACCTAGGGCATTTTGAGGAAGCCCATCATTGGAATATACAAGCCAAGTTCTATAATGAAAAATTTCCCACTAGTATATGAAAGTGATATCATAGGAGACTCTCTTTTGAAGATCATGGTGCTACTTTGAAGCACAAGTGTGGTAAAAGGATAGTAACATTGTCCCTTCTCTCTTTTTCTCTCATTTTTTTAATTTGGGCCTTTTCTCCTTTTTTGGCCTCTTTTTTTTAGTCTGGAGTCTCATCCCGACTTGTGGAGGAATCATAGTCTCCATCATCCTTTCCTCACTTGGGACAATGCTCTAAAAATGATGATCATCACACTTTTTATTTTCTTACAACTCAACAATTACAACTCAATACTTAGAACAAAATATGACTCTATGTGAATGCCTCCGGCGGTGTACCGGGATATGCAATGAATCAAGAGTGACATGTATGAAAGAATTATGAACGGTGGCTTTGCCACAAATACAATGTCAACTACATGATCATGCAAAGCAATATGACAATGATGGAGCGTGTCATAATAAACGGAACGGTGGTAAGTTGCATGGCAATATATCTCGGAATGGCTATGTAAATGCCATGATAGGTAGGTATGGTGGCTGTTTTGAGGAAGGTATATGGTGGGTGTATAATACCGGTGAAAAATGCGCGGTATTAGAGAGGCTAGCAATGGTGGAAGGAAGAAAGTGCGTATAATCCATGGACTCAACATTAGTCATAAAGAACTCATATACTTATTGCAAAAATCTACAAGTTATCAAAGCAAAGTATTACGCGCATGCTCCTAGGGGGATAGATTGGTAGGAAAAGACCATCGCTCGTCCCCGACCGCCACTCATAAGGAAGACAATCAATAAATAAATCATGCTCTGACTTCATCACATAACGGTTCACCATACGTGCATGCTACGGGAATCACAAACTTTAACACAAGTATTTCTTAAATTCAAAACTACCCAACTAGCATGACTCTAATATTACTACTTCCATATCTCAAAACAATTATCAAGTATCAAACTTCTCATAGTATTCAACACACTCATAAGATTTTTTTACTATTCTTGAATACCTAGCATATTAGGATTATTTAAGCAAATTACCATGTTGTTTAAGACTCTCAAAATAATCTAAGTGAAGCATGAGAGATCAATAATTTCTATAAAACAAATCCACCACCGTGCTCTAAAAGATATAAGTGAAGTACTAGAGCAAAAACTATATAACTCAAAAGATATAAGTGAAGCACATAGAGTATTCTAATAATTTCCGAATCATGTGTGTCTCTCTCAAAAGGTGTGTAAAGCAAGGACGATTGTGGTAAACTAAAAAGCAAAGACTCAAATCATACAAGACGCTCCAAGCAAAACACATATCATGTGGTGAATAAAAATATAGCTCCTAGTAAAGTTACCGATGGAAGTAGACGAAAGAGGGGATGCCTTCCGGGGCATCCCCAAGCTTTGGCTTTTTGGTGTCCTTAGATTATCTTGGGGGTGCCATGGGCATCCCCAAGCTTAGGCTCTTTCCACTCCTTGTTCCATAATCCATCAAATCTTTCACCCAAAACTTGAAAACTTCACAACACAAAACTCAGCAGAAAATCTCGTGAGCTCCGTTAGCGAAAGAAAACATAAGACCACTTCAAGGTGCTGTAATGAACTTATTATTTATTTATATTGGTGTTAAACCTACTGTATTCCAACTTCTCTATGGTTTATAAACTATTTTACTAGCCATAGATTCATCAAAATAAGCAAACAACACACGAAAAACAGAACAGTATGTAGTAATCTATAACTAATGCAAACTTCTGGAACTCCAAAAAATCAGCCAAAATAGGACGACCTAGACAATTTGTTTATTGATCAGCAGAAATTGGAATCAGTATTTTATCACGTTCTTGTGATATTTAATAATTATTTTCATGAACAGAAAGTTTCTGGAAATTACAGCAAGATCAAATAACTATCATCCAAGAAGATCCTATAGGTTTAACTTGGCACAAACAGTAATTAAAACATAAAAACACATCTAACCAGAGGCTAGATCAAAAATTTATTCCTAAACATAAGCAAAAAGCAAAAAACTAAAAATAAAATTGGGTTGCCTCCCAACAAGCGCTATCGTTTAACGCCCCTAGCTAGGCATAATAGCAAGGATAGATCTAGGTATTGCCATCTTTGGTAGGCAATCCATAAGTGGCTCTCATGATAGATTCATATGGTAATTTTATTTTCTTCCTATGGAAGTGTTACATGCCTTTCTTTAATGGAAATTGGAATCTAATATTCCCTTCCTTCATATCAATAATTGCACCAATCGTTCTAAGGAAAGGTCTACCAAGAATAATAGGACATGAAGGATTGCAATCTATGTCAAGAACGATAAAATCTACGGGCACATAGTTCCTATTTGCAACAGTAAGAACATCATTAATTCTTCCCATAGATTTCTTAATAGTGGAATCCGCAAGGTGCAAGTTTAAAGAGCAATCATCAAAATCATGGAAACCTAACAAATCGCACAAAGTTTTGGGAATAGTGGAAACACTAGCACCCAAATCACATAAAGCATAGCATTCATGATCTTTAATTTTAATTTTAATAGTAGGTTCCCACTCATCATAAAGTTTTCTAGGGATAGAAACTTCCAACTCAAGTTTTTCTTCATAAGATTGCATCAAAGCATCGACGATATGTTTGGTAAAAGCTTTATTTTGACTATAAGCATGAGGAGAATTTAGCACGGATTGCAACAAGGAAATACAATCAATCAAAGAGTAATTATCATAATTAAATTCCTTGAAATCCAAAATAATGGGTTTATCTAATGTTTTGATCTCTTCAATCCCACTTTTATCAATTTTAGCATCAAGATCTAAAACCTCCGAATTTTTGGAACGCCTTCTAGGTAAAGGTGGATCATATTCAGTCCCATCATTATCAAGATTCATATTCCAAAACAAAGATTTAATAGGGGACACATCAATAACTTTTAGATCTTCATCTTTATTTTCATAAAAAATAGAAGAACACGCTTTTATAAAGCAATCTTTCTTAGCACGCATCCTAGCGGTTCTTTCTTTGCACTCATCAATGGAAATTCTCATGGCTTTGAGAGACTCATTGATATCATGCTTAGGAGGAATAGATCTAAGTTTTAAAGAATCAACATCAAGAGAAATTCTATCAACGTTCCTAGCCAATTCATCAACTTTAAGCAATTTCTCTTCAAGCAAAGCATTGAAATTCTTTTGTGAATTCATAAACTCTTTAATACTAGTATCAAATTCAAAGGGTATCTTATTAAAATTTCCATAAGAATTGTTGTAGGAATTACCATAATTATTAGAGGAATTGCTAGGATAAGGCCTAGGATTAAAGTTTCCTCTATACGCGTTGTTACCAAAATTATTCCTACCAACAAAATTCACATCCATAGATTCATTATTATTCTCAATCAAAGTAGACAAAGGCATATCATTGGGATCAGAAGAAACACTCTTAGTAGCAAATAATTTCATAAGTTCATCCATCTTTCCACTCAAAACATTAATTTCTTCTATCGCATGCACTTTTTTATTAGTAGATCTTTCAGTGTGACATTGAGAATAATTAACCATAATATTATCTAGGAGTTTAGTAGCTTATCCTAAAGTGATTTCCATAAAAGTGCCTCCCGCGGCCGAATCTAAAAGATTTCTAGAAGCAAAATTCAATCCGGCATAAATTTTTTGTATAATCATCCACAAATTCAAACCATGAGTGGGGCAATTACGTATCATTAATTTCATCCTCTCCCAAGCTTGTGCAACATGTTCATGATCAAGTTGCTTAAAATTCATAATATCGTTTCTAAGAGAGATAATCTTAGCGGGAGGGAAATACTTAGAGATAAAAGCAACTTTGCACTTATTCCAAGAATCAATACTATTTTTAGGCAAAGACGAAAACCAAGCTTTAGCACGATCTCTAAGCAAAAAAGGAAATAGCTTCAATTTAACAATATCATTGTCAACATCTTTCTTCTTTTGCATATCACACAAATCAACGAAGCTATTTAGATGAGTGGCGGCATCTTCACTAGGAAGGCCGGTGAATTGATCTTTCATAACAAGATTCAACAAAGCAGCATTGATTTCACAAGATTCAGTATCGGTAAGAGGAGCAATCGGAGTGCTAAGGAAATCATTATTGTTGGTATTGGTAAAGTCACATAATTTGGTATTATCTTGAGCCATCGTGACAAGCAAGCAATCCAACACATGAGCAAACAAGAAGCAAGCGAAAAAGAGGCGAACGAAAAAGAGAGGGCGAATAAAATGGCAAGGGTGAGTGGGGAGAGGAAAACGAGAGGCAAATGACAAATAATGTAATGCGGGAGATAAGGGTTTGTGATGGGTACTTGGTATGTTGACTTTTGCGTCGACCTCCCCGACAACGGCGCCAGAAATCCTTCATGCTACCTCCTGAGCACTGCGTTGGTTTTCCCTTGAAGAGGAAAGGGTGATGCAGCAAAGTAGCATAAGTATTTCCCTCAATTTTTGAGAACCAAGGTATCAATCTAGTAGGAGGCTACACACGAGTCCCTCACACCTACACAAACAAATAAATCCTTGCAACCAACGCGATAAGGGGTTGTCAATCCCTACACGGTCACTTACGAGAGTGAGATCTGATAGATATGATAAGATATATTTTTGGTATTTTTATGATAAAGATGCAAAGTAAAGAAAGTAAAATAAAAACGGCGCCAGAAATAGCTTGTTGTCGGGAGATTAATATGATGGAAAATAGACCCTGGTGCCATAGGTTTCACTAGTGGCTTCTCTCGAGAGCATAAGTATTTTACGGTGGGTGAACAAATTACTGTTGAGCAATTGACATAATTGAGCATATTTATGAGAATATCTAGGCATGATCATGTATATAGGCATCACGTCCGAAACAAGTAGACCGACTCCTGCCTGCATCTACTACTATTACTCCACACATCGACCGCTATCCAGCATGCATCTAGAGTATTAAGTTCATAAGAACAGAGTAACGCTTTAAGCAAGATGACATGATGTAGAGGGATAAACTCATGCAATATGATAAAAAAACCATCTTGTTATCCTCGATGGCAACAATACAATACGTGCCTTGCTGCCCCTACTGTCACTGGGAAAGGACACCGCAAGATTGAACCCAAAGCTAAGCACTTCTCCCATTGCAAGAAAGATCAATCTAGTAGGCCAAACCAAACTGATAATTCGAACAGACTTGCAAAGATAACCAATCATACATAAAAGAATTCAGAAGATTCAAATATTGTTCATAGATAAACTTGATCATAAACCCACAATTCATCGGTCTCAACAAACACACCACAAAAGAAGATTACATCGAATAGATCTCCACAAGAGAGGGGGAGAACATTGTATTGAGATCCAAAAAGAGAGAAGAAGCCATCTAGCTAATAACTATGGACCCGAAGGTCTGAGGTAAACTACTCACACTTCATCGGAGAGGCTATGGTGTTGATGTAGAAGCCCTCCGTGATGGATGCCCCCTCCGGCGGAGCTCCGGAACAGGCCCCAAGATGGGGTCTCGTGGGTACAGAAGGTTGCGGCGGTGGAATTAGGTTTTTGGCTCCATATCTGATCGTTTGGGGGTACGTAGGTATATATAGGAGGAAGAAGTACGTCGGTGGAGCAACAGGGGCCCCACGAGGGTGGAGGGCGCACCTGGGGGGGTAGGCGCGCCCCCTACCTCGTGGCTTCCCTGTTGGTTGCTTGACGTAGGGTCCAAGTCTCCTGGATCATGTTCGTTCCAAAAATCACGTTCCCGAAGGTTTCATTCCGTTTGGACTCCGTTTGATATTCTTTTTCTGCGAAACTCTGAAATAGGCAAAAACAGCAATTCTGGGCTGGGCCTTCGGTTAATAGGTTAGTCCCAAAAATAATATAAAAGTGAATAATAAAGCCCAATAATGTCCAAAACAAAATATAATATAGCATGGAGCATTCAAAAATTATAGATACGTTGGAGACGTATCATGTGTCGGGGAGCTCGAGGAGCCAATGGCCAAAAAGAGGTTTATCACGGCCTTTTCGCCCGACGCCGGCGAGGTGGCCACCGAGGTGTCCCCGTTGTCCTCCACGGGCTCGATCCACCATCACCGGTCCCCCGATCCGCCCGCCGCCGCACCCCTACGTCGGTTCGAGGACTTCCCCGTCCTTCCTCGGACCCGGCAGCCGAC
Organism: Triticum aestivum; assembly: GCF_018294505.1. NCBI lineage: Eukaryota > Viridiplantae > Streptophyta > Magnoliopsida > Poales > Poaceae > Triticum > Triticum aestivum. Next base: position 40,402,541 of record NC_057805.1, read on the forward strand.
GAGGTCCTACCTCGGGGTCCGACAGCGGTGGGGGGACGTGGGTCGCCGAGATTACAGATCGGGAGAGCCACATCTGCCGGTGGCTCGGTAGCTTCCACACGGCCGAGCTCGCGGCCATGGAGTACGACTGCTGGTCGGTCCGCTAGCACGGCGCGGTGGCTAGGCTCAATTTCCCCTTCGGCACACATCTGGTCGGCCTTGTTCCGTCGGAGCCAGGGGTGGTGAGCTCGGCTATGGCGCGGGAGGACCGTGAGGCGTGGGAGCGCCTCGAGGCCGAGGCTGCCGACGAGGCCTACATGAAAGAGCTCTGCCGGCAGCACCTGGAGCTCATGGAGGCGGAGCAGGCGATCTTTGCCGGCGTGGAGGGCGGCGAGGTTATCGCGCTCTCCTCCAATGACGAGGTCGAAGGCGGCGAGGACAGCGGCGCGGAGGGCGGTGAGGTTATCGCGCTCTCCTCCGATGATGAGGTCGAAGGCGGCGGCGACGGCAGCGCGGAGGGCGTGGAGGTGGGCCCCGAGGACGAGGAGATCGACGTCGACGAGTGGAGGAGTGCCTTCCCCAGTGACCCCGACGACGGCACCGGCCCGGACTCGGCTTGCGACACACTGTACACGACAAGGAACGATTGGCTCGACCTCTACTTCGACCGAAAGTAGTTTAGCTTAGTTTAAATTTATGTTTTATGTTCGGTTATGCAAAACTATCTATGTTTATGTTTGACTGCATGCTACTTTCGGTTGAACCTGCTTTGAACTTGATCAAATTGAAGTTTACAACCTTAAGTTTAGGGGATCGGCTAGAAAAGGCCAAAAATTGCTGGAGTGTGTGTGTGTGTGTGTGTGTGTATCCACTAAGGGTTTTAGTCCGTTAACTTTTTAAGGATCGGCTAGAGATGGCCTTATGACTTGTTTATTTCAGTTCTTCACAATGTGATGCTCTATATGTGCAACTATTTGCCGTGCAGTTCAATTTCATCAATAACAGTTTCAACAATACCACTATGAATTACGATATTTGGTTGCTGTTATGGATATTGCAGTTAACATGCCTTTTCGTTTTTTTAACAATAAATAGTGTACTTTAGACTTGCACAATACCAGTTTGAATGGCTAGTTGCTTGTTTTTAAATGTTATGCCTGATGCAGTTAACACACCTTTCCACTTCTTGTTTTGCTTAACTAGCGTGCTTAAGCCTGCACACTGAAGCTATCATTTGTTGATTATGTTGTCTACCATGGATATATTTGGTTGATGTTTAGCATGTTGTGCTTAACATGCCTTTATATGTACTCAGGCAGGACAATATTGAGAACAATGTTGTTTTCCATCGAGGTTAGTTTCATCGCATTGCTTATATGTACTCACTGTTTAGGATATCGGTAGCTGGTACCATATAACCTGGGGCTGATAAGGGATTAATCATCGCATCGGACATTTCACTAAATATATCTATAACCCATTTATCAGTAGGTTAACTAGGGCCATATTTAATGTATCTAAGGCTACATAGCAACATGCATTGTACTGAATGACTAAATATGCAATCCCAGGCTACATAGAAACAAGGAAGAGTGTTACCTTAATGTTCTGATGATGTCTAGATATACATGTAATAAAATCTTATATAATGGGATGGAGGGAGTGTTGTACTACATCATTTTTCAATTGTTGTTTAGCTTCTAATATTAACTTGGTGCTTTTAGGTACATATATCATTGCCAAAGATCCACACTTCAACCCTTTCTGCATATGGGGCAATGAGATATTCATGAACCAGCATCAAGTGAGGAAACTGATAAAGATTGTTATTAAAATGGGTCAAAATATGTCAATCAAACTATTTGTTTACACTTTATGCAAGACAGCAGTGAACTGCAGGATGCCAAGTAAGAACCCTGTAGCCTTCTTTTTACTGCCTGTAATGAGTTGTGTTAGATGACAATGTCTGAATCTTTTTTATTTTGTAGTGGATCCTGAAGCAGTTTACTCAAGATTACCTCTCAAACTACATGATTGGCGGCCGGCCATCACAAGGGGTTGGACTAGAGTCATGCATGCCTTCTGCATCCAGGAGAGCACAATAGGGCCATTCCGCTTCACCTTGTTCAACAATCGGAATGTCTGTCGCCTCTTTCTTTACCATATGTAATAGTACAAGTATAGAACCCTGGTTCATCATTCTTTTGCTTGTGTAATTCTTAAACATATGTACATGTGAATCAAATAATAAATTGGTTGTTTGAACCTGATGGATATGAATAAAGCTATAGCCTACTTTCAAGTTTAAATGAGGTACAATTTTAAATAGCAGCAATTAAATTAGGGCGAAATTACGGTGTGCAGGTCATTACGGCGCACACGGTTTATAAAGCACAGCGTGTGCGATATACATCATAATCTGACACGGTTCACGGAGAGAAAATGTGTGTAACAATGCACACAGTTGCCGTTTGCAAAGCGTGTGTGATGTCAGACACTGTCACATACGGTGCGGGAAAACTAAATGTGTGTGATTGTCTACCTATCGTAACGGTTTATAATCATTAACTGTTTTGATGTGCCAGGCATCGTAAAACTCCCGTGCCTGGAATCTACCTGGAAAGCTCCCGTGCGTGGAATCTGCCTGGTTTTAGGTAAAACCACAAAACTCCAACTGCGATGCAAATGCGAGCACAAACGAGTAGCAAGAATGAAGCGTTTGGGATATTCGAGATATCGGTAACGGTTATATAGGGACAATAGTAGGCATCAAGGCTCCCTATCCCCGACGGTTTCTGGGTCGTGTGGGAAGGACCCCCCTATCGCCGTCACTCACTAGGCGACGGTTCCAAATGCCATCGCGGAAAGGGGTTAAAAACCGTTTGTATAGCACCAACGTGTACTAGTGTACTCACGAGCTATGTCCGTAACCGAGGACGCGGCTATCGATAGATTAAATACACTCTGCAGAGGTAGCACACTTTACCCACACCACGGAATCCATGGCCTCGATATCCCATACGGGTGGACCAACAACATTCCGACAAAACCCTCCCATTGTCATGACACTCCCGGCCACTCCGACCAACTCCCCACTGGGCTAAGTCATGGGTGGCCCCGTGCCTACCAAAGGCATCAACGGCCACCGTCATGGCAAAAACGGTCCCAAACGGGGACAAGGTACCATAACAACAAACGGGCACACAAGGTTATGTCTGCTTACCGGGCCAGGGTACCGCACGCCCATAACCTTCCCTCGTTGGAGGCACCGGCTAGAGGCATGACAGCGGACCGAATCAAGACCTTCCCAAAAAGGCAAATGTGGTTGCACTGGGAAAAACTCGATTCGGTGGCACCATGACTCGATCAACGTTATGTTCAAGTTGGATTAACATCAGGTTTAACTTGAAAATGAAATAACTCGAGTCATCATATACCATGATCATGCAACTATTCGACATGCAAAACATATCACTCAAAGTGAACAGATCAACATCATCAAAAATTCCTACTTGCATTACTCATCAATTAAAATTTACTGGTTCGTAACATTCATCATTTTAATTATCCCATAATATATTAAAATCAATTAATCACATAAAAAAACTACCCTTATTCATAAAAGCATAATCACTTCAATAAAAAAATTCTTCTACTGACTTAAACTAGCTCATGCATCCAACCAGTACCATAACAAAGTAATTCAAGCATGACAAAATAACTAGCACTAAGCAATATTTATATAAATAATTAAATGCATGAAAATAACTCATATTCAAGTCGAAAAAATCATAGATATTGAAATGACACCATCCAAATGTTGATGTGGCTTGCCTTAGTGGAGAGGAGGTTCACACTCCTCCTGGTTATCTTCAAGACAAGCTTCTCCCTCTAAAAATATTTAAAAACAGCAAAACAAAATATCAAGAACCACTCTAAAAATCACCAGAAATTCTAGACAGCAAGGAAAAATCTCAATTTTGGTGTGCTGCTAGAACATTTCAGAACAAACACAATGCAAAAAGAATCAACTCATTTGGACTTATAGTTTAAGAGTTATGGCTGGTCAAAGTTCCTGGTCAAATATTTGAATTAAACAGAAAACAAGGGGGGTGACGTCGATGGCGTATTTTCAGAATACGCCTCCACTCGTACCGCTTCGGGCGCGAGTGAAGAGGCTGACAGCGGGCCCCGCTGGTCAGGTGTGGAGGGAGGGGGAGAGAAACAGAGCGGCGGTGAGGAGGGGTTCTTGGCCGGATCGAGAGGGATAGAAAGTGAGAGGGGGTCGAGGCACACCTGCCTGTACCCGTGGCTTGACGAGAGATGGCTGGAGCAGCTCGCAACCAAGCTCGCAAGCGGCGACTGCGGTCGGGTCTCGCCGGAGAAGAAGAAGACGACGAAGAGGGGCGGTTCCAGGGGCTCCAGCGTGTTCATACGGCACCAGTGGACCTCCAAGGAGTCGCCTGAGGAGTGGATCGAGCTCGAGGAGCACCGGAGTGAGGAGGAGGGGTGGTGGGGATCGCCGGCGAGCTCGGGTCGGGGACGGTGATGTCTACTACACAACCTTCTTCTTGTAGACGTTGTTGGGCCTCCAAGTGCAGAGGTTTGTAGGACAGTAGCAAATTTCCCTCAAGTGGATGACCTAAGATTTATCAATCCGTGGGAGGCGTAGGATGAAGATGGTCTCTCTCAAACAACCCTGCAACCAAATAACAAAGAGTCTCTTGTGTCCCCAACACACCCAATACAATGGTAAATTGTATAGGTGCACTAGTTCGGCGAAGAGATGGTGATACAAGTGCAATATGGATGGTAGATATAGGTTTTTGTAATCTGAAAATATAAAAACAGCAAGGTAACTAATGATAAAACTGAGCACAAACGGTATTGCAATGCGTTGAAACAAGGCCTAGGGTTCATACTTTCACTAGTGCAAGTTCTCTGCACAATAATAACATAATTGGATCATATAACTATCCTTCAACATGCAACAAAGAGTCACTCCAAAGTCACTAATAGCGGAGAACAAACAAAGAGATCATGGTAGGGTACGAAACCACCTCAAAGTTATTCTTTCTGATCGATCTATTCAAGAGTTCGTACTAGAATAACACCTTAAGACACAAATCAACCAAAACCCTAATGTCACCTCGAGTATCCATGGGTATGATTATACGATATGCATCACACAATCTCAGATTCATCTATTCAAACCAACACAAAGTACTTCAAAGAGTGCCCCAAAGTTTCTACCAGAGAGTCAAGACGAAAACGTGTGCCAACCCCTATGCATAAGTTCACAATGTTTCGGAACCCGCAAGTTGATCACCAAAACATACATCAAGTAGATCACATGATATCCCATTGTCACCACAGATAAGCACATGCAAGACATACATCAAGTGTTATCAAATCCTTAAAGACTCGATCAATAAGATAACTTCAAAGGGAAAACTCGATCAATTACAAGAGAGTAGAGGGGGAGAAACATCATAAGATCCAACTATAATAGCAAAGCTCGCGATACATCAAGATCATACCACCTCAAGAACACGAGAGAGAGAGAGGGAGATCAAACACATAGCTACTGGTACATACCCTCAGCCCCGAGGGTGAACTACTCCCTCCTCGTCATGGAGAGCGCCGGGATGATGAAGATGGCCACCGGTGAGGGACCCCCCCCCCTCTGGCAGGGTGCCGGAACGGGTATAGATTGGTTTTCGGTGGCTACAGAGGCTTGCGGCGGCGGAACTCCCGATCTAGGTTATGTTCTGGGGGTTTCTGTATATATAAGAGCTTTTGGCGTCGGGAACAAGTCAGGGGGGTCTCCGGGCTGTCCACGAGGTAGGGGCGCGCCTCCCACCCTCGTGGGCAGCCCGGGACTCTTCTGCCCAACTCTTTTACTCCATGGCCTTCTTCTCATCCAAAAATAAGCTCCGTCAAGTTTTAGGTCAATTGGACTCCGTTTGGTTTTCCTTTTCTGCGATACTCAAAAACAAGGAAAAAACAGAAACTGGCACTGGGCTCTAGGTTAATAGGTTAGTCCCAAAAATCATATAAAATAGCATATAAATGCATATAAAACATCCTAGAAGGATAATATAATAGCATGAATACTTCATAAATTATAGATACGTTGGAGACGTATCAGCATCCCCAAGCTTAATTCCTGCTCATCCTCGAGTAGGTAAATGATAAAGAAATAATTTATGAAGTGTGAATCCTAGCAGGTGCACAAGTTTGATCAATGATAATTTCAGTCACCTTTTCTAGCATCATTATATGTCATAACAGTAGCTCATATCATAAAGTTTCTCATGATCAAGTAACAAGTTATTCACATGTTAAAGTATAGATCATAAACTTTCTTGAAAACTAATAAACAGTTCTCAGTCGTCAAACAATTGCAATTCATCTTATTTTCAGGAAGGGTATATGTAAGAGCATTGATTTAGCAAATCCCACATACTCAACTATCATATAGTCTTCCATGATTGCTACCACTCAAAGCATATTTTTGGAACAAATAGCATCCATCGAACACAGAGAAAGATAGGGGCTTAATGTTTCGCCTCCCAACTTATTTATCATATAGATAATTGTCAACAATAATAATTCATGATCAAATATATTTGAATGGCCATATATGCTTAGATCTTTCTCCACCACGTGATGCTTGCCAACTAAAAAGTAGGTTGGAATGAGAAGGAATACTACTGACTCTTGCATAAAAGTAAAAGATAGGCTCTTCGCAGAGGGAAGCAGGGATTTGCAGAGGTGCCAGAGCTCGAAGCTAAAACAGAGATGAAAATAATTTTGAGAGGTATGCTTTCATTGTCAACATAACGACCAAGAGTTCCCAATATCTTCCATACTAGATACATTATAGGCAGTTCCCAGACAGAAAGGTAAAGATTTTACTCCCCCTCCACCAACAATCACACTCCATGGCTTGTCCGAAACAACGGGTGCCGTCCAACTATCAACAATCCTGGGGGAGTTTTGTTTAAATTATTTGCGAATTTGTTTTTGATCTTTTGATCATAGGACTGGGCATCCCAGTTACCAGCCATTTTCTCGTGAATGATGAGCAGAGTCCACTCATCGTGAGAATAACCCACCTAGCATGGAAGATACTGACAGCCCCTAGTCACTACATGAGCGATTCGGGCATACACAATAGATTATTATTTGAAGGTTTAGAGTTTGGCACATGCAAATTTACTTGGAACAGTAGGTAAATACCGCATATAGGTAGATATGGTGGACACTCATGGAATAAACTTGGTTCAAGGAATTTGGATGCACAAGCAATATTCCCGCTTAGTACAGATATTTTGGCTAGCAAAGGATTCTAAATAGCAAGCACCACATGTTAGAGGATCCATAACAATATAACTTCTATACAAATATACCCAAGCATAACTCATTATGTTGTCTTCCTTGTCCAACTTCAACTAATTTGCTCAGGTTTGAAAATAATTAATGGGGCTCACAATCATAGAAGATGTCCAAGATAGTATATTTATATGTGAAATCTCTCTTCCTTCAATATTCTTTCATGAATTGTTCAAGTGACCAATACAATGTTTGCTAAGCTTCAAAAAATTTACCACCTCTACTTCTTATATGTGAAGGCATTACTCCCCATGGGAAAGGCATATGAAACATATATAATTTCAGATTTATGACATTCAAATCATTCAACCATTTACTCATAGGATATAAGTGAAGCACACGAGTAAATGACAAACTACTCCAAAAAGATATAAGTGAAGATCAATGAATAGTTAAATAATTACGTAGCTATGTGAATACTCTCTCTCATTTAATAATTTCAGATCTTGGTATTTTATTCATACAGCAAGCAAAACAAAAGAAAATAAAATGATGCTCCAAGCAAAACACATATCATGTGGTGAATAAAAATATAGCTCCAAGTAAAGTTACTGATGAACGAAGACGAAAGAGGGGATGCCATCCGGGGCATCCCCAAGCTTAGGCTTTTGGTTGTCCTTGAATATTACCTTGGGGTGCCTTGGTCATCCCCAAGCTAAGGCTCTTGCCACTCCTTATTCCATAGTCCATCGAATCTTTACCCAAAACTTGAAAACTTCACAACACAAAACTTAACAGAAAACTCGTAAGCTCTGTTAGTATAAGAAAATAAATCACCACTTAGGTACTGTTGTGAAATCATTATAAATTCATATTTGTGTAATATCTACTGTATTCCAACTTCTCTATGGTTCATACCCTCCGATACTACTCATAGATTCATCAAAATAAGCAAACAACACATAGAAAACAGAATCTGTCAAAAACAGAACAGTCTGTACTAATCTGTATCAAACGTATACTTCTATAACTCAAAAAAATCTGAAATAAATTGATGGACCTGAGGAATTTGTCTCTTAATCTTCTGAAAAAATAATCAACCTAATAGCATTCTCCAGTAAAAAGTTGTAGCTAATCTCGTGAGCGCTGAAGTTTCTGTTTTTTTACAGCAAGATCACAAAGACTTCACCCAAGCCTTCCCAAAGGTTCTACTTGGCACAAACACTAATTAAAACATAAAACCACATCTAAACAGAATATAGATGAATTATTTATTATTAAACAGAACCAAAAAGCAAGAAACAAAAATAAAATTGGGTTGCCTCCCAACAAGCGCTATCGTTTAACGCCCCTAGCTAGGCATGATGATTTCAATGATGCTCACATAAAAGTAAAGAATTGAAACATAAAGAGAGCATCATGAAGAATATGACTAGCACATTTAAGTCTAACCCACTTCCTATGCATAGGGATTTTGTGAGCAAACAACTTATGGGAACAATAATCAACTAGCATATGAAGGCAAAACAAGCATAACTTTAAAACTTTAAGCACATAGAGAGGAAACTTGATATTATTGCAATTCCTACAAGCATATGTTCCTACCTCATAATAATTTTCAGTAGCATCATGAATGAATTCAACCATATAACCAGCACATAAAGCATTTTTTCATGATCTACTTGCATAAAATTTTTATTACTCTCCACATAAGCGAATTTCTTCTCATGAATAATAGTGGGAGCAAACTCAACAAAATAATTATAGTGTGAGGCATAATCCAATTGAAAACTAAAATCATGATGAAAAGTTTCATGGTTATCATTATTCTTAATAGAATACAAGTCATCACAATAATCATCATAGATAGCAACTTTGTTCTCATAATCAATAGGAACCTCTTCCGAAATAGTGGATTCATCGCTAAATAAAGTCATGACCTCTCCAAATCCACTTTCATAATTATCACAATAATATTCAACATCCTCCAAAATAGTGGGATCATTACTTCCTAAAGTTGACACTCTTCCAAACCCACTTTCATCAATATAATCATCATAGATAGGAGGCATGCTTTCATCATAATAAATATTCTCATCAAAACTTGGGGGATTAAACATATCATCTTCATCAAACATAGCATCCCCAAGCTTGTGGCTTTGCATATCATTAGCATCATGGGTATTCAAAGAATTCATACTAACAACATTGCAATCATGCTCATCATTCACATATTTTATGCCAAGCATTCTATGTAACTGTTCTTCTAGTACTTGAGCACAATTTTCCTTCCCATCATTTTCACGAAATACATTAAAAAGATGAAGCATATGAGGCACCCTTAATTCCATTTTTTTGTAGTTTTCTTTTATAGACTAAACTAGTGATAAAACAAGAAACAAAAAGATTCGATTGCAAGATCTAAAGATATACCTTCAAGCACTAACCTCCCCGGCAACGGCGCCAAAAACTGCTTGATGCCTACTACACAACCTTCTTCTTGTAGACGTTGTTGGGCCTCCAAGTGCAGAGGTTTGTAGGACAGTAGCAAATTTCCCTCAAGTGGATGACCTAAGATTTATCAATCCGTGGGAGGCGTAGGATGAAGATGGTCTCTCTCAAACAACCCTGCAACCAAATAACAAAGAGTCTCTTGTGTCCCCAACACACCCAATACAATGGTAAATTGTATAGGTGCACTAGTTCGGCGAAGTGATGGTGATACAAGTGCAATATGGATGGTAGATATAGGTTTTTCTAATCTGAAAATATAAAAACAGCAAGGTAACTAATGATAAAACTGAGCACAAACGGTATTGCAATGCGTTGAAACAAGGCCTAGGGTTCATACTTTCACTAGTGCAAGTTCTCTCAACAATAATAACATAACTGGATCATATAACTATCCCTCAACATGCAACAAAGAGTCACTCCAAAGTCACTAATAGCGGAGGACAAACGAAGAGATTATGGTAGGGTACGAAACCACCTCAAAGTTATTCTTTCTGATCGATCTATTCAAGAGTTCGTACTAGAATAACACCTTAAGACACAAATCAACCAAAACCCTAATGTCACCTCGAGTATCCATGGGTATGATTATACGATATGCATCACACAATCTCAGATTCATCTATTCAAACCAACACAAAGTACTTCAAAGAGTGCCCCAAAGTTTCTACCAGAGAGTCAAGACGAAAACGTGTGCCAACCCCTATGCATAACTTCACAATGTTTCGGAACCCGCAAGTTGATCACCAAAACATACATCAAGTAGATCACGTGATATCCCATTGTCACCACAGATAAGCACATGCAAGACATACATCAAGTGTTCTCAAATCCTTAAAGACTCGATCCGATAAGATAACTTCAAAGGGAAAACTCAATCCATTACAAGAGAGTAGAGGGGGAGAAACATCATAAGATCCAACTATAATAGCAAAGCTCGCGATACATCAAGATCGTACCACCTCAAGAACACGAGAGAGAGAGAGAGAGAGAGAGAGAGAGAGAGATCAAACACATAGCTACTGGTACATACCCTCGGCCCTGAGGGTGAACTACTCCCTCCTCGTCATGGAGAGCGCCGGGATGATGAAGATGGCCACCGGTGAGGGATCCCCCTCTGGCAGGGTGCCGGAACGGGTCTAGATTGGCTTTCCGTGGCTACAGAGGCTTGCGGCGGCGGAACTCCCGATCTAGGTTATGTTCTGGGGGTTTCTGTATATATATAAGAGCTTTTGGCATCGGGAACAAGTCAGGGGGATCTCCGGGCTGTCCACGAGGTAGGGGGGCGCGCCCAGGGGGTGGGTACGCCTCCCACCCTCGTGGGCAGCCCGGGACTCTTCTGGCCCAACTTTTTTACTCCATGGCCTTCTTCTGGTCCAAAAATAAGCTCCGTCAAGTTTTAGGTCAATTGGACTCCGTTTGGTTTTCCTTTTCGGCGATACTCAAAAACAAGGAAAAAAACAGAAATTGGCACTAGGCTCTAGGTTAATAGGTTAGTCCCAAAAATCATATAAAATAGCATATAAATGCATATAAAACATCCTAGAAGGATAATATAATAGCATGAATACTTCATAAATTATAGATACGTTGGAGATGTATCAACGGCGGCCAGGGGCCTGCCCGGACGGGCTGCGGCTATGCTACGGTCTTGTGGAGGTTGGATGGTGGGTTTGGAGTGCTCGGAGTGGTGGGAGGGGCTCGAATTTATAGCCGGAGGGGGAGAGGGGTACGTGGCTCCGCTGGAGCTCTTTGGAAGCCCGCGAGCGATGACGAGCAGTGTCAGCGAGGGGTGGAGAGGCTCAGCATTCACGCGGGAGCTGTGCAGCATGCGGACGAGCACAAGAGGCGGTGGAGGAAGAAGACAGAGGCACGGGGCGCACTGTGGCTTTTGCCACATCGTGCCCGTGCCCGCTGCGGCGTCTCCGGCGTCGGCGAGCGCCTGGGAAAGGTCAAGGGCGAAGAGACGGAGGTGGTGGCGCGGTGCGGCAGTCGTCGGTGAGCTCTCGATCAATCACACGCGACACAGAGACAAGGGCGCAACGCAGAGCGCGTCGGGCGCGTTGCCAGAGCCGTGTCCACACGAGGTCACCACGCTGGCATGGTCAAAACGACGCCCACTCGTTGCCAAACTATGTTTGGGGTGTTGTTCGTGCAATCTTAGGTCTAGGAAGGGTGATGGCACACTGCGAGGCCGACCGGATGAGACTTGAGCTTGTTGGCAAGTTTCTGGTCAGAAACTTGGTCGCCAAGTTTGGAGGGCTTCTAGAAGGTGATTAGGGTTGATTCTCTGGGGTTAAGGTTTAGTTAGGAGGGTAAACAAGCTCAAGAAAATTCAGCTTCATTAGAGCAAGGAAAAATACACTTGCTGTAGAAAGTGCATTTTGAGGCCAGAACATAAATGATTTTCTGTAGCAAAAATATTCCAAATAAGTATGATATATTTTTGCACAAGGAGGTGGGCCAAGGTTCAAGGAATATTTGAGAATTTTCTTAGATTTTTAGATGCAAGAAAAATGAGGGTTGCTTTGGAGCACAAGTCTCTGAATTGAATTTCAGAGAAGAAATTGAATATTTTTCTTTTATGAAAAATTTTCCTTGGGTTATTTTGGGATTTTTCAGAGAAAGAATGTTGAATGAGAGATGGATGGGTCACTTGGTTGAAAATCAAGGACATGCCCAAGTGTTTAAGTCCATTTGAATTGATTCAAAAACCCAAATTCAAGGCAAAAGCAAATGAAGTCCGGAAAAAGAGAGAAGGCAAAATCCAGGCTGTCACAAACCTCCCCCACTTAGGATGAATCTCGTCCTCGAGATTTGGTTGCTCAGGAAAATAATTCTGGGTAGGCTGTCCTTAAAAATTCCTCTCTTTCCCAGGTTGCTTCTTCCTCGGTGTGATGCTCCCATTGAACCTTATAAAATTTTATCACTTTGCTGCGAGTGACCCTCTCTGTCTCATCCAATATTCTGATCGGTCTCTCTTCATAGGTTAAATCCTTAGCAAGTTCTATGTCTGCCATATCAGTCCTTTTCTCCAGTGGCGAGATACACCTCCTTAACTGTGAGACATGGAACACATTGTGCACTTCTGACAATTCTGGTGGCAATTCCAACTGATAAGCAACTGTTCCAACTCTGGACATTACTGGGAATGGACCAATATATCTGGGTGCCAGTTTTCCTTGGGTCTGAAATCTCTTTCCTTTCATGGGTGTGACTCGGAGATACACGTGTTCTCCGGGTTCAAAACTGATTTGACGGTGCTTTGCATCATAATAACTCTTCTGTCGTGACTTGTCCAACTGCAGTCTATCTCGGATCTCCTTGACTTGCTTTTCGGCCTCCATCATCAAATCAGTTCCGGAAATGCGGCTGTCTCCGGTTTGAGACCAGTTTAGTGGAGTGCGACACTTACGGCCATACAGAGCCTCATAAGGTGACATCTTCAAGCTGGTCTGAAAACTGTTGTTGTAGGAGAACACGGCATATGGCAGAAAATCTTCCCACTTGGATTCTTGGGACAAAGCACATGCTCGGAGCATATATTCGAGTATCTGATTTACTCGCTCAGTCTGCCCATCTGTCTGAGGATGATAGGTTGTGCTGTATTTTAGGGCGGTCCCCAAGGCTTGATGAAGACGTGACCAAAATGCCGAGGTAAAGAGAGAGCCTCGGTCTGAAGTAATTGTTTTTGGCACTCCATGCAAACTCACGATTCTGGACACATATAACTGTGCAAGTTGATCGGCTCGATAGGTGGTCCGGATGGGAATGAAGTGGGCTACCTTTGTTAATGTGTCCACGATGACCCATACTACGTCATTGCCTCGGTGAGTCCTTGGTAGGCCGGTGATGAAATCCATGCAGACATCGTCCCATTTCCATTGCGAGACGGGTAGTGGTTGAAGGAGTCCGGCGGGCTTTTGGTGTTCTGCCTTCACTTTGTTGCATATATCACAGCAAGCGACAAAATATGCAATATCTTTCTTCATTCCATCCCACCAAAATATCTGGCGAAGGTCTTCGTACATTTTGGTACCTCCTCGATGAATTGAATACGAAGATTCGTGTGCTTCTGCCAAGATCTTTTTTCTCAGGTCTGCTTGCTCGGGCACGCAAATCCTTCCTCGAAACCTTAGCGTACCTTGCTGATCCTTAGAGAAATCCTGAGTCTTTCCTTCTTGCATATGTTTGGCATGGGATTGTAGCAATACATCATCTGCCTAGGCCCTGCGAATCTCATCCTCAGGGGTAGGAGCAACTTCCAACATATTGGCAAGACTGGCATCAACTATCACCAAATTAAGCTGAGTGATCTCGTCTTGAAGTTTAGGAGGCAAGGAATCCATTATAACATTCAGACTGGCAGGCTTGCGGCTGAGGGCATCGGCAACCACGTTGGCTTTACCCGGATGATAATTTATCCCAATGTCATAATCCTTGACCAACTCGAGCCATCTTCGCTGTCGAAGGTTTAAGTCTGGTTGAGTGAATATATATTTGAGACTGTTGTGGTCGGTGAAAATTTGGCACCTTTTTCCAACGAGGTAGTGTCTCCAAATTTCCAAAGCATGCACAACAGCGGCCAACTCCAAATCATGCGCTGGATAGTTCCCTTCGTCAGGCCGTAACGGTCGAGATGCGTAGGCCACAACCTTGCCATCTTGCATGAGTACACGTCCAAGGCCCTTCCTGGATGCGTCGCAGTATACATCAAAGCTGCGGTAGATGTCTGGAAGAGTCAATACTGGTGCTGTGGTCAGTCTGGTTTTTAGCTCGTTGAAGCTCCTTTCGCAGTCCTAAGTCCATTCAAACTTCTTATCCTTCTTGAGGAGCTCTGTCACGGAGCCTTTGCAAAACTGCTCTGAGGTGTTCCTTGTGCTCTTCTTCACCGTTTGAGTAAATGAGGATGTCATCGATGAAGACCACCACAAACTTATCCAAGAAATCCATACATACCTTATTCATCATATGCATGAAAAAGGCAGGGGAATTGGTGAGACCGAAAGACATGACGGTATATTCATAAAGACCGTATCGAGTAGTGAACGCGGTCTTGGGAATATCTTCCTTCTTGATTTTGAGATGGTGATATCCGGTCCTCAAATCAATCTTGGAGAATACTTTTGCCCCACTGAGTTGATCAAACAAATCATCAATCCTTGGCAGTGGATATTTGTTCTTGATGGTGACATCATTCAGCTAACGGTAATCCACACACATCCGAAGACTGTTGTCCTTCTTGTCCACAAATATCGCGGGTGATCCCCATGGTGAAGAGCTCGGACGGATGTATCCTTTCTGAAGCATCTCATCAAGCTGTTTCTTCAATTCCACCAATTCTAACGAAGGCATCTGATAATACTTCTTGTATAACGGTGCGGTTCCAGGCACAAGATGAATTGCAAACTCAAGCTCCCTGTCTGGTGGCATTCCTGGTAATTCCTCAGGAAATACATCTAGAAACTCACTGACCACAGGAATTAATTCCAATTCTTCAGCCACAGCCATGAAAACCATTTCTTTCTTGGGTATGCTCCTCCTGGCATAGAACTTTGTGGTTCGACCTTCTTGACTTGTCAAAGTGACTTCTCTGGTCGCACAGTTGATGCATACTTGATATTGGGTTAACCAATTCATTCCCAAAATAATATCCAATTTGGCAGACTCGATGACTATCAAGGATGTTGGAAGTCTGACTCCTTTGATATCAATTTCAAAATTATGGCAGACCAGATTGCTTCTGTGCACGGATCCCGGGGATTGGACCAACATACTTTTTCCCAAAATCGAGCAAGGAAATTTGTTTTGGGCAGCAAAACTCCGCGAAATAAAAGAGTGGGAAGCCCCAGAGTCAAATAAAATTATTGCATGTATGCTATTAACAGGAAACATACCAATGACGACTTCCAGGTCCTCTTCGGCTTCGTCGGCGGAGAGGTGGTGAATTTTTCCTTGGATGGTCCTCGGGGCTGAATAGGGCTCCTGGTGATTGACTTGTGGCCTGAATGGAGAGGTTGGCTTGCCGTTCTTGGGGCACTGTCTGGCATAATGCCCGGTCTGCCCACAATTAAAGCAGGAATTGTTGCGCTGAATTTCTTCGCGCACCGGGCTGGTCACGACATTCTTGACTTGAGTAGTGGTCTTGTTAACATTTTGCTGCCAATTGGGTTTGTACTCAACCTGAGTCTGCTGCCATGTACGAGGCTTCTGCACTGGTTGTCCATCCTTCTTGGCTCGAATTTGCGCTTGTGGTCATTATTAGCGGGCCTATTTTCGTGCACGAGCTTGTGTTCCCTTTCTGCGATGAGGGCTTTGTTGACCAGAGTTTGGAAGTCCAAGAAATCAAACATACTAAGAGTGCATCTGAGGTGTTGGTTCAGTCCTCCAAGAAATATGTCAATCTTCCTTTCTTCTGTGGTCACATCATAAAGAGAATAGCGGGCCAAATGGCTGAACTTATGCAGGTACTCACTTACTGACAGGCTTCCTTGAGTGAGAGCGAGGAATTCGCGCTGCTTGACCTTCATAATCCCGGCTGGAATATGGTACTTGCGGAAATGATCCTTGAATTTAGTCCAAGTAATTTCTTCGTCCGCGGGCCACATAGCCTTAGCATTATCCCACCATACAGCGGCAACTCCTTCAAGATAATGCATAGTGAACGGAACCTTGTCATCTTCTTCAGTGCGAGCAATCTCAAGCTTTTTCTCGATAGTCCTTAACCAATCATCGGCTTCCAAAGGATCAATAACTCGACTGAAACTGGGAGGCTTAGTCCTCTGAAAATCTGACAGTTTGGAGTGATGACCATTCAGATTTCCATTCTGCCCAACCATAGCTTGCACAGTTTTCAACAGCTCAATCAGATCATTGTTCCTTCTTTCTTCAAACATACGCATGATTTGCTCAGTGGTGGGCGGATGTGGCGGTGGTGGCTGAAACGGCTCGGGGGAATGTCCTGCCTGTCTTGCTGAGCGCCGAACAAGGACATCCTCACAAGCATGGCTGTTGCTGCCTCCCCGCGTCATCCTATTATTTATTTTCCCAATATAAAGCAACCGAGATGAGAAATATCCAAATGGGAAGGAAAGCCAGCGACAAACCCAGAAGAAAACAGCGAAAAAGAAATCAAGACGAATAGATAAAAAGTTCCAACATAATTATACATAGACTCATACATGAAAGATAAACATCATGACGAGTTCGACTACCCTCATACATGAAACTAAGCATCATGACACATATGACTACATCCGTACATCAACCTCCTGACGACTGCGGTACTCTAATGATCTAGTGCTCAGCTGGCGCTGTGGTGGGCTTCTCTCCTGAGCCGGACTCAGATCCTGAGCTGATAGTGGATACCTCCGGGTTAAAAGTGACATGGCGGCGTTGCCTCGAGGACTCTCCCTCAGGGGCAGGTGCGGGGCGATATCTAAGCATAGGGGTTGCAGGAGTAGCGACAAGGGAAGCCCACGCAGCAGGGGCACTACGAGGGGTCACTGCCAAAGGGTTGGGGGTACCCTGAGTGGTCACCGAAGTAAGCGGAGTAACAGAGGCTGGAGGAACAAACGGAGTGAAACCGACAGTAGGTGGTGGCTCGGGTCAGCTCTCGGGCTAACTCATAGATCAAGAGATAACTAGCAGTGATATAGCGAGAAAGGTGGCTAGCAGGACGATCGCACGCCGGATCAATAAAAGGGAAGCGGACACGCCCGTTCCCGTGCAAAGACGGGTAGAAATAGAAACCTGGGTGGGCCTGCATGCGAACATCATTGTAGCGCAGGTCTACAAGAGCCTCGAGTGCAGCAAACTGGATGGCCTGAGACAACGTGGAAGCGAAACCATCCTTAGAGGAATGGGTGCAAGCGTCGTAAGGAGAACTGTGGTGTAGAGTGACCTCCGCGTAGTACTCATACAGCGAACCGGCCAGATGTTCCCGATACACCTGATACACTGGATCAGCACCCTCTGGGTAGACTCGTCGCCACACGTTCTGAAGCAGGTGCGGCGATGTGTACGGGGCTGGCTCGGACTGGTACTTGAACGGAACTGGAGCCATCTACACTCACAATCATTAGACGGTTAGTAATAACAATAAATAAAATACATGCAACGCAACAATCAATTTCTATTACTATCGGCACTCAGACTAAGTCATCTACCGTTCATCTAGTGCATCGACGGTCTAGCGTGTCCTATAGTCAGCACGGCTCTGATACCAAGCGTTGTGGCACCCCGGCTCAGAGCAACCGGTTTACCTTGCATTGCCAGCTGATACGTCTTCGTCATATCTACTTTTCCAAACACTTTTGCCCTTATTTTGGACTCTAACTTGCATGATTTGAATGGAACTAACCCGGACTAACGTTGTTTTCTGCAGAATTGCCATGGTGTTATTTTTGTGCAGAAATAATAGTTCTCGGAATGACCTGAAACTTCACGGAGATTATTTTTGGAATTAATAAAAAATACTGGCGAAAGAATAAAGGCTAGGGGGCCCACACCCTGTCCACGAGGGTGGGGGCGCGCTCCCTGCCTCGTGGGCCCCCTGGTGCTCCACCGACCTCAACTCCAACTCTATATATTCACGTTCGGGGAGAAAAAAATCAGAGAGAAGGATTCATCACGTTTTACGATATGGAGCCGCCGCCAAGCCCTCATGATATTTATGTTCATGGTGGATTATATCCTACTCATGCTTGCACTCAATGTTTATTAATTTTAATGCATGTTCATGACTATTGTCGCTCTCTAGTTGGTCGCTTCCGAGTCTTTTGCTAGCCTTCATTTGTACTAAGCGGGAATACTGCTTGTGCATCCAATCCCTTAAACCCCGGAGTTATTCCATATGAGTCCACTATGCCTTCCTATATGCGGTATCTACCTGTCGTTCCAAGTAAATTTGTATGTGCCAAACTCTAAACCTTCAAATGAAATTCTGTTTTGTATGCTCGAATAGCTCATGTATAAACTAGGGGTGTCCGTATCTTCCATGTTAGGCGGGTTATTCTCAAGAGGAGTGGACTCCGCTCCTCACTCACGAGAAAATGGCTGGTCACCGGGATGCCCGATCCCATGCTTTATGCAAATCAAATCAAAATAATAGCAACAAAACTCCCCCGGGACTGTTGTTAGTTGGAGGCACTCGTTGTTTCGAGCAAGCCACGGATTGATGCTTGTTGGTGGAGGGGGAGTAAAAACTTTACCATTATGTTTGGGAACCGCCTATAATGTGTGTAGCATGGAAGATATCGCCATCTCTTGGTTGTTATGTTGACAATGAAAGTATACCGCTCAAAATATTTTTTACCTCTGCTTTAAAACCGAGCTCTGGCACCTCTACAAATCCCTGCTTCCCTTTGCGAAGGGCCTATCTATTTACTTTTATGTTGAGTCATTAAAAAGCACCAGCTGGAGAGCACCGCTGTCATTTGCATCCATTACTATTAATTTATATTGGGTATGACTATGACTGGATCTCTTTTACCATGAATTACAATGTCTAGTCAGTCCTTGATCTTTAAAGGTGCTCTGCATTTATGTTTTGCGGTTTCAGAAAGGGCTAGCGAGATACCATCTTGTTATATCATATCATGATTGTCTTGAGAAAGTGTTGTCATCCGAGATTTATTATTATTGCTTGCTAGTTGATTATGCCATTGATATGAGTAAACATGAGACCTAAGAGTTATTGTGAATATGGTTAGTTCATAATCTTTGCTGCAAACTTGAATGCTGGCTTTACATATTTACAACAACAAGAGCAAACAGAGTTTGTAAAAGTTTTTCTTTATCACTTTCAGTTTGTCAACTGAATTGCTTGAGGACAAGCAAAGGTTTAAGCTTGGGGGAGTTGATACATCTTCGGTGTATCTACTTTTCCAAACACTTTTGCCCTTGTTTTGACTCTAACTTGCATGATTTGAATGGAACTAACCCGGACTGACGCTGTTTTCAGCAGAATTGCCATGGTGTTATCTTTGTGCAGAAACAAAAGTTCTCGGAATGACCTGAAACTTCACGGAGATTATTTTTGGAAATAATAAAAAATACTGGCGAAAGAATCAAGGCCAGGGGGCCCACACCCTTTCCACGAGGGTGGGGGGCGTGCCCCCCTGCCTCGTGGTCCCCCTGGAGCTCCACCGACCTCAACTCCAACTCCATATATCCGTGTTCGGGGAGAAAAAAATCAGAGAGAAAGATTCATCGCATTTTACGATACGGAGCCGCCGCCAAGCCCTAAACTCTCTCGGGAGGGCTGATCTGGAGTCCGTTCGGAGCTCCGGAGAGGGGAATCCGTCGCTGTCGTCATCATCAACCATCCTCCATCACCAATTTCATGATGCCCACCGCCGTGCGTGATAATTCCATCGTAGGCTTGCTAGACGGTGATGGGTTGGATGAGATTTATCATGTAATCGAGTTAGTTTTGTTAGGGTTTGATCCCTAGTATCCACTATGTTCTGAGATGATGTTGCTATGACTTTGCTATGCTTAATGCTTGTCACTAGGGCCCGAGTGCCATGATTTCAGATCTGAACCTATTATGTTTTCATGAATATATGTGAGTTCTTGATCCTATCTTGCAAGTCTATAGTAACCTACTATGTGTTATGATCCGGCAACCCCGAAGTGACAATAATCGGGACCACTCCCGGTGATGACCGTAGTTTGAGGAGTTCATGTATTCACTATGTGTTAATGCTTTGGTCCGGTACTCTATTAAAAGGAGGCCTTAATATCCCTTAGTTTCCATTAGGACCCCGCTGCCACGGGAGGGTAGGACAAAATATGTCATGCAAGTTCTTTTCCATAAGCACATATGACTATATGCGGAATACATGCCTACATTACATTGATGAATTGGAGCTAGTTCTGTGTCACCCTATGTTATGACTGTTACATGATGAACCACATCCGGCATAATTCTCCATCACCAATCCAATGCCTACGAGCTTTTCACATATTGGTCTTCGCTTTTTTACTTTTCCGTTGCTACTGTTACAATCACTACAAAACCCAAAAATATTACTTTTGCTACCGTTACCGTTACTATCATACTACTTTGCTACTAAATAATTTGCTGCAGATATTAAGTTATCCAGGTGTGGTTGAATTGACAACTCAACTGCTAATACTTGAGAATATTCTTTGGCTCCCCTTGTGTCAAATCAATAAATTTGGGTTGAATACTCTACCCACGAAAACTGTTGCGATCCCCTATACTTGTGGGTTATCACCAGCCCAGAGATCAAGTCTTCTGGCAACACACAACAACTTCGTACAAAAAACAACCGCTTTATTGATGCTAGCGGAAACATAGGCCTGATATTACATCAAGTAGCGAGGCCAAGCGGCATGCACGGTGTGGCTGAACAGTATGTACATTATTTAATGAACATGAAGGGGCCTCGATCACGATAACTACGCGGCAGCGGAACGACGAAGAAGTGGAACCCCATAGCACAGGGACACCGATGTGGACACGATCTAGACGCGGGAAGCTCTCCGATCCGATACGACTTGCCTGAAATCTGGCATGACACGCCAGGTCAGTACATTGAATGTACTTGCAAGCTCACAAGAAACATAAGCATAATGGCAAACAATATCATGACAATGATTCAGGTAAATGCAATGCAAATCATACTACTGATGCGGTGAAATCAACTTGTGCACCGAGTCACTCGGACTCTCTTACCAGACGGGTTACCTCGTAACCGAACGGTGATCATACCCGGATCACAAATGAAACCAACACTTTGGTTCCAACCACGATCATCTCATGATCCCACAAATCATCACATAACCAGTGCCAACAATAAACTTTTAGTGTGCAAGATTACTTATTAATGTTGATCCATGGTGTGACTTACTCACGAGCTATGTCCGTAACCGAGGACGCGGCTATCGATAGATTAAATACACTCTGTAGAGGTAGCACACTTTACCCACACCACGGAATCCATGGCCTCGTCATCCCATTCGGGTGGACCAACGACATTCCGATAAAACCCTCCCATTGTCATGACACTCTCCCGGCCACTTCGACCAACTCCCCACTGGGCTAAGTCATGGGTGGCCCCGTGCCTACCAAAGGCATCAACGGCCACCGTCGTGGCGAAAACGGTCCCAAACGGGGACAAGGTACCATAAAAACAAACGGGCACACAAGGTTATGTCTGCTTGCCGGGCCAGAGTACCACACGCCCATAACCTTCCCTCGTTGGAGGCACCGGCTAGAGGCATGACAACGGACCGAATCAAGACCTTCCCATAAAGGCAAATGTGGTCGCACTGGGAAAAACTCGATTCAGTGGCACCATGACTCAATCAACATTATGTTCAAGTTGGATTAACATCAGGTTTAACTTGAAAATAAAATACTCGAGTCATCATATACCATGATCATGCAACTATTCGACATGCAAAACATGTCACTCAAAGTGAACAGATCAACATCATCAAAAATTCCTACTTGCACTACTCATCAATTAAACTTTACTGGTTCTTAACATTCATCATTTTAATTATCCCATAATATATTAAAATCAATTAATCACATAAAGAAACTACCCTTATTCATAAAAGCATAATCACTTCAAAAAAATTCTTCTACTGACTTAAACTAGCTCATGCATTCAACCAGTACCATAACAAAGTAACTCAAGCATGACAAAATAACTAGCACTAAGCAATATTTATTTAAATAATTAAATGCATGAAAATAATTCATATTCAAGTTGGAAAAATCATAGATATTGAAATGACACCATCCAAATGTTGGTGTGGCTTGCCTTAGTGCAGAGGAGGTTCACACTCCTCCTGGTTATCTTCAAGACAAGCTTCTCCCTATGAAAATATTTAAAAACAACAAAACAAAATATCAAGAACCACTCTGAAAATCACCAGAAATTCTAGACAGCAAGGAAAAATCTCAATTTTGGTGTGCTGCTAGAACTTTTCAAAAAAATGCAAAAAGAATCAACTCATTTGGACTTATAGTTTAAGAGTTATGGCCGGTCTAAGTTCCTGGTCAAATCTTTGAATTAATATTTGAATTAAACAGAAAACCAGGGGGTGATGTTGATGGCGTATTTTCAGAATACGCCTCCACTCGTACCACTTCGGGCGCGAGTGAAGAGGCTGACAACGGGCCCCGCTAGTCAGGTGTGGAGGGAGGGGGAGAGAAACAGAGCGGCGGTGGCGCTTCGCCGGAGCTCACGCCGGTGAGGAGGGGTTCTTGGCCGGATCCAGAGGGATAGAAAGAGAGAGGGGGTCGAGGCGCACCTGCCTGTACCCGTGGCTTGACGAGAGATGGCCGGAGCAGCTTGCAACCAAGCTCGCAAGCGACGGCTGCGGTCGGGTCTTGTCGGAGAAGAAGAAGACAACGAAGAGGGGCGGTTCCAGGGGCTCCAACGTGTCCAGACGACACAAGTGGACCTCCAAGGAGTCACATGAGGAGTGGATCGAGCTCGAGGAGCACCGAAGTGAGGAGGAGGGGTGGTGGGGATCGCCGGCGAGCTTGGGTCGGGGACGGCGGCCAGAGGCCTGCCCGGCCGGGCTGCGGATATGCTACGGCCTTGTGGAGGTTGGGTGGTGGGTTTGGAGTGCTCAGAGTGGTGAGGGGGATCGAATTTATAGCCGGAGGGGGAGAGGGGTATGTGGCTCCGCCGGAGCTCTCTCGAAGCCGGCGAGTGACGACGAGTGGTGTCAGCGAGGGGTGGAGAGGCTCAACATTCACGCGGGAGCTGTGCAGCGTGCGGACGAGCACAGGAGGCGGTGGAGGAAGAAGACAGAGGCACGGGGCGCACTATGGCTTTGGTCGCGTCGTGTCCATGCCCGCTGCGGCGTCTTCAGCGTCGGCGAGCGCCAGGGAGAGGTCAAGAGCGAAGAGACGGAGGTGGTGGTGCGGTGCGGCAGTCGTCGGCGAGCTCTGGATCGATCACACGCGACACAGAGACGAGAGCGCAACGCAGAGCGCGTCGGGCGCGTTGCCAGAGCCATGTCCACACGCGGTCACCATGCTGGCATGGTCAAAACGACGCCCACTCATTGCCAAACTATGTCTGGGGTGTTGTTCGTGCAGTCTTAGGTCTAGGAAGGGTGATGGCACACTGCCAGGCCGACCGGATGAGATTTGAGCTTGTTGGCAAGTTTCTGGTCAGAAACTTGGTCGCCAAGTTTGGAGGGCTTCTAGAAGGTGATTAGGGTTGATTCTCCGGAGTTAAGGTTTAGTTAGGAGGGTAAACAAGCTCAAGAAAATTCAGCTTCATTAGAGCAAGGAAAAATACACTTGCTATAGAAAGTGCATTTTGAGGCCAGAACAGAAATGATTTTCTGTAGCAAAAATATTCCAAATAAGTATGAAATATTTTTGCACAGGGAGGTGGGCCAAGGTTCAAGGAATATTTGAGAATTTTCTCACATTTTTGAAGCAAGAAAAATGAGGGTTGGTTTGGAGCACAAGTCTTTGAATTGAATTTCAGAGAAGAAATTGAATATTTTTCTTTTATGAAAAATATTCCTTGGGTTATTTTGGGATTTTTCAGAGAAAGAATGTTGAATGAGAGATGGGTGGGTCACTTGGGTGAAAATCAAGGACATGCCCAAGTGTTTAAGTCCATTTGAATTGATTCAAAAACCCAAATTCAAGGCAAAAGCAAATGAAGTCCGGAAAAAGGGAGAAGGCAAAATCCAGGATGTCACACCATGCCGACGGTGCGGACGTCACAGAGGCCGGCACCGCCAGGGAGTGGCTGCGGCTGCCGATGAGGAAGGCTCGGCCATTCAAGTGTCGCGCCTTCCTGCAGCGCCGGGCCCGGGAGCTGCCTGGATGGTAGCTCTGAACATGCATTCGCATCGGCCGGGCTCGTGTATCCAATGGTATACTGGGGCCGTCTCTCCACACCACGTGCAACAAGCCGTCTTGGGTGAATACGAGATGCTTCCCGTAGCGGCGGTGCTCGGGACCAAGCTGAGGGCAGCACTTGACGAACGGCACCAGCGTGACGGGGGCAGGCGCGGCCGCATCCGCATTGAGGGTCCATATTTTCCCGCACTGTGTCATGTAGTAAAACATGACGTCGTGGTACACGATGTCAAGGTCTGTATTGCTGCCGCCATAGAGCTCGCCGACGTCCGGTCCGTCGCGGCTGGCAGTGTCAGGCCAGTCCAACCACTGCCAGGCGTTTAGGCCTGCTTTCGTGAAGGCCAGGCCAAGCCCGTAGCGACAAAGGACCGCAACCGCGTGGTCCTGGACAGTGGGGTTGGAGGAGAAGGCCACCTTCTGGATCAACTTATGTTGCACGCTGCAGATGTGTTTGTCTGGTGGTGTGCCCGCATGGAAGTATTCTGCCAAGCCGTCGGAGTTGATGCAGAAGGGACTAGGATAGAGGAGTTGGTCTTGCCGGAGCGGCAGGAGGTGGACCTGCGCTTGTGTCAGGGGGTTCATCAGCGAGACGCTCATGTTAGGGTCGAGGAGGGCGAGCTAGCCGGTGCTGGAGCCGACGCAGCGCGAACTCGGAAGTGCCCAGCAGCGTCTTCTGTGCAACCTTGAGGGAATTCCCGCCTTCAAGAATATCTTCATTGTGCTCCTGAACAACTTCTTTACTTGAAAACTTGATCCCATCATCCACTATTTTTACCTTCTCATCATTTAATGAATTAGCTTGAAGAAGCCGATGCAAAAACTTTTTGCCATCAGGACCAACCGGAATAGACTGGTCATCCTTTGGTGTTTCAACAAATCTCATTCGCCCTTTATCAATGGCAGATTTAACTATTTGATGAAACATATTGCAATCCTCAAAATTATGTTTGAATGAATGATGCAACCTACAATACATTCGTCCTTGAATTGATGGCTTGACATGGTGATCAAGAATTCTTATGTATTTATTTTTCAGCAACAAATCAAATATTTGATCACACATGCTTGAATTGAAAGTAAACCTTTTATTTTCTAGCCGATCTTGCTGTGAGAACGACTTTGGAGTTAAGCATATGAATGGTTCAGACTTTGCATCACCCCATTCGGCTATGCATTGTGTTTTGCACTCTATCTCCGATGTCTTTGGGTAAGATATTATACTAGCATCGGTTTCCTCAACAGAATTTAACCTTGGTTTTAAATTTCTAAAACAAAAATAGTTAGTTAGAACATACATGTCTCAATTGAGACCAAGTGCAAGCCAAGTACGAAACAAGCAAAGCTACCCAATTAGATATGAACTTTAGATAAAGCAACGGGGAGAGCTTTGACTGCAACAATAAGTCATTATCGGTCTTTATAAATAGCGCAATGGGTTGACAGATATGTTCTATAACAATTTTATTGCTAACAAGTAAATTACCCTTCTTCATTGGTCTTTCAATATTACTTATGAGGATTTTTCTAATAGATGCATCAACAATAAAGTTCTCACCAAATCTAAAATAGGTAAATTACTTGCTAAACATACCTCTTCAAATATGTTAGGAGAGCATGATGATGGTGTGACTTGAACAATATCTTGCTCCGCCTTTTGATGGCTCCCAACGCCTCTTCATCATCTTTTTCTTGATTCCGTGCATCATTACATTCAAGATTTTTGTCGGCCGAACAAAGTTCGGCCACTTGTTCTTGTCCTTGAAGTTCATCAATTTCTATGGCACGAAACTCATAGGGCAGGAAGTAGGTTCCATTAATTTTAGAAAAATCAAGTATGGTCACTTCACTATGCTTGCCATGCCCTTTCTCAATAATGTTCGCCTCTTTGGATTTGATGGATTCAGAATATATACTACTTGATTCGGCTTTTTCAACCGAAGCACTTTCATGTTCCGAATCATCCTTCTTTACATTGATTCTACCAATTGGCAATGCTTCTTTTACTTGAGCCAATTCTGTTTCTTTTTGTTTCTGGCGGCGAGCGGCAAAATTGGCTTTAAGCTTTTTCTCAATTTCAGCCCACTCCGGATATGATTGCCCCCCAATGCTTTTAGATTCTTTCGGCAATGACATATTGGTGTTGCTGAAACTTTGCAATTCTATAGGGGGTGTATAATATGATGTAATACTAGGTGAAGGCATATGCATTGTTGGAAAACCATATTTTTGCTTGCCAATTTTATCAATTGGCAAAGATTCATCTTCTTGCAAAACTCTAGCTTTTATTGCCTTATAATCAGGAAATAGTCTCTTTTCATGTTGTTCAAGACAAAGAGCACTAATCCTCTTATTTTGGGCTAAACTCTTCAATGCAGCCACCACTACCTCATCTTCTACAATATTGGGCACAACCGTTCCTGTAAAATTTACATTTATTCGGCTATGACCAGGAAGGTGTGAAGCCGAATTATGAACATTTGCGGTTGTGTATGGTGCTAAAAAATTACTGTCATAAGGTGTAGTATATGACGGTTGAGAGTAACTGGTCAAACAGCTAGTAGTAACATGGCCAATTCTCCCATCCATCAGCATGGTTGAACTAGTATATTGCAAATTAGTTGCTGATGAATAAAAAAGTGAAACACTTTGCCGCATGCTATTGGAAGTTCCTACACGAGGTGTTTCAACTTGATCGACCAAACTCATCATGTCGTTCATCGGCATAACGATTTGTGGGGTTGCCGATGCATGAGAGTTGGAGTACGTATGGTACATGTTACTAGTATGATAAGAAGTTGAAGCATGTAAATTACTTTGAATCGGCCTTTGCACGTAATTAGATGCATGATTGAAAAAACTAGGGCTGGCCGATAGAGTATACTCATTGAACAATCTAGTAACACCATATGAATTATTTGCATCTACAGTAGGGAATTGTGTATTCATATTACCTTTGTAGATTGCAAACCCTAGATGACGATCTCTTCGTAGCAAGAACGGGTTGGAGACCATTCAAAACTTCATCCCCAGCGGAGTCGCCAAAAAGTGTGTTCACACACAAACACGTCACTGTGTACCTCCAACGCCGAGGGTGATGCACCGCAGCTCGTGTCGAAGGAGACCCGTCCAGAAGCGCGGTACGCAAGCAATCCGGCGGGTGCTTTTGAGCACCCGACACCCCACGTGCCCGGGAGGGACTCCGTCTGGACACGCGGCGGCTATGGGCTGCCCTAGGTCGACCTGATCGCCCCTAGGGCCTCGAGGTTCGCCGCCCTGCAACTAGAAGAATGAACGAAGAACGAGGAAGAAGAAGAACTAGGGTTAAGGAGAAAAGATAAAAGATAAAAAGTGGTAGATGATTTGTTCGATTGTGTTGTTCAATCGGCCATCACCTCCTAGGTATATAAGAGGCGGCTGGACTTCCCGTGCAAGGAAAAGGCTTGGATTCACGTCCAAAACCCTAGTCAAATTCGGATGGTTTTGTCCAAACTTTCCAAAACTGTTCGGTTTAAAACTGGCTGCACCTTGCGGTATTTTTTGAGGCAGTAAACCACCTTGGATGGAAACGAGCCCAAACACAGTCTTGACTGTTTCGACGAGACGAACAACTTTCATGTTGAACGTTTTTTGATTCGAGGTCATCTTGAAGGGCTAATTGCTCACGCATTGTATCAGACATCCATCAACATGTGTCTGATGTCAAACGTAATATTTTGATCTCTAGCTGGTCCGCACCGTGTTGATCGTAACTTTTGCATATGAACTCGGATTTAGACGATTTTTATATCAAAATCGACTTTTTCGACGAGACGCACAACTTTCATGTTGAAACTTTTTGCATACGAGGCCATCTTAATTGAGTATCATGCCATTTTATAAACTGATGTCAACATGAGCATCCCTGAAATTGTCACACTTCTTGCATCCGAACTCCGTTTTGGACTATCTTTGTATCCATCTTGATCTTCTCGAAGAGAGCTATTCAATGGTGACTTCCAATTAGAAATTTGACTTCAGCTTCAAGCCACTCTTTGAGATCATGCCATTTTCGAGCGTCAACAACAGCGTCAGTCCGGATTAGTTCCATTCAAATCATGCAAATTAGAGTCCAAAATAAGAACAAAGTTATTTGAAAAAGTAGATACATTTGAGACGTATCAGCTTGCTTATCTTCTTTGTTAAAGTTGGTCATTGCGCCACGAGCCCAGCGAGTCATTGATAAGTTTTAGTAAACACGTCCTTCAAATAGTCATTGGCACAGACGCAATGCGAACGCTACACTTGCTTTTGCTTGGGTTCTGCTAAGTGGGGTGTCGGTCTGTCGGGTTGTGCCACAGCCTCTCGCGCGTCGGGTTGTCTTGACCGGAAGGCGTGTTTTGTAATGTGGGTCTTGTTTGTGAGTGCTAGCTAAACTTTGTCTGCTGTGGCTGGCAATGACGTTGTTTTGTCATGTCTACCCGGACTTGGCCCACTACGACAGGTCGGGTGGTGTCTTTTACCATCTCTCTCGCCCTTCCACCGATGCGACCTGTTCAGATGACGTGTTTTTCCATCTCACCCGACCTTTCACCCTTGTCTCCTTGGCAACTGGCGTTTGCGTTGCACATGCTCGTTGACCGCACTCTTTCATGGTTCGTCGATAGTCTGGTCTGTCCGCTTGATTTTCTTCTGTTCGTGTGATTCCGGGTGGGATCCCCAATTTTGATAGTTCAGGTCATTTGCCGTGTGAGGTGTCGGTCGAGTTTTCGACCATCCGAGCCGGAGTAAGAAAATAGGGCAACAATTATCATTGTCTGTCGATAATAAATACAAGGCAAATACAAACACAATACGAACATAATCACTTGCAGACAATTCACAAAAAACAGTGGCGGAGGTAGAGGGTGGCCAGGGCGGGCCACAACCCACCCTGAGATTTGGAATTAGTTTTTGTACCATATGAGAAAGGCTAAAAGTTAAAAAGAAAAAATGTACATCTTTTTAGGGTCAAAAAAAAAGAAAAAAATGTATATGTATATGTACAGTAGCACTACTGGCCACACTGGCCTAGTGGGCTAGATTCGCCACCGACAAAAAACATCCTTCAAATAGCTCGCCTAAGTTATTGCTTGCATTTATTTATTTATTTTCTTTGCGAATCATTTGTACAATTTGTTGTTCATAAGTCACTTCACTTCATGGCTCGAGTTGGGCTTTACGTTAATGACGCAACGGATTGTTATAAGAAAGATCTAGTAAGAACAAAGAAACTGTCTAAGCTAAGTTGCTTGTACATGATTACAAGAGAGGAACAAGCTATTGCTCCAGCGTGAACTTAAATAAGAGGACCTCGGTTACAAAACCGTGTTACCTGCCCTAGAGGATGAGCATATCCCTTTGAAAATAAGATTGTTTTGCGGATATCCAATTCGGTGCCGAGGCTCATCTGCTCCCGCTTAGAAAAAAATTCAAAATAAATACTGAAAAAATTCAAAAAATTTCAATTTTTGTGTGTGTGATAGATAATTTGTCGCGCGAGGTCCGCTCCAAATTTCAACTTATTTGGACATCTGAGTAGCTCTCGGCAAAAAAGACAAATCAGGTCAGAACAGTGTGTGAACAGTAAACATTTTTACAGACCCTGATTTTATCTTTTTTGCCGAGAGCTGCTCAGATGCTCAAATGAGTTGAAATTTGAAGCGGACCTCACGCGTCAAATTATCTACCACCCAAAAAAGTTTGGAATTTTTTGAATTTTTCTAGTATTTGTTTAGATTTTTTTCTGAGCATGGGTGCAGATGAGCTCGGGAGCCAAAACTCCGCGTCCGTTGTTTTGCTGTTTCCAAACGCGCCAACATGCTAGAGTAACTATCGCTATGATACTCTCTCCATCCGTACACTCATTTCAGCGACAGTTAATTCCGTACGGAGGTTGTAGTTGATATGTGCAACTTGCCCAAAAAACATAGCATCATATCACTCCATGAATACACGTTTTTTTTTCAACAACCCGGTTTGTACGCTCGAAAGGTTTGGAGCCGACCGAGCTCAGCACAGCCCAAAACTACCACGCCGTCGACATCTCAAGCCCACTAAACCCGTGCCGCCGCTCAAGAAGGCCCAGCTCGCCAGCCTCACCTCTCGTGGCCCTCACGCTTGCGTCCCGGCCAACCCTACTTGACCTCCTCGCCCCGCAAAACCCTAACGAGCGGCGAGCCGCCTCTCTCTCTGAGCATCATTCACCCTCGCCCCCCAATCCCGCCGCGCGCGCCCCCATCGCGGCCGCCCCCGAGCTCCCACCCCGGAACCTTCTAGAACGCGCGGATCGCCGGAGCAGCCAGCCAGCCGGCCGGCGCGCGGCCACCGCCGCCACCGACGCGCGCATGGAGAAGCTCCGCATCCACCACTGCGGCGGCCGCGCGGTCGCCTGGACGCCCTCCCCCATCGTCGCCCTCGCCACCTCCCCATGCGCCTCCCAGGTCGCCGCCGCGCGAGAGGACGGCTCCCTCGAGCTCTGGCTCGTCTCCCCCGGCTCGGTCGGGTGGCACAACCAGCTCGTACGCTCCCTCCCCCCCCCCCCCCCCCCCCCCCCCTCCTCGCCGCGCCGCGCCGAGGTTTCTGCCAGCGACCCCGGGATTTCGCCGTGACCTGATTTTCGGTTTCTGTGGCCGCAGACTATACAGGGAGGCGCGGAGTCGAGGGTCACATCGCTTGTGTGGGTGCCGAATGGCGCAGGGGGCCGTCTGCTCTCTTCCAGCGTTGATGGGTCGGTGGCTGAATGGGATCTCTTCCACCTGCAGCAAAAGGTGCCGCACTCCGCGTGCTTGTGCTACATTTCAGTTCCAATTCAAAAGCACTCGTCATTTCAGAAACATAGGGGAATAGGTTTCCAACTTGTTGACAGTCTGTAGCAATGACCTGAAGTTCGAGGTTTGTGCATACCGCCGGAAAGCGTGTGATTGGGTTATAGAATGCCTGGTCTCCTTACCATCTTGGGTGCAAAAAATGCAATGTGCCAGACTGCCAGTAGTGTATATCTGACATAAGTTCCATTGGATGGTTATACATCTGTTTTTATTTGAACTTGTACGCTTATCGCTTTGCTATCCTATTAGTCATTCTAAGTTTGTGGATGTAATCATGATGGTTTTATTGTTCTCTTTTGTAGACTGTCCTAGATACTGTTGGGGTACCGGTCTGGCAGATGGCCATGGAGCCTACCGATGATCAATTGATTTCTGGAAATAAAAGCTCAGGATGTGCTGCAAATGGCCATGCGAATCATAATGGATCTACCGACTCTGAATTAAGTTATGTTGATGATGGTCAGAGCTCTGATGATGAAGATGATTCTGCAAAGACAAGCTCTTCGTATCGTGTGAATGAATTTCCGCGTTTGGCTCTGGCATGTGACGATGGTTCTGTACGCTTGTATAATGTGCCTGAATCTGGCCCACTGACCTACTATAGATCTCTTCCAAGAGTGAGCGGTATGTCCTGTATATCTTTCATCTCCCTGTTTTGGCAGTGATTTCAACTAGGGTGATTATTTATTTATGTGTGTGCTTACTTGCAGGACGAGTTTTGAGTGTGACATGGAGTAATAATGCCAAATTCATATTTTCGGGAAGTAGCGATGGGTATGTTAACATAACATTCCAGTGTAAATAGCTTTTTATGATGGATCATATGTGATTCTTCCCGTGTACTCCCTCCGTTCCTAAATATTTTTCTTTTTAGAGATTTCAACAAGTGACTACATACGGAGCAAAATGAGCGAATCTACACTCTGAAATATGTCTATATACATCCCTATGTGGTAGTTCATTTGAAATCTCTAAAAAGACAAATATTTAGGAACGGAGGGAGTATATAATTAGACTGTTGAGCACCTTCTTTCTCTTCTACAATTATTTCTCAGTTATAGGTCATCGCTTTTTTTTTATGGGATGCAATCTCTATGGGTTCATTTTTGTGATAGTCTTGTACTATGCTCTACAGATTAATCAGATGCTGGGATTCAACAATTTTCCATGAAAAGTATCGCATCACTGCTGGATTAGGCGGTGCTGGTAGTGGAAGTGAATTTTGTATATGGTCATTACTATTTCTAAGGTGAGAGAACGCATTTTCTTATGTTCAATGTTCTTCTCCCTCTACTTGCTTGTGTTGATTATTGCTGTTGCTATGTAGGTGCGGAACCCTTGTTAGCGGAGATAGTTCTGGGAGCGTTCAATTTTGGGATAACCGCCATGGAACTCTTCTGCAAGCCCACACTTACCATAAAGGCGATGTTAATGCACTAGCAACTGTGCCTAGTCAGAACCGGGTATTTTCTGCAGGATCTGATGGGCAGGTTGGTAGCATTGCTGAAACAGATGTTAGGTGGATTAACTACACTTACGAAAAATTCTCTCCATGTGTGTTTTTGCCTTAAAAAACTCGAGAAGCTGTTTGTTATTGTTGAATGCAATACATGTTGGGACATTTTCTTAAATTATAGTTGTGCAGTAAATACACCATATAAATTGGAAATAGACTTCTCAATTACATGTGTTAATTCTGTTTGTTGCAATTCAAGAATCCTTGCGGCCTTGAGTCAAGCATGCTGTACCTGGTTTTCTTCGCTTTCTAACTGAACAGATAATCTCTAGGTAATTTTGTACAAGGCATCGAAAGATGAGTTCAGTGCTCATAACGAGAAGGTGGCTGAAGAGCAAATGCACAAGTGGGTCTATGTGGGATATGTCAGGGCCCATTCTCATGATGTAAGGGCATTGACTATGGCCGTACCAATATGCAAAGAAGGTTTGTGTTGGTGCATATTGTAACCTGACCTCCAATTGTGTGTACACTGATTTATCTGTGTTCTTTTATTCTGTCAGATGCTGTACCAGAGGAAAAGGTGGTAAAGGCTCGCCGCAAGGATGAATTCAGTTACCGCAAGTGGGCACATCTGGGTGTACCGATGCTCATTTCTGGTGGGGACGACACCAAGCTGTTTGCTTATTCTGCACGGGAGTTCACTCTATATTCACCACATAACTTTTGCCCTGCACCTCAACGTCCATTGATAAATCTAGCAAGAGATTGCACAGTTAATGGAGACTCTGTGATGCTTGTCCAGTCTGTTAATTGCTTGGACGTTCTACTTGTGTCAGTTAAGAACAAACTGACTCCAAGTACATCGTCCGGGGGAGATGCTACGATACGACAAGTTATTCATCTTAAAAGCAAGGGGTCTAGAAAAATAATAGCAAGTGCTGTCTCTACCAATGGAATGCTATTTGCCTATTCGGATTGTGTAAAGCCCTGCCTTTTCGCACTAAGGCACAAGGGCGGAAAGAAGTTCTCTCTAGACAAAATAGAGTTGCCAAAGGGAATATCATGCTCTCAGAGCATGATGTTCACTGATGATTCATCCAGTCTGGTTCTATCTTGCAATGATGGGAAAATTTATGTAAGTGTTTCTTTGATCTGGCCCCCTTTTGTACTCATAGGAGAATGATTAGTAGATGATCTCCATTATCTGTGCATTGTGACTGCTTAACTTGTGCCGTTGCGGCTGCCATGCGCCTAAAGCTATTCATCTCATAGCTTATTGGAAACAATTCTAGTAGATTACAATATGCAGTTAAAACAGTCCATTTGAAGTTTTGTACATCCAGTATAGTACTATAAGATGTTGAACGTAGTAATAGCACATCTAACTAATCTGAAGGTACAAATTGATACGGGTCCACTTCTATCTTTTTGGGCCTTATTACTCATACCTTTGCTAGTGTTGAATTGAGCATGAATGGTCAAATCACAAGGTTTAAAACTGGGATGTGATTTCTATCCCCAATGGTTTGACTTTTCTTGTAGGGTGAAATACATCTTGATGATTGAGGCCATGGTGATGTTTTTATTTTTGTCTTCTCATTCCTCTGTTATTTTGTTTCTGAACTTCATTTCTACTGCACAAATCAGGTTGTGGATATTGCGTCAAGAAAAATTTCAAATATATTTCGCCCTACAAGTAAGATAGATGGAACAAAAACTTCCAAAGAACCACCTGTCACAAAAATGTTTGTGAGTGCTGATGGGCAGTGGGTGGCTGCAGCTAACTGCTTTGGGGATGTCTACATATTTAACCTTGAGGTCCAGAGGTATGCTTCATATCAGTTGATTGTGTGTGACCCTCCGAATGTGCTTTCATGCCTAGTAAGATACTAATAATTTACTAATGTATGGAGTACAATGGTAATCTTGGCATTCACAAATTCTGATTTGCAGTCATATGACTTGGCAGACCATTAGTTTCATCATTATGCATTGGAAGGCATGCTTTTGTACCATCTCTAAACCTTTTTCTATTATCTGCAGGCAACACTGGTTCATACCGAGAATGAATGGTGGCTCGGTTACATCTGGTGGCTTTTGTCCCAAGAACAATGCCCTTGTCATGACTACCTCTAAAAATGAGGTATATGTATTTGATGTGGAAGCCAAAGAACTGGGCGAATGGTCTAAGCGTCATACACAGCAATTACCCACAAGATTCCAAGACTTTCCTGGAGAGGTCATTGGCCTCTCATTTCATAAAATGAGCCCATTTTCAGTCATGGTATACAGTGCCAGGTAATAACCTTCTATTGCTCAGTATTTTGCTAGTTAGTGTCGTCTATTGCTGACCTGTTTTTGGCTAGTTCACTTATGCTGCCTGTGTTTTAATGTTCTGAGCCCTGTGCGTTAACACATTCTTGGTGCTGATTTAATACATATTTCATGAAGTGCTGATTTGTTCGATGGGCATTTGTGAGGAAATCTGATTATATGGGAATTAATAGTCTCTGCTAGCTTTTTTTTGCCTTGTTACTAGAAGACTGACAATGATTAACATGACGCTGACGCATAAATGTTTCTTTCTTTTCCAGGGCAATGTGCGTTATTGATTTTGGATTGCCAGTTGTTCAGGATGTCCAATTGTCAACATCAGAAAAGACAGACTCACAAAAGGCTGCGAAAACAAAGGTTAAGCGGAAACATCGTGACGAAGATTTGAAACAAGAGAAAAGGAGCAACTTCACCTTCTTTGCATTTAAAGATCCGGTGCTGTTTGCTGGCCACCTACTGGACAGTTCAATTCTGGTAGTAGAAAAGCAATGGATGGATGTCGTCCAAGGATTCGGCCCACCGGTCCACAGACACATATACGGGACATGATCCATCCATCCATAGTAGCGTTTGAACTTGTGGCCCTCGTAACAGGCAGGCAGCCCATTCTTTTTCGTCACCGCCATGAAATGTTTCCAACCCCAAGCAAGTTGTCTGGCATGACACTCCCAAGATGTAGCAGCACATAATGTCTGCTATTATCATCTGGCGCGATAGCAGTCTGGGTCAATTTCTCTTTGGTGGCTTTTGTTTCTTGAGTAGCCTCGTTGTATTCTTTTTCTTCACTGAAGTATGTTAGTGGACCCTTCACAGCGCCAGTTTTGTCATACCGTGTCAAAATGCGCAAATTTTGTCATATGTAAACAATGTATCATCTACTGTTATGTCAACATATCTCGTTTGTCCAAGCCTTTGTGCTGTGTGTACGTGAGCAAACGATAGAACATATAATACAATTGTCGGCGGACAAATATTTTGTATTTTTAGTTCATCATTCATCAAAAAACATGATAAATCATTGAATCGCAGCCGATTGGACCTAAAAATTATCAAGTTAGTTTTTTGTTGACGATCATATCTTTCTTTTTTCATTCATGTTTTTTATCTCAATAATTTGGTAGCTTGGTCATCCATGGTAAGTAATATGATTGAGCCGCGTAAGAAAATGTGTGATGAAATATTGATAATCCACTTTTGAGCCTAGGCACAGTTCCACCCGCGCCGATGAAAAAAATAAAAACAAATACTAGAAAAAGTCAAAACCTTCCAATTCTTTTTGTGTGTGAGGTTCGCTACAATTTTTAACTCAGTTGGACATTTGAGCAGCTCTTGGTAAAAAAAGACAAAGTTGGGGTCTGTAAAAAAGTTTACTGTTCGCGCATTGTTGTGATTTGATTTGTCTTTTTTTGCTGAGAGTTGCTCAGATGTCCAAATGAGTTGAAAATTGGAGCGGACCTCACGCATCAATTTATCTACCACACAATTTTTTTTGGATTTTTTAAATTTTTTCTAGTATTTGTTTTGATTTTTTTCCTATCAGGTGCAGATGAGCCTGGGCACAGAAACGCCACACTCATGAAATATGGTGTTGGATTAAATGACGTAAGGCCAGCACGACCCCATCTTGGCTTTGGGTCCCGTCGGGATCGAAGCCTTGGCCTTGGCCGTCGGGGTGGAAGGCTTGGCCAGGACCATCGTAGATGATGTTCTCCATGAATTCGTTGAAGTCAGGGACATCGGCCATCGTCGTCGGGTTGGGCATTCTGTCGAACAGGTTGCGGGTGTCGAGAAGGGAGGGGCACCCACCAAGGAGAGAAAGGCCCTCCTTGGGGCGCCGACCAAGGGGGAGGAGTCTAGTCCAATTCGCCCCTCCCCCCACACACAAGGGGGACACCACTTCCTATTGGGCCATGGTGGCCCAATACTCCTTCCACCACTTGGCCTTTTAAGGCCCGTTGATATTAAATTAAATATAAAAGCGTCCTAACAATCACTACAGCCTTTTATTATTATTTAACATAACCGAAAACATTTTCCACCTATATATTATTTATCGGTAATACCCGATATTGTCCGATAATCTGCGAAACCCTTCCAGTGACCCCAAAACGCTTCCGGTTCCTCTCGAAACTATTCCAAATATTAATGAAACAATTCCACAAATAAATCCTCGATACACTCGTCCTACCAACGCTTAGCAGATCATGATTACCTTAAGATTGTGATCCCGTAGGTTCGATGAATCATGGACATGAACGAAACCCCTTCTTTCAATGACCGATAGCGGAACCGTGGACGTCTATATCGATCCCTATGATTACACGAATGACATTAGAGTGAACCTTTGGTTATCATGTGATATTACCTTTGCTTCGCGATACTTTACAAAACCCGAGGTGTGTCGGTATCCTCCTGAGTCATGCATATGCTCACTATATCGTCATTCTTGCTACTGGTTTTGTTCTTCTTTCTCGTTGAAGTGTCCCGGCATCCCCGTGATGTAGTCACCTGTGTCTGGCTAGACGATGATTGATGTCGTCACACCGAGAGGGCCCTAAGAATATCTCTCCATCGTTGGAGGAGAAAATCTCACTCTCGAGCTATCTAGTCCCTTGTCAAACTTTTCGATGAACCTGTAAGTTGTCGTTATGATCACCGTGTTACATATGACACTTGAGCAACCCCAAAGTTCACCATACGGTAGGAAGTGACTATGATACTCTCATGGTCTGAGGAACTAAAAACACATTCTAACACTCCTTGTTATAACAACTGATTTCAGACGATATTATCTCAAAGTATAACAAACAAGTTTGGGTCAATTTAATATGATCGTTCTTCTAACGTCATCCTCTAAATGTTTGTTTTAGAGCTATTGTTACACTTAATGACATCCTCAGATCTGGAAAACATGATCACCAACAACACTTGAGCCAATCTTAGAGGCAAGAATAGGAACCTATACTTTATCGTCTATCATTTCACACGTGCATATGAGTTTTCCACTAAATCACATATTTCAGGATCATAGCAGTTATAACATGAAATATAAACTCTTTAATTATGAAAATGAAAATACAATAATACAATATTATTGCATCGAGGGCATATTTCCAATACTCAGCTCGTACCGTCCCTATCCCTGGCGGTAGGATATAGAAGGCTACCACTACGGAGCTAGGGCTTGGCCAACCCGTGCCCTAGCCCGCCCAGCCATGCATTTTTTTGTAAGGTACACCTACTATTGGGCATTTCCTATTCGGCGCCCATTGTGCCCGTTAATGTGTAAACCGCAAACCGGTGTACACACCCTTCGCACTGGGCTGACCGTTTTAGTTTTCTTTTTTCCATTAAAAAACCAAAAAAAGCGCGCGAGGTGGCTCAAACCCGCGATCACTTGCTCTTGAGAAACGACATTAGCCACCGGGGACACCACACCTCTTGTGTTCACTTGCTTCCTTTTTCTTCTTTCTTTTGTCTTTTTATTTGCCTCTCCTTTTTCCCTAAATTCATGAACTTTTTTCAAAATTTGTTAACTATTTTTAAGATCGATGAACCTTTTTTCAATTTTGATGAACTTTTTTTCAAATTGATGATATTTTTCAAATTTTGTGAACTTTTTCGATACGATAAACTTATTTTTTTCAAATTCAATGATTCTTTTGGAAAATTGATTACCTTTTCAAATTCAATTATATTTTTGTCAAGTTTGTGATCTTTTTTTTTTTCAAAATTGATGAACTTTTTTAAAAATTTGATGGATTTTTTTAAAATTGGTGAACTTTTTTTTAATTTTGTGTGCTTTTCATATTCATGAACCTTTTTTAGTTTCTTTTCAAATCCATGAACTTATTTGAATTCATTTTTTTCTTATTTTGGTCAATCTCGACCTTTCAACCATTGTCCGGAAGCGAATAAGCTGCGCGCCTGTCGAGCGATGGCGTCTCTTGCTATTGGGCCATCCCGTATATGCTGGCGTGTGGGCGCCAGAACTCTTAGTTGGCGCCTAAGGCGCTGAATAGGAGGTCCCCTATTGAGTCATGGAATAGCAACCTAGTAGTAATTTCCTTCGGCTAGACCTCACCGGCCCACAATTTTCTTGTCTTTTTATTTTCCTTTTATTTTTCATCACCGCCATGTAATGTTCTCGTCCCCAAGCAAGTTGTCTAGCATGACATTCGCGAGATCTTATCAGGTGGCGCCATAACAGTCCGGGTCGATTTCTCTTTGAGTGGTTTTTGTTTCTTGTGTAGCCCCACTGTATTCTTTTTCTTCACCGAAGTATGTTAGTGGAGCCTTCACA
The DNA here is from genome assembly GCF_018294505.1 of Triticum aestivum. Taxonomy (NCBI): domain Eukaryota; kingdom Viridiplantae; phylum Streptophyta; class Magnoliopsida; order Poales; family Poaceae; genus Triticum; species Triticum aestivum. The sequence goes on from NC_057805.1 coordinate 40,442,188, forward strand.
ACGCCTGTTTTGCCATACCGTTTTCGAAATGCACAAGTTTTGTCTTATGTAAACAATGTATTATTAGGGCATCTCCAACACCGATCCGTAAACCTCTCGTAACCATCTGAACCGCGTTTTCCGGACCGCGGAAGCCATCCAACGTCGACTTGTATCCGCGGAGCGGTCCGGACGCGATTTCTCCCACAAACCAGAGACAACCGTGGGGAAGGTTTGCGGGAGTCCGAACACGCGAAATGTCACTCTCCGCCCCCTCCCCACCCAAAAGGAAGGTCGAGCCCGCGCTATTGTAGCACCCCGCATTGTTTTCGCGCCAAAATCCCCCACTCTCTTCTTCCACTCCCCGCCGCTCTCCGCTCAATTCCCGCTCTTTTCTCCCACCCTCTCCTTCCCTCTGCCGCCGACGCATGGAACCGTCGGAGATGAAGGCGGCGAAGGTGCCGGAAGATCCGAGCATCACGCTCACCCAGAAGATCAGCTCGGAGATGCGGCAAAATCGCCGCATCAAAGCGAAGCACCGCAAAGGAGGAGAAGATGAGGAAGCGTCTGGCCGCCGGTGGGCCTGGTGGTGGAGATGGGCGTGGTGGACAGGGCGGGAGGTGAGGTCGTGGCGGACGCCGCCAGACGGGTGCGGCCACAGTACAGACGACGCGTGGCCGGAGCCTTACAAGCCTCCGTACTACTACGCCGCCAAGCAGATGGGTGCAAGCCCCGCCAGTAGGGTTCCTTGATGACCCACAAGTACAGGGGATCAATTATAGCTCTTTTCGATAAGTAAGAGTGTCGAACTCAACGAGGAGCAGAAGGAAATGACAAGTGGTTTTCTTTAAGGTAATGTCTGCAAGTGCTGAAATTGTAAGTAACAGAGTAGTTTGATAGCAATATAATTTGTAACGAGCAAGTACCAATAGTAGTAACAAAAGTGCAACAAGGTAGCCCAATCCTTTTGAGGCAAAGGACAGGCCAAAACAGTCGCTTATGATAAGCAAAGTGTTCTTGAGGGTACATGGGAATTTCATCTAGTCACTTTCATCATGTTGGTTTAATTCGTGTTCGCTACTTTGATAATTTGATATGTGGGTGGACCGGTGCTTAGGTGCTGTTCTTACTTGAACAAACCTCCTACTTATTATCAACCCTCCCGCAAGCATCTGCAACTACGAGAAAAGTATTAAGAATAAATTCTAACCATAGCATTAAACTTTTGGATCCAATCGGTCCCTTACGGAATAGCGCATAAACCGGGGTTTAAGCTTTTGTCACTCTCGCAACCCATCATCTAATTGCTACTCCACAATGCATTCCCTTAGGCCCAAATATGGTGAAGTGTCATGTAGTCGACGTTCACATGACACCACTAAGGGAATCAGAACATACATACTATCAAAATATCGAACACATATCAAGTTCACATGATTACTTGCAACATGATTTCTCCCGTGACCTCAAGAACAAAAGTAACTACTCACAAATGATAAACATGCTCATGATCAGAGGAGTATTAAATATCATATTGGATCTGAACATATAATCTTCCACCAAATAAACCATATAGTAATCAACCACAAGATGTAATCAACACTACTAGTCACCCACAAGCACCAATCTATAGTTTCGGTAACAAGATTGAACACAAGAGATGAACTAGGGTTTGAGATGAGATGGTGCTGTTGAAGATGTTGATGGAGATTGCGCTCCCCAAGATGGGAGAGTTGTTGGTGATGATGATGACGATGATTTCCCCCTCTGGAAGGGAAGTTCCCCCGGCGGAATCGCTCCGCCGGAGGGCAAAAGTGCTCCTGCCCAAGTTCCGCCTCGAGGCGGCGGCGCTCCATCCCGAAAGTCCTCTCCTTATTTTTTCTAGGTAAAAATGACCTATATACCAGAAGATGGGCACCGGAGGTTGGCCTGGGTGAGCACAACCCACCAGGGCGCGCCTAGGCTCCCTAGCGCGCCCAGGTGGGTTGTGCCCACCTGGTGGCCCCCCTCTGGTAGTTATTTGCTCCATTAATTCTCAAATATTCCATAAAAAATCCTCGTGAAGTTTCAGCTCATTTGGAGTTGTGCAGAATAGGTAGCCTAACGTAACTTTTTCAGGTCCAGATTTCCAGCTGCCGGAATTCTCCCTCTTTGTGTATATCTTGCATATTATGAGAGAAAATGCATTAGAATTACTCCAAAAAGCATTATTATGGATAAAAGAATTATAAATAATAGTAAGAAAACATGATGCAAAATGGACGTATCAACTCGCCCAAGCTTAGACCTCGCCTGTCCTCAAGCGAAAACCGAAATCGAAAAACATGTCCACATGCTTTGAGAGAGAGGTGTCGATAAAAACAAAATACGGACATAGAAGCATCATGTTGATTATTATAACAGCAACAAAATTAAACATAAGACTTTTATCATATACTTCTCATGAATAAGTAACAATTCATCACACAATCGAAGTATAAAGCAAAAACTCTATTAAAAACCAACAAACTATGTTCTCAGTCAACTTTGCAACTACAATTCATCATCTTTTCAGGAAGGGTCATGTATCGGAGCCTTTAGGCAAGTCCACATACTCAACCATCATTTAGTCTTCTATGATTGCTAACACTCACCGCGTACACATGAGCAAAACGTTTCAACCGGACACATAGAAAGATAGGAGCTTATAGTTTCACCTCCCAACATATTCACCTCAAGGGTAATGTCAACAATAATAACTCATGCTATCTATATTACACTGGACATATGTGCCTAGATCTTTCCTCACCACATGATGCTTGCCAAAGGAGAAAAAAAAGGAGTAGAAGGAAAACTTTGACTCTTTGCATAAATGTAAATACATAAAAGTAAAAGATAGGCCATTCACAGAGGGAAGCAGAGGTTGCCATGCGCTTATTTGTTTGTATGCTCAACCCCTTAGTGCAAAAGAATGTCATGTTACATTGCCCCTTGTGATAGCGACCTTTATTATGCAGTCTATCGCTTTTATTCTTCACCATCACAAGTTCGTGCAATGCTCAATTTTCTCTTACACTAAATGATCCCACACATTTAGAAGCAATTTTTATTGCCTTTTTGCACCGATGACAACTTACTTGAGGGATCTTGCTCAATCCCTAGGTAGGTATGGTGGACACTTGAAAGTAAGATTTGGGTTTAAGGGTTTTTGGATGCACAAGTACTATCTCTACTTAGTGCGGAATTTTTGGCTAGCAAAGATAGGGGGCAAGCACCACATGTTGAAGGATCTATGACAATATGACTTCTATGTGAATATAAACAAACATAAACCATTAAGTTGTCTTGCTTGTCCAACGTCAACAATTTTGGCATAAAATATTTTGATGAGGGCTCACAATCACAAAAGCTTTCTAGGATAGTATATTTATATGTGAATCTTCTCTTTCCTTATTAATTATTGAAAGTGCTAGTTATCAACTAGGGGGGGGGGTGAATAGGCGATTTTTATGAAAGTCTTCAAAACATGAGAGTTTCGAAGACAAACAATAGAAATGAACCTATTGATATGCAGCGGAAGGTAGACTGCACTAGACAAGACATAGTCAAGCAAGTAATGAAGCTAAAGCACGAAGACTATTAGCAGCTAGGTAGTATGGATCAAGATGGAAGATAGTATGAAGCCAAACACAAAAGTCGTCACACAGTGAAGTCAAACAGATCAGGCAAGCATGCAAATGACTTCATGAAGACAAACAGTAAATAAGTGAGGGAAGAGATAGAACCAGTTGCTTGGTGAGGACAAGGATTTGTTGGACCAGTTCCAGTTGCTGTGACAACTGTACATCTGGTTAGGGAGGCTGAGATTCAACTCAGAAGACTGCGTCTTCACCTTATTCCCCTTGAGCTAAGGACACCTAGTCCTCGCCCAATCACTTTGGTAAGTCTTCAAGGTAGACTTCCAAACCTTCACAGACTTCGTTCACTGGCAATCCACAATGACTCTTGGATGCTCAAAATGCGACGCCTAACCGGCTGGAAGATTCACAGTCCTCAAGTGTAACAAGTCTTCAGATCATGCGGATAGAAAGACTTCAGTGATGCCTAAAACTCTTTGGCTCTGGGTGTTTTGGGCTTTGTCCCCGCAAGGATTTCTCTCTCTCAAAGGCTTCGAGGTGGGTTGCTCTCAAACGACAAAAGCCGTGCACTAACTCTGAGCAGCCACCAATTTATGGTGTAGGGGGTGGGCCATTTATAGCCACTAGGCAACCCGACCTGATTTGTCCGAAATGACCCTGGGTCACTAAGGAACTGACACGTGTTCTAACGGTCAGATTTCAAACTCAGGCGGCAACTTGATTTGGGCTACAAGTAAAGCTGACTCATCCAGCTCTGGATAAGATTTGCTCTCATTGTCTTTGCTCGAAGACATAGGATTTGGTTGAGCATCACTTCAGACACTCTGACTTTGTTCACTTGGACCCCACTTAACAGTACGGTGGTTCCTATGACTCAACAAAGAAGAAAAGGAAACTACGAAACAGCTATGTCTTCGCACTCCATAGTCTTCACGTGAATGTCTTCTCGAGTCATAATCTTCGTTGTGAATATCTTCACAAACCACCATTGTCTTCAATGTCTTCACACATTTTTAGGGGTCATCTCCGGTAGGTAAACCGAATCAATGAGGGACTACTACCTGTGTTATCCTGCAATTCTCACAAACACATTAGTCCCTCAACCAGGTTTGTCGTCAATACTCCAAAACCAACTAGGGGTGGCACTAGATGCACTTATAATCTCCCCCTTTTTGGTGATTGATGACAAACTGGTTGAAGTTTTCAACGGGGATAAAAGTATGTGAAATTGTAAGGATTTAAAGTATTGTCTTCATAAGTAGCAGAAAAGGCTCCCCCTGAAGATGTGCATATAAGTATTTTGCTGTTGAATGCAAATGCACATGGTAGGTTGTACTTGTGGAGATCCTCTTCAACTTATGAAGACAATTCATCATGCATGAAAAGATACAATGAAGATAATGACATGCATAATGAAAAATGGACGCCTGTGGAATGACTTCGTGCAGAATTTATCGTCGCACATGCGGAATTTATCATCGCATCACATAGTTGACTGAAAAAGGTAGCAGACGACCATCAAGTTTAAGTGTTACAACTCAAAGAACCAAATGTATCAAAAGCGAGAGTTGTAAGCACTTAGCAAAAAGTATAACAACCACCCATATCGACCCGCTTGAAGACTATCAACTCATATGCTTCTCCCCCTTTTGTGAGTAAGGACCAAAAAGGTTTGAAGACATAGAGCTTCTACTCGTTCCCATGAGGAGTAGGTGAAGCAGTGATACGTCTCCAACGTATCTATAATTTTTGGTTGTTCCATGCTATATTACATTCTGTTTTGGACATTATTGGACTTTATTATAAAGTTTTATATTATTTTTGGGACAAACCTATTAACCGAAGGCCCAGCCCAGAATTGCTGTTTTTGCCTATTTCAGAGTTTCGCAGAAAAAGAATATCAAACGGAGTCCAAACGGAATGAAACCTTCGGGAACATGATTTTCGGAACGAATGTGATCCAGAGGACTTGGACCCTACGTCAAGAAAGCAACCAGGAAGGCACGAGGTAGGGGCGCACCTACCCCCCTGGGCGTGCCCTCCACCCTTGTGGGGCCCACGTTGCTCCACCGATGTACTTCTTCCTCCTATATATACCTACGTACCCCCAAACTACCAGATACGGAGCCAAAAACCTAATTCCACCGCCGCAACCTTCTGTACCCGTGAGATCCCATCTTGGGGCCTTTTCCGGAGCTTCACCGGAGGGGGCATCGATCACGGAGGGCTTCTACATCAACACCATAGCCTCTTCGATGATGTGTGAGTAGTTTACCTCAGACCTTCGGGTCCATAGTTATTAGCTAGATGGCTTCTTCTCTCTTTTTGGGTCTCAATACAATGTTCTCCCCCTCTCTTGTGGATATCTATTCGATGTAATCTTCTTTTGCGGTGTGTTTGTTGAGACTGATGAATTGTGGGTTTATGATCAAGTTTATCTATGAACAATATTTGAATCTTCTCTGAATTCTTTTATGTATGATTGGTTATCTTTGCAAGTCTCTTCGAATTATCATTTTGGTTTGGCCTACTAGATTGATCTTTCTTGCAATGGGAGAAGTGCTTAGCTTTGGGTTCAATCTTGCGGTGTCCTTTCCCAGTGACAGTAGGGGCAGCAAGGCACGTATTGTATTGTTGCCATCGAGGATAACAAGATGGGGTTTATATCATATTGCATGAGTTTATCCCTCTACATCGTGTCATCTTACTTAAAGCGTTACTCTGTTCTTTTGAACTTAATACTCTAGATGCATGCTGGATAGCGGTCGATGTGTGGAGTAATAGTAGTAGATGCAGGCAGGAGTCGGTCTACTTGTCGCGGACGTGATGCCTATATACATGATTATACCTAGATATTCTCATAACTATGCTCAATTCTGTCAATTGCTCAACAGTAATTTGTTTACCCACCATAATACTTATGCTCTCGAGAGAAGCCACTAGTGAAACCTATGGCCCCCGGGTCTATTTTCCATCATATTAATCTGCCAACACTTAGCTATTTCCATTGCCTTTTATTTTACTTGCATCTTTATTATAAAAATACCAAAAATATTATCTTATCATATCTATCAGATCTCACTTTCGTAAGTGACCGTGAAGGGATTGACAACCCCTTTATTGCGTTGGTTGCGAGGATTTTATTTGTTTGTGTAGGTGCGAGGGACTCGTGCGTGGCCTCCTACTAGATTGATACCTTGGTTCTCAAAAACTGAGGGAAATACTTACGCTGCTTTACTGCATCACCCTTTCCTCTTCAAGGGAAAACCAACGCAGTGCTCAAGAGGTAGCAAGAAGGATTTCTGGCGCCGTTGCCGGGGAGTGTATGCAAAAGTCAACATACCAAGTACCCATCACAAACCCTTATCTCCCGCATTACATTATTTGCCATCTGCCTCTCATTTTCCTCTCCCCCACTTCACCCTTGCCGTTTTATTCGCCCTTTCTTTTTCGTCCGCCTCTTTTGCTTGTTTGCTTGTGTTACCATGTGCCTTCTATTTGCTTGCATCTTTGCTTGCTAAAAATCTATTGTTATGGATCCACTTAAAGTGTTCTACTTGGATCATCTTCGATCCTTATGCGCTCGTGCTGAAACCCCAACTAGCCTAGTTGATGGGAAATCTTTAGATGAGCATGCTCATTTTGTGCGTCACCGTTTGTCTGAAAAAGGGAGACTCTTATGGAATCAAATAAACAAATTGTTGTGTTATGCTTGGAATCTTTTTGAAATTTGTGATCTTACTTGTTGCTCTAAGAACCCTAAAAAACACCTCCCCTACCTATGTGAGTTTAATGATAATGAAATCTTATCTTCTTATGCAAAGGGTGTTTATAGTTACTATGATATTGAAAAAATTGAAGAATTTGTTGCTTTTAAGGGTGCTTATGAAGTTGCTTCTTTGTTTGAAAAGTATGATATTACTCTCTACGAATCTGAAAATCTTGACATACTTAAATATTGCTATGAAAACTATGCTCATAATGTCTATGTCAAAGAATTTATTGAAAGAATGACCGTTGCTTCGGAAGAAAATAATGATATGCATGAATCTATAGATAATTATGATTCCGATGATTTGATTGAAATGTCCCTTGATGAACATGATGCTTGCTATTCTTGTGGCCATAATGCCAATATTTTTGAAGATGAATTTGCTATAGTTCCGTATGTTAAACATGAGATCGTTGCTATTGCACCCATACTTGATAGTTCCTTCGATGAAAAGCATGATTGCAATGATGTTATTATAAATCTTAATGTCAATTTGTGTCAATGATATACAAAACCTCAAGCTTGGGGATGCTAGTTTTGCTATGACTACTATTTGCTGCAATGATCATGATTGGGGTGATTCTTCTTTTGATCTTGAAAATATATTTAAGCCCCATGATGAATATGAGATTGATTATAATGTTTGCAATAATATTGAAAGTGGGTTTGGAAGAGTGTCAACTTTAGATCCCACATATTTGGAGAATGTTCAATCTTATGTTTTTGATAAAAGTGGGTTTGGAGAGGTCATGACTTTAGTTAATTTTAATCCCACTATTTTGGAAGAGTGTCAACTTTGCATACATGTGGGTCGTGTTAAGAATATGATTTGTGATAGCTACATTGTTGAATTTGCTTATGATCTTACATGTAATTATTATGAGAGAGGAAAATATGGTTGCAGAAATTTTCATGTTACTAAATTACCTCTCGTTATGTTGAGATTGCTATTGTTTATTTCCGCTTCCTTCCATATGCTAGTTTTTGCTTGCCTTGATAATTTGTTTGCCTATAAGATGCCTATGTATAGGAAGTATGTTAGACTTAGATGTGTTTGTCACGTGTTTTATGATGCTCTCTTTGTGCTTCAATTCTTGTCTTTCTTGTGAGCATCATTGAAATCTCAATGCCTAGCTAGGGGCGTTAAACGATAGCGCTTGTTGGGAGGCAACCCAATTTTATTTTAGTTTTTAGTTTTTTGCTTCTGTTTAGGAATAAATGTTTGATCTAGCCTCTGGTTAGATGTGTTTTTATGTTTTAATTAGTGTTTGTGCCAAGTTTAACCTATAGGATCTTCTTGGATGATAGTTATTTGATCTTGCTGAAAATTCCAGAAACTTTCTGTTCACGAAAACAATTGTTAAAAATCACCAGAAAGTGATAAAATATTGATTCCAATTTCTGCTGATCAATAAACAAATTGTCTAGGTCGTCCTATTTTGGCTGAATTTTTTGAGTTCAAGAAGTTTGTGTTAGTTACAGATTACTACAGACTGCTCTGTTTTTGACAGATTCTGTTTTTCGTGTGTTGTTTGCTTATTTTGATGAATCTATGGCTAGTAAAATAGTTTATAAACCATAGAGAAGTTGGAATACAGTAGGTTTAACACCAATATAAATAAAGAATGAGTTCATTACAGTACCTTGAAGTGGTGTTTTGTTTTCTTTCGCTAACGGAGTTCACGAGATTTTCTGTTAAGTTTTGTGTTGTGAAGTTTTCAAGTTTTGGGTAAAAGATTTGATGGATTATGGAACAAGGAGTGGCAAGAGCCTAAGCTTGGGGATGCCCATGAAACCCCAATATAATCTAAGGACACCTAAAAGCCAAAGCTTGGGGATGCCCCGGAAGGCATCCTCTCTTTTCGTCTACTTCCATCGGTAACTTTACTTGGAGTTATATTTTTATTCACCACATGATATGTGTTTTGCTTGGAGCGTCTTGTATTATTTGAGTCTTTATTTGTTTGTTTGCCACAATCATCCTTGATGTACACACCTTTTGAGAGAGACACACTTGATTCGGAAATTGTTAGAATACTCTATGTGCTTCACTTATATCTTTTGAGTTATATAGTTTTTGCTCTAGTGCTTCACTTATATCTTTTAGATCACGGCGGTGGATTTGTTTTATAGAAACTATTGATCTCTCATGCTTCACTTATATTATTTTGAGAGTCTTAAAACAGCATGGCAATTTGCTTTAATTATAATATGATGAGAAATTTGATGCTAGATAATTGTTTTGAGATATAAAGGTGGTAATATCATAGTTGTGCTAGTTGAGTAATTGTGGAATTGAAAAATACTTGTGTTGGAGTTTGTGATTCCCATAGCATGCACGTATGGTGAACCGTTATGTAACGAAGTCAGAGCATGAGGTATTTATTGATTGTCATCCTTTGTGTGGCGGTCGGGATCGCGCGATGGTTAACTCCTACCAACCCTTCCCCTAGGAGCATGCGTAGTAGTACTTTGCTTCGAGGGCTAATAAATTTTTGCAATAAGTATATGAGTTATTTATGACTAATGTGAGTCCATGGATTATACGCACATTTACCTTTCCGCAATTTTCTAGCCTCTTTGGTGCCGTATATTGCCCTTTCTCACCTTGAGAGTTGGTGCAAACTTCGCCGGTGCATCCAAACCCCGTGATATGATACACTCTATCACACATAAACCTCCTTATATCTTCCTCCAAACAGCCACCATACCTACCTATTATGGCATTTCCATAGCCATTCCGAGATATATTTCCATGCAACTTTTCATCGTTTCGTTTATCATGACACGCCCATTCATTGTCATATTGCCTTGCATGATCATGTAGTTGACATTGTATTTGTGGCAAAGCCACCATTCATAATTCTTTCATACATGTCGCTCTTGATTCATTGCATATCCCGGTACACCGCCGGAGGCATCCACATAGAGTCATATTTTGTTCTAAGTATTGAGTTGTAATTCATGAGTTGTAAGTAAATAAAAGTGTGATGATCATCATTATTAGAGCATTGTCCCAAGTGAGGAAAGGATGATGGAGACTATGATTCCCCCACAAGTCGAGATGAGACTCCGGACTAAAAAAAAGAAGAGGCCATAAAAAAAGAGAGAAAAGGCCCAAATAAAAAAAATAAAAAATATGAGAGAAAAAGAGAGAAGGGACAATGTTACTATCCTTTTTACCACACTTGTGCTTCAAAGTAGCACCGTGATCTTCATGATAGAGAGTCTCTCGTTTTGTCCTTTCATATACTAGTGGGAAATTTCATTATAGAACTTGGCTTGTATATTCCAATGATGGGCTTCCTCAAATGCCCGAGGTCTTCGTGAGCAAGCAAGTTGGATGCACACCCACTTAGTTTCTTTTGTTTGAGCTTTCATACACTTATAGCTCTAGTGCATCCGTTGCATGGCAATCCCTACTGCTTGCATTGACATAAATTGATGGGCATCTCCATATCCCGCTGATTAGCCTCGTTGATGTGAGACTTTCTCCTTTTTTGTCTTCCCACATAATCCCTACCATTATACCTATTTCCACCATAGTGCTATATCCATGGCTTGCGCTCATGTATTGCGTAAGAGTTGAAAAGGCTGAAGCGCGTTAAAAAGTATGAACCAATTGCTTGGCTAAAACCGGGGTTGTACATGATGTGAATATTTTGTGTGGGGAAGATGGAGCATAGCCAGACTATATGATTTTGTAGGGATAACTTGCTTTGGCTATGTTATTTTGATAAGACATAATTGCTTGGTTAGCATGCTTGAAGTATTATTATTTTTATGTCAACATTAAACTTTTATCTTGAATCATATTAAATCTGAACATTCGTGCCACAATAAGAAGAATTACATTGAAATTATGCTAAGTAGCATTCCACATCAAAAATTCTATTTTTATCATTTACCTACTCGAGGACGAGCAGGAATTAAGCTTGGGGATGCTTGATACGTCTCCAACGTATCTATAATTTTTGATTGTTCCATGCTATATTATATTATGTTTTGGACATTATTGGACTTTATTATACACTTTTATATTATTTTTGGGACTAACCTATTAACCGGAGGCCCAGCCCAGAATTGTTGTTTTTTGCCTATTTCAGAGTTTCGCAGAAAAAGAATATCAAACGGAGTCCAAACGGAATGAAACCTTCGGGAACGTGATTTTCGGAACGAACGTGATCCAGACGACTTGGACCCTACGTCAAGAAAGCAACCAGGAAGGCAGGAGGTAGGGGGGCGCGCCTACCCCCTGGGCGCGCCCTCCACCCTCATGGGGCCCACGTTGCTCCACCGATGTACTTCTTCCTCCTATATATACCTACGTACCCCCAAACTACCAGATACGGAGCCAAAAACCTAATTCCACCGCCGCAACCTTCTGTACCCGTGAGATCCCATCTTGGGGCCTTTTCCGGAGCTCCGCTGGAGGGGGCATCGATCACGGAGGGCTTCTACATCAACACCATAGCCTCTCCGATGATGTGTGAGTAGTTTACCTCAGACCTTCGGGTCCATAGTTATTAGCTAGATGGCTTCTTCTCTCTTTTTGGATCTCAATACAATGTTCTCCCCCTCTCTTGTGGAGATCTATTTGATGTAATCTTCTTTTGCGGTGTGTTTGTTGAGACCGATGAATTGTGGGTTTATGATCAAGTTTATCTATGAACAATATTTGAATCTTCTCTGAATTCTTTTATGTATGATTGGTTACCTTTGCAAGTCTCTTCGAATTATCAGTTTGGTTTGGCCTACTAGATTGATCTTTCTTGCAATGGGAGAAGTGCTTAGCTTTGGGTTCAATCTTGCGGTGTCCTTTCCTAGTGACAGTAGGGGCAGCAAGGCACGTATTGTATTGTTGCCATTGAGGATAACAAGATGGGGTTTATATCATATTGCATGATTTTATCCCTCTACATAGTGTCACCTTACTTAAAGCGTTACTCTGTTCTTTTGAACTTAATACTCTAGATGCATGCTGGATAGCGGTCGATGTGTGGAGTAATAGTAGTAGATGCAGGCAGGAGTCGGTCTACTTGTCGCGGACGTGATGCCTATATACATGATTATACCTAGATATTCTCATAACTATGCTCAATTCTGTCAATTGCTCAACAGTAATTTGTTTACCCACCGTAATACTTATGCTCTCGAGAGAAGCCACTAGTGAAACCTATGGCCCCCGGGTCTATTTTCCATCATATTAATCTTCCAACACTTAGCTATTTTCATTGCCTTCTATTTTAATTTGCATCTTTATTATAAAAATACCAAAAATATTATCATATCATATCTATCAGATCTCACTTTCGTAAGTGACCGTGAAGGGATTGACAACCCCTTTATTGCGTTGGTTGCGAGGATTTTATTTGTTTGTGTAGGTGCGAGGGACTCGTGCGTGGCCTCCTACTGGATTGATACCTTGGTTCTCAAAAACTGAGGGAAATACTTACGCTGCTTTACTGCATCACCCTTCCCTCTTCAAGGGAAAACCAACACAGTGCTCAAGAGGTCTTAAGCAGCAGGGTCATCGTTGAGGTCCGGTGGTGCAGAAGAACTCAGCGCAGTGTCGATACGAGGCGAAGTTGTAGTTGGTGAAGTTGCATCATCTTCATCATCAATGACTCTGGCATTAACAGTTGCCGCTGAGGATTAGTAGTCAGAGTCTTCAAGTGAGGGAGTCCGACGCAAGACAACGTTCTGGGAGGAGTGGAATCAAATTTGAATCTCTCTGTGAAGCCATCTCGTTGAAGATCATCTTCAGAGCTCAACAGTGTCAGACTCTTCCACGACAGCCGACAGGTTTCATGCGTGACAAAGGCATTCTTATGGCAAGATTGCGAATGCGATTAACATCCACCAAGAGGCTTTGCATCTGACGTTTCAGCCAGTCATGATGCTTATCCTATTTTTGATGCAAGGCAATGAGAAGCTCTCGGTCATTGAGAACACGAGAGCGCTTCCGAGGCCTTTTGAGTAATTGTGCTTTCAGTGGCTTCAGTATGGGCACGATGAGGTGCACGTGTATTGCCAGCCAAAGGATAAACACGAGTAGCAGCAAGAACTCCTTCAATGGGTTGAGTGAAGCTTTGGTGATCGGCGTTGTGAAGATAAATTGGCTCCTTGGCAGGCTCTGGGTATATGGCTTCAACAGACAGATCAACCTCCGGCAAAAAGATGAGATGATTGCGCGCAGAAGGCTGATAGTTGACAACAGAATGAAGCTTGATGAGGCGCATTAACCATGGAGCATAAAACTTCAGTCCAAAAATATCAGAGCCAGATGCAGCCAGTTGCCTGATGAAGAAGTCTTGAGCATTGAAACTGATGCCATTGAAGATATAGAAAACCAATGTCTTCATTGCTCCTTAAAGCTTTGCTGCAGGAGAATGTCCTTGACGGACCATAGAGTTCGCCTGATGATATGATAAATAGTGCGGGGCAGATACTCTAGGTCTTCAACAAAGAATTCCTTTGGATATTCAGCGTCTTGCGGCAGTGGCTTCATCATGCTCAGCATTTGGCTCATGTTTGGCTCTAGCTTCTAGAAGATGCTCTCCAAAGCATTTCGGTGAAGCTGACAACCAGGTTCATAGAGTTCACCTGGAGTGGGCAAGGCAGTGGGCTCAATGATATAAAGAGCTTTGGCTTCGTGGTGTACATTGCCTGTCATCCACTCAAGGACCCATGTCTTCGGGTCCCTGTTGTAGCCGCGAATGTGGAGGGTGGCATAGAATTGCAACAGAAGCTCTTCATTCCAATTTTCTTTGTCTGTCACGAACTGTAGAAGGCCTGCATCTCTGAAACAATCGATGGCTTCTTCCAAGCATGGCAGACCAGCAATGGCTTCGCAGTCTAGACGCATATGAGGAAAAATGCGCCAATGATTGTATAGTATGCAGGAATAGTAACTGCGCTGCTGATAACTCCAGAACCTATCAGATGATATTCTTGGCTTGGAATATGGGTTCTTGGCACTGTCAAAGAAGGTCTTGTGTGCTATGAAGCCATTCACATGAAACGATCCTGGTGAAGTTGCTGTACCTGGAAACCTTGGCAGCCTGGGCTTTGGCTTCTGGACCTGAGGCCTGTGCTCCACATGATAATCAAATTGTGGTCCGGGAGCAGGAGGAGGAACTAGAATAGGCCAACGAACCATGACAGGTTGGCCGCGGTCAAATGCCAGCTCAATGGTATGAGGCCTTGGAGGGGGCACAGGAGCATCGGCATTGACATGGGCTTCGAGCTGCACAATGGCTTCAGGTGCAACATTGGCTTCAGGGGTCACATTCACTTCTGGTGCCACAATAACTTCAGGTGCCACATTTGCTTCAGCCATGACAACGTCATTGGCTTCAGTATTGGTATTGGTGGCCGCCTCAGTATTATCAACCTCCACTTGAGTAGCTAGAGAGTCGGACACGTTCTCCTCGAGAACAACTTCTTGGTTGGTAGGGGGTGTGGCAACACACTCTTCTTCTTGTCGGGGTTCTTCTTGATCATCGGCTGATGCAGCCGGAATGTCTTCAGTAGCTTTGGCTTCAGACTCAGAGACGTTCACAGTCGGAGTGGCGTCAGGAAACACTTGTCGTGCCACTGAGTTGTGGTGCTCATCTCCTTCTGGAACACTCGACAGAGCGACTTGTGGTCTTGGTCCTTTGCGAAGCCTACGAAATGCGGGCGACGCTTTTGGAGAGGGAGTTGGCTGGACCACATAGTCGTCATCATCAAGCACCGGAGTGGTGACTTGAGTTGGGGGAGTACTTGGTGATTCTTCTTGACGAGGGGAGTCTTGAGGGTGATCAGCCCATGAATCATCCTGAGCAATTGGCGTCAGAGGACGACCAATGCTGATGAGTTTGCTGTTCATGAGAACAGGCGATGATACCGTTTGGTGCTCAATCTGAGGAAGGACTTCATCATCATCTACATTGTCTTGGAGACCAATGTCTTCAGCTGCGGTGGGGTCAACAGCTGGAATGTCTTCAGCTTTAGGAGCCTCCGTGGTAGCAGGCTCGTGAACTATTAACTAACGCTCTCGATGTTCGGACGCAAGACGAGCAACAGAGATGGGCTCGACGACAAGGGGCTCTGTGGGAGCAGCCCGATCTTTCTTCTTTGTCTCTCTCTTCTTGGTTGGTGGAGCATCGTCAGTGGTGTTCTTGTTCTTGCGCTTTCGAGCTTCGGCTTCGGCTGCCCTTGTTTTCTTAAGTTCCGAAGCAACTGTGGGGACCTTAGGCTTCATGCCAGTCATACTGGCAGGGAAGACAATGCGAGGTGCTTCTCGCCCTGATGCTTCAACTTGGGCCACAACTGGCTTCTTCTTCTTGGCAGCCATCTTGGGGTCAATGCCTGGACGCCCAAGAGCCTTGCGCTTTTCTGCTTCATTGTGAGCTCGAACACATTTGGCGGCGAGGTGTTTCATTCGCTCTCTTGAACCTTTGGCTTCGTCCCGTTTCTTGTGAAACACCTCCTTGAGGTCATGCAGCATCTGTTTGAATTTTTGAATATCAGCCACGCTGAGCTTGGCCATGTGCTTCTTGAACTGAGCCTTTTCATAGTCAATTTTGTTCTTCAGTTCGACAATCTTCTGAGCCAGAGCTAGCTCATGAGCAATGGCTCCATGGAAGGAGACACTGATGCCAATTGGAACCTGAAGATCATCGATGCTGAGGTTCGGATTTTCAAACCACTCATCAATGAAGTTATTCAATATGTCCACATCGAAGAGGGGCAGATCGTTGAAGATCTCCGCCTCTTGCTTGCTCTTTATCAGCAGCTCAAGAGCGTCATCGCCAAGATCATCGTCACTTGACAGATCAATGGCTTCGTTCTCGTTCCTCAGAACGGCAGCTGGGGTCAGTGCTTGACCAGAACTCTGGATGGGCTTCTTCTTCTTCTCGGTCTTGGAGATGCAAGAAAGATCTTTAGACTGCACACTGGATGCACGAGGTGCAGTGGCCAGAGGCTTCGTACGCGAAGCTTTAGGTGTAGTGGAGGGCTTTGAAGCCTTTGGTTTCTTCAGCTTCTGTGGCTTTGGTGGAGCAGGCGCTTCATCAGAATCAGCATCGTCTGCAGAGTGCTCCACGGCTGTGCCCTGAACAACAATGTGTGTGATGAGACCTTCGAGGTTGTAGAAGGGCCCGATGATATTGGGTTCAGCATCACGGGTGCCATCAGCCCGAGGAGCAGGTGGACCGGGGTTGAAGTTGAGTCCAAATGCTTTCTTGTTTTTCACAGCAGAGTCTTTGGCAAACTTGTAGTTGCGCTTGAACAGATTGTCGTCACGACACCATAGTAGAGAAGATGGATCAGCATTCTCTGGCTGTGGTCCGCGAACCATGCAAGGATAGAAGCCTTGAGCAATGGCTTCAGTTCTGGACTTGGGTGGAAGATTTTTGAAGATGATATCTCCCCATGGTCGTTTGATGGCATTCTTCTCAGCATACTCTGCAGTCACAAATCTGTACAGAAACCATTGTTCAGCCCAGCATCTGCGAATGCATTGGAATCGAGTCTTGCGTTCGCCATAGGTTTCTTCAGTGTCTGTCTTATACAATTCATAGAGATCTGGTGGCAAATCTTTGGATGTATTCCCACGGTGTTGTCTCCCGCCCTTTCTAGCTGAATTTTCAGTGGCCATGAAGTTCAAACCGAATGGCTTCAGAACTTGCAAAGGCTTCCGTCTGCTGGTCAGACAAGAACTGGCTTCAGGAGAATTGATATGATGCTGTAAGAACTCTGCAAATGAATGCAGACTATGAGAACCAAGGGATTCTCCCATGGACATGTACCTGTGACAGCATTAGAGATGCGAGGGAAGGGGAAGAGGTCATATGCATTCTCAGAAGATTTTGAAGATAAATCAGTTTGAAGACATTGACCTCATAGCGCGAAGACATTCACTTATATGTTGAGAGTTGGTTCCAGATTTGTACGAATCCAAGAATAGGTACAAGTGAGGAATCTAACTATGTGTGAAGCATAAGTGAATATACTAGGCATGTTATGAGATGCAGAACAGGATAGATCCAAATTTGTAGGCATAGAAACCACTTTTGGTTGAGAAGGATGAATCTATCGGATCAAAAAGGCAGTAAAAGTAAGCTTTAATTACCACACGAAGAACTGCTAGACGGAGAGAGAGAGAGAGAGAGGAGGCCGAGCAGTTCGATCTTCTGTGCCCTAACTTGGCGACGGAAGACACCTACGGCGGCGGCGGAGAAGACGAGGTCCGCGGCCGGCGTGAGGACGACGTCGGTGAGGTCGTGGCAGCTAAGCACTTCATCGCCGGCGTCGTCGGGAGCTAGCGGTGGCGCTAGGGTTTGTGCGAGGTGCTGAGGTGGAAGAAGTATTTTGACCGCGATGAGATGTGTATTTATAAGGAAAGGGACAGCATAGCGCAATTACGCAGGTGCCCCTGGCGGTTCACATCTGAGGGACACGTGGCAAACATGCAACACATTGGAAGATGTTCCATGTTCCCACGCACGCCTGGATTGTCGAGTGGTCGTTCCTGCTTCTCCGGGTTTCAGGCAATAATGATTTAGCATTAAAAACAGATGTAACTTTTGTCTCTGTATCTTCTGCTGACAAGGACGCAGAGAAGGCATTCGACGGTTTCAATAGAATGCATATGATTTGGATAGATAGAATTTGGGGTAGAAGCATAGAAGAGGTTAGGGTCCGATCACATTCACTTAAAGAATTGGATGCACTTCGTGTACAAAATGGACAATCTCTTTCGAAGTATCAGGGTTTCGGACGAAAACTCATCTGTTATAGAGGCATTTCATTTTTTAAATAACCTAAGCATTACCAAATTGAATATAATGATAAAACACACTAATATTAAACATAAGAAAAAAGAATCACTGAAAAATCTATTTTCAAAGTTAAGTTATTCACAAACTAGTGATTCACACAAATTTCAAATAATTCAAAATTTAAACTATTCAATTTGAAAACTACCGGCACTAACAGAAAGTTTGTAATTTTTTGTACCTAAAGCAAAAATATTCACAACGAAACTCTAAATACAGCAAAAAACAACTCAAAAATAAATAAAACAAAAATAAAGAAAGCAAAAAAAATAAGAAAATAAAAATGCCCGCCTACTGCGCCACAACGGCCTGCATACGACTAGAAACCCAACGTGTTGTTGGGCCAGGATGCAGGCCCGCGAAGGCCCAGTAGGCCCACAGGGCAGCACAGAATGGGTAGGCCCGGTAGGCCTGCTTTGGAGAGGAGCTCGAGAGAGCTACCGCACTAGGGCTTATAAACCAGTGCAGACGCCCCTCGGCTAGCGGGGTGGTACTAAAGGTGGGGTCTTTCGTACCGGTTGGGGCCACCACGCGGTACTAAAGGGGGTGCGCTTCCCGCTGCTTCGCCTGGCCAAAACAGACCTTTAGTACCGGTTGGTGGCTCCAACCGGTACTAAAGGGGGGGGGTTCTATATAAGAAAACACTTCAAAAAAATTCAGTTTCTCATCTCTCCCTCTGCTTCTTCTCCTCTGCCCTGTCGCCGCCGCCCCTCGTCGCCGCCCCCGTTGCCGTCCGTCGCCGTCCCTGTTGCCGTCCCCGTCGCCGTCCGTCGCCGTCGCCGCCGCCCCTCGTCGCCGCCCCGGCCGTCCCCGTCATCCCCGTCGCCGCGCCCCGCCCCGTCGTCCCCGCCCGGCCCGTCCCCGTCCCCGTCATCGCCACCCCGTCCCCATCCCCGTCGTCACTGCCCGTCGCCGTCCCCGTCGCCGCCCCCCGTCGCCTTGCCTCGCCGGTGAGCTCCTGCCCCGGCCGCCATGTGTCCACACACACACACATTGTTTTTAGCTTTTTAGTTATAATTTTAGTTATAGAAATTTTTCTGTTTTTTAGTTATAGAAATATCTATAGAAATGTTAGAAATTTTCCTGTTTTTTAGTTATAGAAATATTAGAAATGTTAGTTATATAGAAATGTTATAAATTTTTTCTGTTTTTTAGTTATAGAAATATTTATAGAAATGTTAGCAATTTTTCTGTTTTTTAGTTATAGAAATATTAGAAAAATTAGAATTTGCATATAGAATTTTAGTTATCACAATCCAATCATTTAAAAAATGTTACTTTTTGCGGGCATATAGTATTTTTTTTCGACGATGACCGGCCCGCATCCTCGCCGTTGACCCGTTCGCGACGATGTCCGGCTGACTTATGTCCGGGACTGGGCTCCGCCGGGCTGGCACTGGGAGGTGCTACCTGCAGGGGCGCGCCGCTTGGTGAGGAACCCGGCCTCGAGTCCCGTCGTCGACCCTGATCTCCTTTGCTGGCGTTCGCGTGGGCCACATTCGGTGCAGAGGGAGCCGGCCCCGCCGGAGGTGGTGCGTCGCCGTGTCAGGGAGGAGGACGAGCACGTCCATCGCTACATGGCTACTATGGACGTCAAGTTCTCCAATACCTGGCAGGTTCTTTGGGCAGATGACCGGAGATATGATCCTGTGATGGTTCCTTCTCTTTGGGTGTCCACCGCCCGCGCCCCAGGAACCGCGAGTGGTCTAGATTCTTCTGTAGTATTCGATCTTTATTAGCTACCTAGCAAGTGATGTATTCGATATATAATATTCAAGACGATGTATTCGAGATTATATATATTATTAGAGACGATGTACTCGAGATTATATATTATTCGAGACGATGTATTAGAGATTATATATTATTCGAGACAATGTATTCGAGATTATATATTATTCGAGACGATGCATATTATGTACTATATGATTCAGTTTTTCCTTATTGATTGCATCCATGCATTGTAATTTGAATACTAAATGGTTTTATATTTCTTCTGGATTAGTTAAATAAAAGCTATGGCGGACAATACTGGCAGAGAGGGAAAAGAGGCCCTGTTCGAGATCGTACGCAGCCCTTGCAGGCCAGACTGAATGAAGCAGATGACGGCTCCCAATATCTGAACAATACCGGGGAGGGTGATGATAAGATATTCGATCTTGACGACCGAGCTGATGAAGTCATGAACTATGATTATGATTATGATGACGCAGACAATGTTGCTCTTGAAATAACAAAGGCTATCGGCGAGGTATATTTATATAAGCAGGCATCTGGTGATCATCACATGTTTTTTTATTTGAAGATATATTAACGAGTCGATCTTTCTTCTTTCAGCCCTCCAGATCGAGCAAATCTGCTTCTACAGACAATAGGACAAAGCGAGGCCCGGCCAGAAAGTTGAAGGAGGGCGTAAAGTACAACATCGATGCCATCAAACATGATGGCGAACCCCTCATGCCTAAGAACATTGCGAACAAGTTCGTTCGTCAGTGCGGAGTTCTTGTGAAGGACCAACTCCCGATCTCCATTCAAGAATGGAAAGAGCCAAAAACTAAACGTCCAAATGTTACTTGGGTCGACGACAGAAAAACAAAAGCTTTGGGAATCTCTGATGGAACATTTCACCCTACCAGATCATTTCACTGATGCAGATGTGCAGAAAGTCAAGGACGCTGCTCTTAGGAAGATGGCAATTGCATTCAACACCCACAAGAAAACTGTATGGGCCAACTACGTCGCTGCAGAAAGGAAGACTCCAGAATTCAAGGGAACACTGGAGAAGCAAAGAGAACACTAGCCCGCTTTCGTGAAATTCAAGGAATCAGAATTATCTAAGGAACGGTCGAGAAAAAACAAGGCCAATGCCGCAAAAAAGACGCAGTTCCATAGGCTGGGGCCAGGTGGCTACGTGGTGGCATTGCCTAAGTGGGATAAGTCTGAGCAAGAGATGGTGGATGCAGGGGTCACTCCAGTTACTAGGAGCTGGCCCCCCAGGTGCAGAACTTGGTTCTATGCGCATAGGGGGCGTTGGACCCGAAGACAGGCGAGGTTTCAAAGAAGGCATGTCTAAAAGGAGCCGAACAAAAGTTACTTGACGCAATAGAAGATGCTCGAAAGGGGGTGTTCACACCCAACAGAGAGAACGACGAGCTTACGCGCGCCCTGGGAAATCCTGAACACCCGGGAAGAACATGAGGCAAGGGCGTTATTCCCTGGTATGAGGGCTTTTCGGAATGGAACGACGACTACAGGAGCCGTGCAAGAAAGAAGATGGAGGAGGAGAAGAAGAGGAAGCTGTAGGAGGAGCAAAGGAAGCAGGAAGCAGAACGCCTTCAAGGCCTAGAAGCAATGCACGCAGACTTGGCACTCAAATTCCAGCGGCAGTAGGAGCAAATCAACTCACTTAGCCAGGAAAGGGGGTCTCAGTAGCGGCAACAGCTAGCGGATGATCCAGCATTGGATAGCACCGTCCCATCCATGCCGAGAAGCAGCGTTGGTTCCGCCCCGGGCGACGCACTGCTGGATAGATACCCTGTGGATGACATCATAGAGAACACTAACTGTGAGCTACACTTCAAAATGAAGAACATATCCATGAAGGTGGCGGACGCCGTTGCTTTTACAAATCCCCCCGAAGCAACCTTCCATTGCAACCCGATTCCAGCGGGCTATGCTCATGTCTTGGTTGATGAGGTGGTGGACCAATATTCGGGGCTAGAGCTTGACATTCCTGGAGGTGACGACGAGCACACACTGGGAGAGGCCATACATCGTATCATCCTATGGAGAAAGGATTGCATCATATTTCGAAGGCCACCGACACCGCATCAGCCGACTCCTCGAAGTTCGCCATCGAGTCAGCAGATTCCCACTCCTCCAAGTCCACAAACGCGTGAGCCGACTCCTCCTCGAAGTCCGCCACCGTGTCAGCAGACTCCCACTCCTCCAAGTCCACGAACGCGTGAGCCGACTCCTCCTCGAAGTCCGCCACCGTGTCAGCAGACTCCCGCTCCTCCAAGTCCACCAATGCGTGAGCAGACTCCTGCTCCAACTTAGCCACGCCAGCCGTCTCTGCCGCCTCAGCAATCGTAGAAGAGAGCCACCGCAGCTATGGTGCGTAGCGGTACGAGTCGAGGTAGTACAGGAGGTACAGGCGGAGGCAAGCGGTATAAATATGGTCCAAGCCTCACTCCTCTTCCCCAGAGGGCTTATGACATGACCGAGGAGCAAAACGCAGCCATAGTGCAGGCCGAACTGGACGCCCATTTTGGACTGAAACCGCCACCGCCGCCAAAGGAGAAAGTGCCTGAGAAAGTTATTGACCACTTTATTCATATGGCAAGAAAACCAGCTCCCAAGCCTGTTGACTCAGACTATGAGCGCCAAATCAGGAAGGCACATCGAGCACGACTACAGAAAGAAGCGAGCTCGAGCTCGAGCCAACAAGCAGCTGTCAAAAAATGCGGGAAAACCGTCCCCCACCTGGGAGAACAGGCGGCGTAATCGATCCCCCCGCTTGTTGTGCCAACAACACATGAGAGTACGCGCGCCCTATATTATTGTGGGCAAACCATTCCCCAGCTGGACAATCTGGTAATAACCGAGGAGCATATAAGCCAGGCTAAAATGCTCGGTATCAGTGTTGTACAACTCCCCGAGATCGAGCCCATGTCTCCGCTTAGAGAGGAGGAAATAAAACGGAAATATGTCCGGGGCCAACCTTTGGTCGAGCCAGACGAGGTCAAGAACCTCCCAATGAGAATGTATGAATTGCATCAATGGTACATGAACATTACCAAGATTTCCAATCGAGAGTCCCTCATGGTGAATGTCAAGGAGGAGCATTACTTCCATGAGAAAGCTCTGTCCGTTGCGTATTCAGAACTATTTCAGTTATACAATCAAGACGCACTCGACAAATCTCTCGTCAGTTGCTATTGTCTGTAAGTGATTTCTTTCTGTAATTTAAGTCTCAGGCTAGCTGTAGTGATCATTTTGATCAATCATTACCTGTAATTATCCTCACTATATTCTTTTCTGTGGTATTATGCAGGATGAAGATGTATGAAATGAAAAAATCTGGACGCTATGGCATTGGGTTCATTGACCCAAATACCGTTAATGAACACACATGGAAAATTCCAAGTTGTCGAGCAAGTTTAGAGGAAAGCATGCTAGAGTTCTTCAAGCGCCTCAATACCAATGAAGATATACTACTTCCTTACAACTTCCTGTGAGTCACACTGTCTTGTACTACAAATTCTGTTTTTGCTTACTAGCTAGCTAGATGTTAATAATTAAGTGTATAGGGTTTAGGGTAGTTGATTAGTGTTGTGCACATGCCCGCTTAATTAAGACATGCAAACGTGTGCGCATGCAGTTACCACTGGATCTTGTTAGTCATTAAAGTTGATAAAGGAACAGTTGAAGTACTGGACTCACTACTTAAGGAAGAAAGTGACTTCGCCATCTTGAAGGGGATACTCGATAGGTAATTTCAATCATTATTAACTATATCTCGGCCTATTTAATTAGTTCGTCATTTCCTGATATCAACTATTTAATAACCCCTTTATTCATTTTGTTTGCTATCGGGCAGGGCTTGGGCAAAGTTCATCAAGGTGACTCCAGGCAACTGGGAAAAAAGCTGTATTGGTGGCGACCCAAGGTAAGTAATTAAGTAGTACTAGCTAGCTAGCTACCATCTCTTTTATTCTTGTTTCAATACCATTAATTAATTAGCATGCTTGATTAATCATTATCTGATTAAATTCCATTCTCGTAAAGGCCCTGAAGCAGGCGCCGGGGACTGATCTGTGTGCATACTACGTTTGCGAGAACATTCGCATGATGGCGTCCGAAAGGAGCAGATCTCAAAGACAGGACTGGGTACGTTTGTCAGAACACTATTCACAAATTTTTACACCATTATCGATATCTAGTCACACAACTAATACACATGCATATTGATCTCCTTCTTAACAGTTCAGAGAGGTGCGGGAGCAGCTCCTACCAACGGAGTGCATACTAGCACTTCAAGAAGAAATAGCGGGATTTTTGCTCGACCAGGTCATAGATCCCAAAGGAGAATACTATTACCCGCTACCGCCCCCATGAACCACTTGTCATCGTGCTCCGAAGGCACCAAGGCAACATGTAGGAGAAATTGTATATATATATACATGTGTATGTGTGAATAATTAATGGTGGTTGTGAGACATTCGATGATACCAGGTCATAGATCCCAAAGGAGAATACTATTACCCGCTACCGCCCCCATGAACCACTTGTCATCGTGCTCCGAAGGCACCAAGGCAACATGTAGGAGAAATTATATATATATATATACATGTGTATATATGAATAATTAATGGTGGTTGTGAGACATATTAATGGTGGTTCTACAAGAAAATCTATTTATATATATGCATAAGGTGTACAATATGTAGTATCGTAAAATACCAACAAACAAAAAGGAATTAAATGGAAAACACAAAATTAAAGGAAAAATAAAAAATAAAACCAAAACCCCCCCAAACATTTAGTACCGGTTGGTGTTACCAACCGGTACTAATGGTCTACCCGCACCCGGGCCTGGCTCGTGCCACGTGGTGGCACTTTAGCGCCGGTTCGTGCCGAACCGGTACTAAAGGGGGGCTTTAGTCTCCACTCTTTAGTGCCGGTTGTAGAACCGGCACTAAAGGCCCTTACGAACTGGCGCTAAAGCGCGATTCTGCACTAGTGTTTGAGGATTTCTTCTTCTTCTTGTCATCAGAATCATATTTCTTGCCCTTTTTCTTCTTCTTGTTCTCATTGTCCCATTAAGGACACTCAGAGATGTAGTGACCAGGTTTCTTGCACTTGTGGCATGTTCTCTTCTTGTGGTCATGAGTGGAAGCTTCATCATTTCTTGAGCTGGATCTTGAAGACTTTCTGAAGCCTTTCTTCTTGGTGAGTTTCTGAAACTTCTTCACAAGCATAGCAAGCTCCTTTCCAATGTCTTCAGGATCCCCAGAACTGCAGTCAGATTCTTCTTCAGATGAGGAAGCAGCTTTTGCCTTCAAAGCGCGAGTACGTCCTGCTACCTCTTGAGCACTGCGTTGGTTTTCCCTTGAAGAGGAAAGGGTGATGCAGCAAAGTAGCGTAAGTATTTCCCTCAGTTTTTGAGAACCAAGGTATCAGTCCAGTAGGAGGCCACACTCAAGTCCCTCGCACCTACACAAACAAAGAAAAACCTCGCAACCAATGCAATAAAGGGGTTGTCAATCCCTTCACGGTCACTTACGAAAGTGAGATCTGATAGATATGATAAGATAATATTTTTGGTATTTTTATAATAAAGATGCAAAGTAAAATAAAAGGCAATAAAAATAGCTAAGTGTTGGAAGATTAATATGATGGAAAATAGACCCGGGGGCCATAGGTTTCACTAGTGGCTTCTCTCAAGAGCATAAGTATTACGGTGGGTGAACAAATTACTGTTGAGAAATTGATAGAATTGAGCATAGTTATGAGAATATCTAGGTATGATCATGTATATAGGCATCACGTCCATGACAAGTAGACCGACTCCTGCCTGCATCTACTACTATTACTCCACACATCGACCGCTATCCAGCATGCATCTAGAGTATTAAGTTCAAAGAACAGAGTAATGCTTTAAGTAAGATGACATGATGTAGAGGGATAAACTCATGCAATATGATATAAACCCCATCTTGTTATCCTCGATGGCAACAATACAATACGTGCCTTGCTGCCCCTGCTGTCACTGGGAAAGGACACCGCAAGATTGAACCCAAAGCTAAGCACTTCTCCCATTGCAAGAAAGATCAATCTAGTAGGCCAAACCAAACTGATAATTCGAAGAGACTTGCAAAGATAACCAATAATGCATAAAAGAATTCAGAGAAGATTCAAATATTGTTCATAGATAAACTTGATCATAAACCCACAATTCATCGGTCTCAACAAACACACCGCAAAAGAAGATTACATCGAATAGATCTCCACGAGAATCGTGGAGAACTTTGTATTGAGATCCAAAGAGAGAGGAGAAGCCATCTAGCTAATAACTATGGACCCGAAGGTCTGAGGTAAACTACTCACACATCATCGGAGAGGCTATGGTGTTGATGTAGAAGCCCTCCGTGATCAATGCCCCCTCCGGCAGGACGCGGGAAAAGGCCCCAAGATGGGGATCTCACGGGTACAGAAGGTCGCGGCGGTGGAATTAGGTTTTCGTGGATGCTTCTGTTGGTTTGGGGGTACGTATGTATATATAGGAGGAAGAAGTACGTCGGTGGAGCAACATGGGCCCCACAAGGGTGGAGGGCGCGCCCCCCTGCCTCGTGCTCTCCTGGTTGGTTTCTTGACGTAGACTCCAAGTCCTCTGGATCACGTTTGTTCCGAAAATCACGTTCCCGAAGGTTTCATTCTGTTTGGACTCCATTTGATATTCTTTTTCTGTGAAACTCTGAAATAGACAAAAAAACAGCAATTTGGGCTGGGCCTCCGATTAATAGGTTAGTCCCAAAAATAATATAAAAGTGTATAACAAAGCCCATTAATCATCCAAAATAGAATATAATATAGCATGAAGCAATAAAAATTTGTAGATATGTTGGAGACGTATCAATCATCCCCAAGCTTAATTCCTGCTCGTCCTCGAGTAGGTAAATGATAAAAACAGAATTTTTGATGCGGAATGCTACTTGGCATAATTTTTAATGTAACCCTCTTAATTGTGGTATGAATATTCAGATCCGAAAGATTCAAGATAAAAGTTTAATATTGACATAAAAGCAATAATACTTCAAGCATACTAACTAAGCAATTATGTCTTCTCAAAATAACATGGCCAAAGAAAGTTCATCCCTACAAAATCATATAGTTTAGTCATGCTCCATTTTCGTCACACAAGAATGCTCTCATCATGCACAACCCCGATGACAAGCCAAGCAATTGTTTCATACTTTAGTAATCTCAAACTTTTTCAACCTTCACGCAATACATGAGCGTGAGCCATGGATATAGCACTATGGGTGGAATAGAATATAATGATGGGGGTTATGTGGAGAAGACAAAAAAGGAGAAAGTCTCACATCAACGCGGCTAATCAACGGGCTATGGAGATGCCCATCGATTGATGTTAATGCAAGGAGTAGGGATTGCCATGCAACGGATGCACTAGAGCTATAAATGCATGAAAGCTCAACAAAAGAAACTAAGTGGGTGTGCATCCAACTTGCTTGCTCACGAAGACCTAGGGCATTTGAGGAAGCCCATTGTTGGAATATACAAGCCAAGTTCTATAATGAAAAATTCCCACTAGTATATGAAAGTGACAAAACAAGAGACTCTCTATCATGAAAATCATGGTGCTACTTTGAAGCACAAGTGTGGAAAAAAGGATAGTAGCATTGTCCCTTTTTATTTTCTCTTTTTTTGGGCCTCCCTTTTTTTATTTGGCCTTTCTCTTTTTTTATTGGGACAATGCTCTATGAATGATGATCATCACACTTCTATTTATTTACAACTCAATGATTACAACTCGATACTAGAACAAAGTATGACTCTATATGAATGCCTCCGGCGGTATACCGGGATAGGCAATGAATCAAGAGTGACATGTATGAAAAATTATGAACGGTGGCTTTGCCACAAATACGATGTCAACTACATGATCATGCAAAGCAATATGACAATGATGAACGTGTCATGATAAACGGAACGGTGGAAAGTTGCATGGCAATATATCTCGGAATGGCTATGGAAATGCCATAATAGGTAGGTATGGTGGCTGTTTTGAGGAAGATATAAGGAGGTTTATGTGTGACAGAGCGTATCATATCACGGGGTTTGGATGCACCGGCGAAGTTTGCACCAACTCTCAATGTGAGAAAGGGCAATGCACGGTACCGAAGAGGCTAGCAATGATGGAAGGGTAAGAGTGCGTATAATCCATGGACTCAACATTAGTCATAAAGAACTCACATACTTATTGCAAAAATCTACAAGTCATCAAAAACCAAGCACTACGCGCATGCTCCTAGGGGGATAGATTTGTAGGAAAAGACCATCACTCGTCCCCGACCGCCACACATAAGGAGGACAATCAAAGAACACCTCATGTTTCAAATTTGTTACACAACGTTTACCATGCGTGCATGCTACGGGACTTGCAAACTTCAACACAAGTATTTCTCAATTTCACAACTACTCAACTAGCACAACTTTAATATCACTACCTCCATATCTCAAACAATCATCAAGCATCAAACTTCTCTTAGTATTCAACACACTCATAAGAAAGTTTTTACTAGTCTTGAATACTTAGCATATTAGGATTAATTTCCCAATTTAAGAAAATTACCATGCTGTTTAAGACTCTCAAAATAATATAAGTGAAGCATGAGAGAATAATAGTTTCTATAAAACAAAACCACCGCCGTGCTCTAAAAGATATAAGTGAAGCACTAGAGCAAAAACTATATAGCTCAAAAGATATAAGCGAAGCGCATAGAGTATTCTAATAAATTCCGAATCATGTGTGTCTCTCTCAAAAGGTGTGTACAGCAAAGATGATTGTGGTAAACTAAAAAGCAAAGACTCAAATCATACAAGACGCTCCAAGCAAAACACTTATCATGTGGTGAATAAAAATATAGCTCCAAGTAAAGTTACCGATGGAGGTAGAAGAAAGAGGGGATGCCTTCCGGGGCATCCCCAAGCTTTGGCTTTTTGGTGTCCTTAGATTATCTTGGGGTGCCATGGGCATCCCCAAGCTTAGGCTCTTGCCACTCCTTGTTCCATAATCCATCAAATCTTTTACCAAAAACTTGAAAACTTCACAACACAAAACTTAACGGAAAATCTCGTGAGCTCCGTTAGCGAAAGAAAACAAAACACCACTTCAAGGTACTGTAATGAACTCATTCTTTATTTATATTGGTGTTAAACCTAATGTATTCCAACTTCTCTATGGTTTATAAACTATTTTACTAACCATAGATTCATCAAAATAAGCAAACAACACACGAAAAACAGAATCTGTCAAAAACAGAACAGTCTGTAGTAATCTGTAACTAACGCAAACTTCTGGAACTCCAAAAAATCTATCAAAATAGGAAGACCTATACAATTTGTTTATTGATCTGCTGCAATTGGAATCAATATTTATCACGTTCTGGTGATTTTTAATAATTGTTTTCGTGAACAGAAAGTTTCTGGAATTTTCAGCAAGATCAAATAACTATCATCCAAGAAGATCCTATAGGTTTAACTTGGCACAAACACTAATTAAAACACAAAAGAAAATCTAACCAGAGGCTAGATCAAATATTTATTCCTAAACAGGAGCAAAAAGCAAAAAAAAACTAAAATAAAATTGGGTTGCCTCCCAACAAGCGCTATCGTTTAACGCCCCTAGCTAGGCATTGAGATCGATGATGCTCACATAAAAGATAGGAATTAAAGCACAAAGAGAGCATCATAGAACACGTGATAAACACATATAAGTCTAACATACTTCCTATGCATAGGCATCTTATAGGCAAACAAATTATCATAGCAAGCAAAAACTAGCCTATGAAAGGAAGCGGAAAGAAACAATAACAATCTCAACATAACGAGAGGTAATTTAGTAACATGAAAATTTCTACAACCATATTTTCCTCTCTCATAATAATTACATGTAGGATCATAGGCAAATTCAACAAACTAGCTATCACATAACATATTCTCAACACGATCCACATGCATGCGAAGTTGACACTCTTCCAAAATAGTGGGGTTATCATTAACTAAAGTCATGACCTCTCCAAACCCACTTTTATCAAAAATACCATAAGATTGAACATTCTCCAAATATGTGGGATCTAAAGTTGACACTCTTCCAAACCCACTTTCAATATTATTTCAAACACTATTATCAATCTCATATTCATCATGGGGCTTAAATAATTTTTCAAGACCATAAAAAGAATCACCCCAATCATGATCATTGCAGCAAATAGTAGACATAGAAAAACTAGCATCCCCAAGCTTAGGGTTTTGCATATTATTAACACAATTGTCATTAAGAGAATTTATAGCAAAATCATTGCAATCATGCTTTTCATCGAAGGAACTACCAAGTATGGGTGCAATAGCAACAATCTTATGTTTAACATAAGGAACTATAGCAAATTCATCTTCATAAATATTGTCATCATGGCCACAAGAATAGCAAGCATCATGTTCATCAAGGGATATTTCAATCAAATCATCGGAATCATAATTATCTATAGATTCATGCATATCATTATTTTCTTCCTCCATAGACTCCTGCGAAATATTAGCCTCTTCTTGGACAGCGGAGGAGTCCTCAATATATGGCTTAACATAGGAATTGGAAGCATAATTATCATAACAATACTTAAGTATGGCAAAATTTTCAGATTTGTAAAGAGTAGCATCATATGTTTCAATCAAAGAAGCAATTTCATAAGCACCCTTAAAAGCAACAAATTCTTCAATTTGTTGAACATCATAGTAATTATAAACACCCTTAGCATATGAAGATACGATTCCATTATCACTAAACTCACATTGGTAGGGAAGGTGTTTCTTAATGTTTTTAGAGCAACAAGTAATCATAAATTTCACAAAGATTCCAAGCATAACACATCAAACTATTTATATGATACCATAAGATCCTCCCCTTTTCAGACAAACGATGATGCACAAAATGAGCATGCTCATCTAAAGATTTCCCATCAACTAGGCTAGTTGGGGTTTCAGCATGAGCGCATAAGGATCGAAGATGATCCAAGTAGAACACTTTAAGTGGATCCATATCAATAGATTTTTAGCAAGGAAAGATGCAAGCAAATAGAAGGCACAAGGAAACACAAACAAGGATACATACGGGAAGAAGGCGAACGAAAAAGGGCGAATAAAATGGCAAGGGTGAAGTGGGGGAGAGGAAAACGAGAGGCAAATGGCAAATAATGTAATGCGAGGGATAATAGTTTGTGATGGGTACTTGGTATGTCTTGACTTGTGCGTAGACTCCCCGGCAACGGCGCCAGAAATGGCTCGTTGTCGGGAGTCAAATCTTGACTTGACTTCGCGTAAGCCTCCCCGGCAACGGCGCCAAAAATCCTTCTTGCTACCTCTTGAGCACTGCGTTGGTTTTCCCTTGAAGAGGAAAGGGTGATGCAGCAAAGTAGCATAAGTATTTCCCTCAGTTTTTGAGAACCAAGGTATCAATCCAGTAGGAGGCCACGCTCAAGTCCCTCGCACCTACACAAACAAATAAAAACCTCGCAACCAACACAATAAAGGGGTTGTCAATCCCTTCACGGTCACTTACGAAAGTGAGATCTGATAGATATGATAAGATAATATTTTTGGTATTTTTATAATAAAGATGCAAAGTAAAATAAAAGGCAATAAAATAGCTAAGTGTTGGAAGATTAATATGATGGAGAATAGACCCGGGGGCCATATGTTTCACTAGTGGCTTCTCTCAAGAGCATAAGTATTACGGTGGGTGAACAAATTACTGTTGAGCAATTGATAGAATTGAGCATAGTTATGAGAATATCTAGGTATGATCATGTATATAGGCATCACGTCTGTGACAAGTAGACCGACTCCTGCCTGCATCTACTACTATTACTCCACACATCGACCGCTATCCAGCATGCATCTAGAGTATTAAGTTCAAAAGAACAGAGTAATGCTTTAAGTAAGATGACATGATGTAGAGGGATAAACTCATGCAATATGATATAAACCCCATCTTGTTATCCTCGATGGCAACAATACAATACGTGCCTTGCTGCCCCTGCTGTCACTGGGAAAGGACACCGCAAGATTGAACCCAAAGCTAAGCACTTCTCCCATTGCAAGAAAGATCAATCTAGTAGGCCAAACCAAACTGATAATTCGAAGAGACTTGCAAAGATAACCAATCATACATAAAAGAATTCAGAGAAGATTCAAATATTGTTCATAGATAAACTTGATCATAAACCCACAATTCATCGGTCTCAACAAACACACCGCAAAAGAAGATTACATCGAATAGATCTCCACGAGAATCGTGGAGAACTTTGTATTGAGATCCAAAGAGAGAGAAGAAGCCATCTAGCTAATAACTATGGACCCGAAGGTCTGAGGTAAACTACTCACACATCATCGGAGAGGCTATGGTGTTGATGTAGAAGCCCTCCGTGATCAATGCCCCCTCCGGCGAGACACCGGAAAAGGCATCAAGATGGGATCTCACGGGTACAGAAGGTTGCGGTGGTGGAATTAGGTTTTCATGGATGCTTCTGTTGGTTTGGGGGTACGTAGGTATATATAGGAGGAAGAAGTACGTCAGTGGAGCAACGTGGGCCCCACGAGGGTGGAGGGTGCGCCCAGGGGGGTAGGCGCGCCCCCTGCCTCGTGCTCTCCTGGTTGATTTCTTGACGTAGACTCCAAGTCCTCTGGATCACGTTTGTTCCGAAAATCACGTTCCCGAAGGTTTCATTCCGTTTGGACTCCGTTTGATATTCTTTTTCTGCGAAACTCTGAAATAGGCAAAAAAAACAACAATTTGGGCTGGGCCTCCAGTTAATAGGTTAGTCCCAAAAATAATATAAAAGTGTATAACAAAGCCCATTAATCATCCAAAACAGAATATAATATAGCATGAAGCAATAAAAAATTATAGATACGTTGGAGACGTATCACGTCCATAGTTGGGACCATAGATATCTCTTTTCTCAGATAGTTGGAACTCATGTGTGTTGAGCCTCTCAAGTATGTCAGACGGATCGAGTGTCTTGAAGTCAGAGCGTTCTTGTATCATCAGGGCAAGTGTATCAAATGAGCCATCAAGGGATCTCAGGAGTGGCTTGACGATTTCATGCTTGGTGATCTCAGTAGCGCCGAGTGCATGAAGCTCATTGGTGATATTAGTGAGGCGATCAAACGTGAGCTGGACATTCTCATTGTCATTTCTCTTGAAGCGGTTGAAGAGGTTGCGAAGGACACTGATCCTTTAGTCTCTCTGGGTTGAGACGCCTTCGTTGACCTTGGAGAGCCAGTCCCAGACTAGCTTAAAAGTTTCCAGAGCACTCACACGGCCATACTGTCCTTTGGTCAAATGACCACAGATGATGTTCTTCGCAGTAGAATCCAGTTGAATGAACTTCTTGACATCAGCAGGGGTGACACCTTCACCGCCCTTGGGAACGCCATTCTTGACAACATACCAAAGGTCGACATCAATGGCTTCAAGATGCATGTGCATCTTATTCTTGCAGTAGGGGTAATCAGTGCCATCGAAGATAGGGCACGCAGCGGAGACTTTGATTATCCCTGCAGTCGACATAGCTATAACTCCAGGTGGTTAAACCGAATCACACAGAACAAGGGAGTACCTTGCTCTGATACCAATTGAAAGTGCTAGTTATCGACTAGAGGGGGGTGGATAGGTGATTTTTATGGAAGCACTACAAAAAAAGACATATCAGCGAATTTTTTTTCTGTCATACATATGACACTTCTATGACGATAATTGTGACAAAACCCGATATCATCATAGATGTGGTGGGCTCCTACTTCTATGACAAAAAATCATGACAGAAAATGGGCTTTTCGTCCTGGGCGGGCCTGAGACGCAGCTGCATGACATTCTTTGGGCCGTCCATGACGAAAAAACCGTGGTAGAAGCGAGGGGGGAGGAAAATTTCGGGGAGTTCCCGGTTACGGTGGGAGGTCGGGGGCCGAGCAATGCGCGTTTCTCTCGGACACGTACGCGCCTGTGTGCGAGGCGTTGGCTCTAACTGAACCCGAGCGAGGCGTTGGGCTCTAACTGAACCCGAGCGATTGCACTGCAGGCTACGCGTTACTGAACCCAAGCGATCGACTGAAGCCGGTCGATTGGATGAACAGTGAGCGTTGGGGGGGGGGGTGTGGATGAACAGTGAGCGGTGGCGTTGCCTCTGGATGAACAGGACCCCGTGGTGTGGAGGGCTGGATGAACAGTAGACGGTGGAGGGGTGCCCGTGGAGGGGTGGTTGAACAGGACCCCATGGTGTGGAGGGCTGGATGAATAGTAGACGGTGGAGGGGTGCCCGTGGAGGGGTGGTTGAACAGGACCCCGTGGTGTGGGGGGCTGGATGAACAGTAGACGGTGGAGGGGTGCCCGTGGAGGGGTGGTTGAACAGTAGCCGGTGGAGTAGCGCGCGGTGGAGGCTGGATGAACAGGAGCCCGTGGAGGCTGGAGGAGGTCGACGGTAGCCCGTGGAGGCTGGAGGAGGTCGACGGTGGAGATGAATAGTATCCCGTGGAGTCTCGTTTTGCGGTACGCCACACCCCTCCCGATCAACAGGACCCCCATTTCGACCGTAGCGCTCCAACACAAGTCCGTTTCCTCCGTTTTGCGGTACGCCACACCCCTCCCGATCAACAGGACCCCCGTTTCGACCGTAGGAGGTCTGTTTCCTCCATTTTGCGGTACGCCAGACCCCTCCCGATGAACATGATCTTGTTTCGAACGTGGCCGGTCAAACACAAGGCCGTTTCCTCCGTTTTGCGGTACGCCAGGCCTCGTTTCCATCGCCTGTTCCGTCCAAGCCCTCCCGATGAACACGACCACGCATTCCGTTCCGACCCAGCCGGTTGGCTCCCACGCGTTCCGTTGCCTCCCGATGAACACGACGCATTCCATTGCCTCCCCATGAACACGACGCATTCCGTTGCCTCCCGATGAACACGACGACGATGCTGTTTCTCCGTTCCGACCCAGCCATGTACACGAGCCCTGGCCGTACGTATGCGCGAGTAGGCGTTCAAGACCCTGCCCGTATGTACGTATGTGGCCGTATTTTCTTTCTTGCACCCTGGCCGTTGTACGTACGTGTACATGCTACGTGCGCGCCTCTACTACGACACGTACGTGCCTCTACTACGACACATGCGCGCCTCTACATCGACCAGTATATATGTATGTACACGTTCGCGACCGGAATGAGAACGCTACGTACGCTTCGACCAGGTGGGTCCCGACTGTCAGGCACTTCCTTGCCTGCGAAGATGTAGCTGGTGGGTCCCAGCAGTCAGGGGGCGAATCATTTTTTTTGCCCGAACGAACTTCCTTGCGTGCGAAGGTGTAGCTGCTGGGTCCCAGCAGTCAGGGGGGAATCGTTTTGTTTTTTTGCCCAGACGCACTTCCTTGCGTGCGAAGATGTAGCTGGTGGGTCCCAGCAGTCAGGGGGGCGAATCATTTTTTTTTCGGACGCACTTCCTTGCGTGCGAAGATGTAGCTGGTGGGTCCCAGCAGTCAGGGGGAAACATTTTTTTTTCATGAAATACGGTGGCCCGTCCGGTGGGTCCGCGCTGTCAGGTGGAGGAATAATTATTTTGCGCGTAATAAGGAGGCACTTCCTTGCTGCGGCCGTGGACCTAGCTGTCAGCCTCTCCACGTACAGTCCATGTCTGATGGAAGCCATTCCTTGACCATGTTGACCACGCCGCGCCAAGAGCACCAGGGCGGTGGACGACGGCGAGGCCTAGGAAGGGGACGATGCGGAGCCGGGGAAGACGCGGCAGTGGATGCCCACGTGTACAGGAGTATGAGGGTTCACTCGTTCGGCTGCGGTGTGAGGCTGCCGTCGCTGCAGAATAATAGGGGGTGTGGGTGCGTAGAGGGATGGCCTGGCCAGCGGTGGGAGTAGTAGGGGGCGGTGAGGCCTCCGCGGCATCACAGCCGGCCACGGGCGGTAGGAGCAGGCGGCACGACCGGCGTTGCTTTGGGCGGCTGGAGCAAGAAGACCAGAGGTTGAAGAAGCACTACGGCCATTGGATGGACATCGTACGGTCACTGGAGCTAGAATCGTTCATATATTGACTAAAGTTGACAAAGGCCTCCGTCCCAGTCAACTTAGTAGGCCCACAAGTCAGCCTCCCACCAAGGTGGGTCCCAGCTAGCAGGGGGTATTCATTTTTTTGTGCGTAATAAGGAGGCACTTTCGGTGGGTCCGAGCTGACAGCGGGGGGAACGTTTTTTTCACGAAATATGGTGGCCCGTCCTGTGGGTCCCAGCAGTCAGGGGGAAACGTTTTTTTTTCACAAAATACTAGTGGCCCGTCCGGTGGGTCCCTGCTGTCAGGTGGAGGAATAATTATTTTCGGCGTAATAAGGAGGCACTTCCTTGTGGCTGCCGTGGACCCAGCTGTCAGCCTCTCCACGTACAGTACTCTTCCGATGGAAGTCGGTCATTGACCACATTGACCACGCCGCGCCGAGAGCACCACGGCGGTGGACGACGGCGAGGCCTAGGAAGGGGACGACGCGGAGCCAGGGAAGACGCGGAAGTGGAAGCCCGCGCGGAGAGGAGTACGAGGGTTCACCGGTTCGACTGCGGTGTGAGGCTGCCATCGCCGCAGAATAACAGGGGGTGTGGGTGAGTAGAGGGATGCCCTGGCCAGCGGTGGGAGTAGTAGGGGGCGCTGAGGCCTGCGCGGCAGCACAGCCGGCCACGGGGGGCGGGAGTAGGCGGTCCCGCCGGCGCTGCTTTGGCGGCTGGAGCAAGAAGATCATAGATTGAAGAAACACGACGGCCGTTGGATTGACATCCAACGGTTACATCTGCTAGAATCGTTTGTTGACGTATATAATAACTAAAAAAATCTTGCATACGCGTCAACTAAACAGGCCCACAAGTCAGACCACTCCCTCTTTTTTTTTAATAATTTATATATAGCTCATGGCAACTTCTTATGCAATTTATTGCAATTGTTTTTTTGGTTGGCCAGGGCCAATTTCGCATATTTCTGTGGGTTCCAAACTATTTTTAATACCGAAATGTCGAGCCAGATTTAAAGTACTTTGAAGATATATTTAAATTAGGTTAATGCCGAGTGAAATAGGAATCTAAAAATGTGAAAAAATTCAGAAATTATAAAGTAATTGCCAATTTGTCATCCGTTTTTATATTTACAACCCATTTCATATTACTTTCAAGATTTGCAGGCGTCTCGAAAGAGTTGCAGCCCATTAGGGCGTAGAAAAATAAGTAGGCCTGGATTGGGTATTCTTCAGAAAAAATAAACTGGGCTCATTTTCACAAAGAAAAAATAGCTGGGCTGGTCACATGGTGAACATAAAATACAAGCCTGGGCCAGACGGGCCACAGCCCAGTTCAAACCCTGCTCCATCTCAACAATACCAAACAAAAAAAATACTGCTCGAGTAGCTACGTCCCAGGTGTCAGCCGATCTTCTGCTGTTCTCTTGTCTATTGACTATATACGCTCACAATGTCGTGGGTCCCAGATGTCAGGAAAACACTAGGAGGAAGCATTTTATTTTTCCATACGCTGACGTGGTGGGCCCCTACTGTCATCCTCTCCATGTACTTCTGCCGATTCCCGTTGTTTGTTGACCATGTTGACAACGCGAGAGGGCGGCGCCGCGGCGAGCGCACCAAAGCGCGCGGAGGACGTCGGCGTTAACGATTTAGGAGACGGTGGGGCGGCGATGCGTGCGCTGAGGCGCAGCCAGCCGTGGGAGGCAGAAGCAGGCGGCCCCGCCGGCGCTGGTTTGGTTTTGGCGGCTGGAGGAAGACAGGACTGAAGAAACACGACAGACTGTAAAAGCAGCAGGAGTACTTAACAACCTTAACTGAAACTAGCAGGGGCACTTAACAACCAAAGCTGAAAGCAACGTGGTCAATAAACAGGATATTCGCTTTAGAGCCATGGAAAAGCATGAACATAATCTTCTGTCATATTCTCCAAGATGGACGGGCCTTCATTATTTGAGCCACCCATGAATAAGTATCTTTTCACCTCCAAGGGGAATTGAGTAGGTCGACATAAACATCATGTTGTGACCAAGCGCAAGTCTGACCCGACCATGGTCAGGCATCTGTATAGGAACAATAGAACTCGGCAGTTCCTGTTTCAAGAAGATCACAGCTGTAAAACTGTGTATAAGCAATAGTTTATGAACAACATATATAACAGAAAACAGCTCGTACCATAAGTTTCTCGACACAGTTGGACCTGTTCAACGAGTGCAGCAGTGGCACACATATCCCACGTGGCCTTCCACCATTGAAACGCCCCACAAGGACCTCAAGACGATCAATAAAGTGTATGAACTTGTGGATGTCGATCCAGTCAACTTCAGTGCCATTAGTAACAGCCGAGTTATTACAGAGTAACAAACGAGCAGACTACTTAACTCTGAAAAAACCTACACGTGCCACCAATTATAAGAAAATATTAGTTAGAAGTAGCATCTTCGTGAGAGATTCGTTGCTACTTCTAAAGTTAAATTGTGATTAGTTAGACATAATAGGTGGATTAAGAAGTAATCGAGGCAACAAGCAAGAACCAGATACAAAACTAACATGGATGAACAATTGGAACAACGTCGGGGTGGAAGATCGCAGTGAAGATGAGACCAGGTTCTGCTATTTCCATCAACATTCGTGCGCCAACTTTCAGTCCGTAACACTTGAGAAAGTTTATCCAAGTTCGGCCATAAAAAAGCAGCGATCTTCTTGGTTCATGAACCCAACTCGGAACTTATATCCATGGCTTGTCTTCACTGTGACCATTAAACTAGTGTATTCAGTTATGGCAAGGCCGAGCATCTTGAGTACATGTGTTCTGGCAGAGCAAATAATACACTGCAGGAAAAATAATATGAGAACACAGCATGTTCAAAAAAACCCCACCCTCCCGGATAGAAAAGAGGATTCTAGGAACATACTGTGCGCGTTTCAAAATGCTGTGTTAGGATGAGAAGGAACAAGTGTGGCATCTCGCCGAGGGCGCAGAAACCTGTAGGGTACTCGCACTTTGGGCACTGCAAATGAAACACACTAGATTCAGTAGGAAGAAAAATGCATCAACGGCGGCGGCTGCCATCCTAGGATTACCTGCGACCAAGGGACTTGGATTTATCGGGGATGGATGAAGAATTCGTACCTGGTTCTCCATGAGAAAACCCTATGCAATCGCCGAGAGGGGGTTTTCTCTGAACAAGCAGACGAGGGAGAAGGGGATTTAGGCCCAGTGAAATATTGCCGCTTCGTCCATCCAGCTTACTGCTAAAGCTAGAAAGGGGGGGTTGTGATTTGACGGCTCATTGGGCATTACTGCGGCGCTACGACCGGGGTGTGTCTACCGTGAAGTTGTGCACTCTAATTTGTGCATATGGCACGTGGACCCCGTTGCCGGTTGCCCCACATATCAACGAAAGGAAGTAGAAAGACAGGAGTAACTAGTTACTCATAAATATATTTTTTGACAAAGAGATACTCCCTCTGTAAAGAAATATACAAATCTTTTATATCACAAGCTCACCTTGCCGAGAAATATACTCCCTCTGCAACGCACGGGCATTATGGGGGTTCAGCTTTTTTATGGGGGTTCAGCTGACAATATAATACTCAGATAGGCTCACGGTTCTGGACTTTGGGCCGCAGACCGACCCTGCATGTTTGGGGGCCCATGTGTTCTACCTCAGCGCTTTTCATATTGCAAGCGATCGGTACAGCGCTGGTTTTAGATGTTGTCGCAAGGCGAATACACTAAATTGAATAAAGCACGGCAGCTGTTGGAATGAAATCGAACGACAGTTCTTAACCAGCAATCAGAGTTGCAATTCTATCAACGATATACCATGTGATAAATAATACTGTCGTACTACTTATACACACAGGACACTTGTTTCACCATTCCAGATTATTACATCAAAATCTCTCGGAGGATAGATCAGTTCGGCAGTTGCGTGCTACTACTGAAGAATTTCAAAGTTGATTTGGACCAGCTCTCCTTGCCGAGAAAGTTTGATTTTCACATCATCCCCTACCGCAAGATATGATTTAGATTTGAACCTTGACCATCCTTTAACATCAATCATCATGCGACCATCCTTTGTACTTACGATATATTGAGCAGGTTCATTCACACCAAGGCTGCGCATGGTAAGAGGAACTTGGCTGCGGTCGCTCGGATTGTTGAACGACTCCCTCGTTGCTCTAGGAATTCTCTGTTTGCAAACAAGAAGACATACCCAAACAGTTAGATCAACACAGTGAATCATGTGAAACAACATGGAAAGAAAAAAGAACAAAGCACTTGGGCGGCCAATGCTTACCAAGAAGGTGGACATGTCGGTTTTTGTAAGGACTTTGGTATATGAAGTGCGAACTGCAGCCCAGTCTGTTGCTGGTGCAACTGCACGGGCCAGAGCAGATGCAAGTGCAAGTGTTGGTGCAGGTGCCGAAGCCGCTGCTGCTGCCGGAGATGGTGCTCCTAGTAGAGCTGGTGCCGGTGTCGGAGCAGGTGCCGGTGTCGATGCCCGATCCTCCGGTAGATCAGACTGATCCGCTGACGCGGTCGGTGCCCAATCCTCAGCTGGATCAGACTGAGCCGATGCCGCTGTCAGTGCTAGAGCAACTACCGGTGCTCGATCTGTGCGAGACAGCGGCGATCGTGTCTGGTCTGCTATGATCAGCTTTCTAACTTGACTAGGATCCGTGACCGTGATCCAGTTTTTTTCTTCATTTCTTTTAAACGCGAGAAGGACTAATTGTGGCATTTTTGTTAAACCAAACTGCAGTTCATCATAGGGATTCAGCTTGTACTCAGACAACAGACTGATCCAATTTTTTCCAGTAATATAAGTGATGGACAGTGCCTTCGTTACTGACACGACATAAGAAGTGAAACCTGCAAAAATAGCCATCGTAGAGCAAACCAAACGGTTTATTCTGTGATGAATGTCACATGGCAAAACCTGCATCGTAAAATTGCAGGAAAAGAAAGAAAACATGACATTAAATCAATAAGATTTAGACAGTAAATCAATAAGATTTACTTGATGTGACACGAGTGAATCCTTACCAGGAAATCACTATGTTGAAGTACTAAACAGAAGATTGATCGTCCAACTACGCGTGGCATGCAGGGGCCCAGCCTACACCCACAAGTAGGACAGTCCAAAGGTCGTGAAAAATCGTATGGACCGAACATCCATGGGACTGGAAATCCTGGTGGGTGCGATAAACCCTGCAATGCATACAGATATTGGAGTGTAACCATAATTGATAAACCGTCCTCACAAAAAATATGATCTGGATACTTCAAAATATACAGACTGAATTGAGTGGACATACATTAACATAGACCGTTCACACACCAAAAGCGGCAGTACTAATAAACAATACAAGGTTCACAAACACAAATCAAGTACTGAACAATAGTACTTACTACAGACAAGCAAAGTTGCACTAACTGAACTCTGCAGACTATTTCTTGCCACCGACCTACGGGATGAACCCCGCATAACTGACTAGGCCATGGTCTTCGTGTGAGATGTCTACATGCACCATCACCATCTTGTCAACCTTGGAGAACCTAACAGAGTGGTCTTTCCACTCATAAACATGATGATGAAGACATGCCGCATCAGATTTGTTGGGAAGCTTTACAAGAACCACACCCTTCGTAATCGAAGGCACAACCAGGAAATTGTTGTGGTCAAGTACAGCCTCGAGAACACGTCTGACAACAATGCTACAGGAAAACACTAGTTCAGGACACGTGGCGACAAGGACACAACAGCTGGATAGTTCAGCAGTAGAACTCATCATCAGGTCTTCCAGTTCACACGGCATGACTTTGAGAACTTCATCTCCACCGCGGACCTGGTTCTAATTCAAACAGAAACCATATTTTATTACTACCTCCGTTCAGAAATATAAGATGAGTTTCGATATTATACTCCATATATGACTACATATACGCACAG
This sequence comes from Triticum aestivum, assembly GCF_018294505.1. Lineage (NCBI taxonomy): Eukaryota > Viridiplantae > Streptophyta > Magnoliopsida > Poales > Poaceae > Triticum > Triticum aestivum. Next base: position 40,484,195 of record NC_057805.1, read on the forward strand.
AAATGAGTGAACAAAGACACTAGAACATGTCTTCAAAGGCATGAGAGCAGAGGGATTACATGCAATATCCATAACACAAGTTACTGAGGTAAATATACCCTCTTAAAAGGTAGCATTGATGTTCATAAAGTACTCCCTCCGTCCCAAAATTCTTGTCTTAGATTTGTCTAGATACGGATGTATCAAGTCACATTTAGTATTAGATACATCCATATCTAGACAAATCTAAGACAAGAAATTTGGGACAGAGGGAGTAGTTGAAAGTAATCTATAAGAAATCAGTGTCAACCTCTCGCATGTTTTGGTCAAAAGAGGAATTTAGAACCGTCATTTGGCACACTAAAATCACATGCAAGATCACCCAGAAAGTTGTACTACCAGTACTAGTACTGCGTGTTAGATGAAAAAACACGATCAAGATCGAGAAAAAGATCGTCAACAAGAGACATTACCTGGACTTGCTTAATGAGGGATCCCGGAGAGGGGGGCTTGGACAGGGCGATGGCTTTGAGCTTGTCTGCGGTAGTCTCGGCGGGGTGCTTGCGCTTCTTCGTACCATGAGCCTCGACGGTTTTGGCCAGAGCCATAGACATCACGTCGGCCGGTGCTCCGGCGTCCATCCAAGAGAGGAAGCTGAGAGAGAAGAGTGAAAGGAGGAACGAGATGAGGAAGCTGAGAGAGAAGAGTGAAATGATGGTTGCTTCGTCCGTCCAACTTACTGCTGGAAAGGAGGGGGTTTTGTGATTTGACGGCTCATTGGGCATTACTGCGGCGGTTCGATCGGGGTAGTCTACCATCACTCTAGTAATTTAGTGCATGGCTGGTGGACCCAGGTGCTGGCTGTCCCACACGTCGGCGAAAGTGAGTAATTTAGTGCATGGCTGGAGGAGGATCCGCACGGTAGAGCGTGTCCACTGTTTTTCTGAAGAAAAAAATGATTACAGCAAGTGTTTCCACTCTTACGACGGAGGAGTGCGAAACACGGCAGCCACTTGAACATACACAGTGCTCCTACTACTAGGCATGTGCAGTGGTTCATACGTCAGTACTACACAATCTTGTTGCTAGTGTAGTAAGATATGACGATAACAAATGATGTTGTGCGCATGTCAACTACTCCTATATGTAACATAGTACCGCTTTTTCGACTGTCCGGTTGAGAATGAACGGTGAGATCAATGTTAACAAAACTAGGTCCACAGCGCATGGAGAGTACGGTGCTACAGTACTCCACGAAACATGAACCATATGAAGCATGAATAGTGTTAGGCAGGGTGTATGAAGGGTGCACGGGATGGGAGCAAAAGTTCCCTTCTCGACCCACTTTTGGGTGTTTGGCAGAGTGCATGAAGGGTGCATGAGTCCACACTAGTAGGTTGACAAAAATACACGAAGAGGAAACAACTATATTGAGATGAGAATGCAACCAAACACACCCACACGCTTTGTGCTACAGTGACTGATCTGCACCGTCTGAGTTTGATCCAACGGTCATGTTGCGCCGAGACATGGACATGCCCATGCAGAGGGCGCCTACACACCACTGAAGTCCCTCTGCTTCTCGAGGCGCACGACGTTGGCGATGCAGGGTGCAACCGCCCGCAGAGCCCGCTCCCGGTCGACGGGAACCAGCTCGTCAAAGACGGCGTCCAATGGCACGAATGGATTCCGGTGATGGAGCCCTGAAAGGATTCGCCCGGCAACGGCGACGGCAGCCCGCAACCCCTCCTTGTCCAGCTCACCCCCCACCATCGCGCGGAGATGGCTCAGCTCCTCGGAGATATAGGTGAAGAAGGAGACCAGGTTAGGAAGCCGCAGCTCGTTGAAGTCGACCGGGTGGTCGAACGGGTTTAGCCCGACGGCCGGCATCGTCGCGCTGGCACGACGGTAGGCATAGCGCAGCCACAACACGTGCGTGGCAACTTGGTTCACCAAGTGGCTGAGGCGATCCTGGACCTCATCACGATCGGCCCGCTCACGCTCCAGCCGGCTCCCCTGACGGCCTATCGTATCTCCCGCTTTCTGCAGCAACACCGCGGACGCCTCGAGCATCTTTGTGGTGGACGCCTGCCGCTTTTGAAGCTCCGTGAACTCCCGCACATAACGGAGGAGCATGGCACTCCTCTCCTCCTTGAGCTCACGGAGCTCCACGTCCTTGGCCCTAAGCTCTGCATCCTTGGCATGGAGCTCCTGTGTCAGGCGCCTCACCTCAGACTCCGTGATCTGCTGCGCCGCCATGACACCAGGTAGAAGCAATGGGGAGAGGAAGCAAAGGGGGCGAAATGGCTGAAAGGCAATGCAATCTACGAGAAGGCGGAGGGAACGGGGAATCTTTTGGTTTTCACCACGGTAAAACACCAGTCGACGACTTCTCACATCAGGGAGCAGTGGGTTTTTACAGGCGGAGTCATCATGACTAATTGCTGCCGCGCCTGCTCCCGTCAATCAAAAAATTAAAAATCCTGCCGCGCCTGCTCCCGTCAATCAAAAAATTAAAAATCCAGCCGCACCCAAACACCAGAGCAACGCCGCGGTGGATATTTAAATTTACCTTCCGGCAAGTAGATAAAAAAAGGGGTGAAAAAACAAATGTGGCGGCGGCCTAGCTAATCGGTCGAACTAGCCCAACTAGCTAGCCACCGTGCTTCACTGATGTACTCGGCGGAAAAGGTGGTCTTTCGTGATTTGATGACTCATTTACTTGCTTCGGCGCTACGATCGAGGAGGACCCAGAAAACGCGCGGTAGGGCGTCCCACGTCAGGAAGAATATATGCGTGCACCACCTGGGAGGACCCCGAAACTGCGCGGTAGGGTGTGCCACGTCTCGGCACGGAGGAAAAATGTGTGTGTAAAAATATACTGTATCAGACGTAGTACCTATGGTTCTACCTCGGGACCCAGCCAGTCGGTCGAAAACACCCCACTAGCCACACAGCTTCATCATGCAAACGTGGCACGGAGGATAGATGTGGTTAGCTCCGTCTCGACCAGCCACAACGTCTCTTGTTCTAGGCGATTCTTCTATTTTCCAAGCTTTTTTTTGTTGTAATAACACCACGGCAAGCTAGTGCCGCTCTTCGTGTGTGCCCGTGCAAAGGTTAGACGATGGATAGAAGAGAGATTGAGATCGCAGACCTGGGACCCACTAGTAAGTGAGACAACGGTCATGCACGTGTTGACGAGGCACTCCCTCTACTCTACTCAACGCAAGTACTGTATAAAACCAAGTTATGGGACAAAGCCAATAACCGTTCGTTTTTTCAGGCTATCGACTTACGCTTTGTAGTCCAGGTTGCCAGTTCGAATCTCGTCTTTCAGATTTGTTAGTTTTAGGTCCAAATTTGATTAATGACAAGTGGGACCCCCGTGTGTTGTTCCGATATTTCAGTGTAGGATGGTTTTTTTTAAGAAACACTTTGCGCGGTTAGACAAGTAACGGCACGAGTTACACGTATTTTGCAAGTTTACAAACAAAAATGACAGCGGCATAGAATATCACATCCACCCCGCAGCTTAGATACTATGGTGATACGAGTTTTTACACCGTTGGAAGTGAGATCCAATGGCTTGGGAGTAGTCTTTGTAATTATGCGCAATTTCCAAACTCTCCAAAGGTTTTTTTGCAAATAAAACATTCAGGCCTCGTGTGTGCCGTTGCATCTTCGATCCAACGGCTCCCCGGTGCTCATATTAGGTGCTCCCCGTAGCTTAATTACCCGCTACGGTGATATGAGCATCTAGGTCATATGATCAGTGATCAGATGGCACATGCGTAGTACTTGTACTTTCTGCGCATTTCCCAAACTCTATCAGCCGTATATTGCAAAAACATTCAAACCTCCTACTGTGGGCCGTTAGATCTCAGTGAACTCATATCACCATAGAATCTACGGTGCGGGAGCACCTCATACTCTCTCGTGCGAGAAAACATAAGGTGCTATCGCAGCTTGGATGCTACGGTGATACGAGCTTGGAGGTCGTTTGATCTGAGATCCAATGGCATCTGAGCAGTCTTTGTGCTTGTAAGCAGTGGCCGAACTCTTTTGGGGCTTTTCTGCAAAAAACCATTCGAACCACCGAGGAGGTGTTGGGTCACAAATCCAGCGCCTCCGAAGAGCTTGTATCACCAAAGCATCTAAGGTGTGGTAGCACATGATATTCTTACATACAGGAGAATATGATGTCCTCCTTCATCTTAGATGCTACGGTGATACGAGCTTCGAGGTCGTTGGATATGGGATCAAAGGGCATCTAAGTAGTTTTTGTACAAATTGTGCGCAATTCTCAAACTCATCAAGGTTTCCTGCAAAAATATTAAGACACATCATGTGAGCTGCTATATCTCAGATCTACAAGCTCCAAGCAACTCGTATCGGCATATAGCATCTAAGGTATGGGGGCACATGATATTCTCCCGGGGAGGAGGGGTGGGGTGCACAACCAATCGGTGGTTGGGAGGGTGGGGACAAATATAATCTAAACAACCCTAAACAGAGCTCCACAATTTTATCTAAGGTCGAGGGGTTGACCCCCGACAATCATAGCTCCGCCTAAACACAACATTTGCATGTACTGTAGTACTAGACTTAATATTCATGTTTCAGTTTCATTTTCATTTTAAATATTGAACTGAGGACCATGGATGTCTTACATTTTACTCCCTTCGTTCCTAAATATTAGTCTTTTTAGAGGCTTCAAATGGACTGGCACATACGGATGTATATAGACATATTTTAGAGTCTATATTCACTCGTTTTGCTCTGTATGTAGTCACTTGTTGAACTCTCTAAAAGACTAATATTTAGGAATAGAAGGAGTATTTTTGAATTTGTGTCATACATGCATGGTTTGCAAAAATAGATGCACTATACTTATTGGATTGTTGTTGTGTTCGTGCGTGTGTGTCTCTGTGTGTGTGTGTGTGGTCATATGCTTGATACATACAAAGTTTTCTCACCTCCATATTGTTCATCTTTTAAATTTGAATTTGCATTGGAAAACTTACTAGGGATACCATGAAATGTGAAATCCACGTTGAGATTACTATATCAAAAACTCACTCTAATTCAACAACTCGTCATAAATCAATTACCACGTTGAGATTAGTATTTGCAAGGAAAATACGGGTATTGTAATACACATAGATTCGTTCGGCAATTTAAAAGGTCCCTTTCGTATTCTCGAATGGTAGGACCCAACGGCGTACCAGCCAGACCTTGGCTCGTGTTGAGCCTAAAAAAACCGGGCTCGTGTCCTTCGGTGGTGTGCGTGGTACGCACATTAGGCAACCCCAACCAGTCGAGCCTCACCGTTTCAAGTTGAAATATCTGGTGGCCAGAATTCCAGCCCTAGGAAATTCCCCTCATGTCCCCGGTCCATAATGACTACCGATGAACAATGGAGGGATGCTTTAGTAACTAGACAACATTACCTACCGTGCCGAGCACGGTTCAATTCCCTCGGTCGCCGCTCATCAAGGTCACCCGTCAACTGCATTGCCTAGTACTACTACTACTACTACTACTACACCAGGATGAGCACAGAATTGAGCCCGTTTGTTCGTGCCTAGTACTTGAGTTAATATATCAGGCAATGCACTGGTACGGAGGGATTATCCTTTTGCTCTGCATATATAACTTGTCTGAAGTCTAACTAAGCAAAATGTTTGACCAAATCCTTTCTTAAGAAATACAACAGGACAGATGTACGGCTTGAAAATTTATTGCATGATGCAGGTTATGATATTGTTTTGAATCCTAGATCTTAAATTTCAGAAAATCCAAAAGTGAGAATAAATTCTTGAAACTAAGCATGGTCACATGATATGGCACAAATATTACTTCGTAAGTTTTTTCTTCAATTTGAGACAAGCTTCTTATGACAAGTTGCACAAATGAAGAGCCAAGGTATTTTGGAACCCCGCACTACCCGGTATCGCTACAATCCTCTCTCTTCCTCTCCGATTCTCCTGTCGTCTACCTTCAACTAGCCTGACCTAAACGTACCCCATGCCGCATCACGATGGTCTGCCCTTAGTGTTCCAGTTTCCTGAGGAAGACACCCAGCCGGAGTCTCAAGAACATAAGACGCTTTGGGACGAGCTTGAACTGGCCTTGCGGGAAGACGCCGCGCCTGTCCCCGCTCCCGTTCCAGCTCCCGTCGCCCCGACTGCGCCAGCGCCCATCCCCGTGGCATTAATGGGCTGGGAGCCGTACATTGTCGCCGAGCTTGATCCCACGGGGTTCCACGAGGTCCCCGCCGACTTTCACGCGCCCGTGCACCTGCCAGCGCATGCGCCTGCGCGTGCACTGACGCGCACGCCCGTGCCGGTGCCCGTGCACCTGCCAGCGCATGCGCCTGCGCGTGCACTGACGTGCGCGCCCGTGCCGGTGCCCGTGCACCTGCCAGCGCATGCGCCTGCGCGTGCACTGACGTGCGCGCCCGTGCCGGTGCCCGTGCACACGAATGTCTCCACCGCGCCATTGACAACGCCTGTCCTTGCGTGGGTCCCAGTGCCCCCCTCAGCGGCATGGATGGCCGCCGTCGACCGCTTCCTTGCACCAACGCCAGTCGCCTCCTCCCGCTAGTTGACTCGCTCCGAAGTCCAGAACATTTTTGGCCTTCCTTGAAGCTAGGCCAACGTCCAGGAGTACGCCAACAACGGCGCAAGACGCCGCCGTCGCCGTCGGTCAGTGGTCCGATGACACACAGAGCACGGCAGAGGAGCCGCTTCCCACCGCGAGATGCCCCCGCCGCCGCCGCGTAATCTAAATTTGCCATGAAAAACGTTCGGATTGCCATGCTTAAAATCCGAACGTTTATCATTTCCATTTATTTTATATCGATCGTCGTATAATTTAAAGTCAGAGTCAGACTGAACGAAATGTATGGTTTGATCGATTGAATGTTCTGCTAGAGCCGTATCAAATTAAATATAAAACATCATCAAGCCACATGTATTCCTTGTCATCCAACGACCTAGACTGCTTCAATGTCGAGCGCTCAATACGTTTAGCGTGCAGTTAATTTCATGCCAAAAATAGTGCTAGTCACATGACAACACACAAATAATATCTTAGTAGTTAATATCCACATGCACTTAATATACTTCCAAATTAACGTGCATTGCACGTACACACTGACTAGTGCTGCTAGTACGTGAAACTGGTGCCGTCACTTGTGAACGCGGCCAGATATGGTCCGACATTCATTGAACAAATATATATGCTCTGGAGAGATATTGTCCGATTGAGCTTTTTGGCAAGGGTGAGGGCTGTAAGATAGAGCTTGAGAGATGATCCAGTCACAGACGTGTAAATATATTTTGTGCGTGGGAGGAAGCAAGGTCAACCTATCACATAGGGTCGCCGTGCGATCGAAAGAGTGAGACGGGTTGGAGAGAGTGACCTAGATAGACGATGTGCGTGAGAGAGTATACAATGTGAATAGGTCGAATTGGGCTCAAACATGGTGATATATCGTTTTTGTCCGAGAAAGAGCGAGGTCAATCGAGAGAGAGAGAGAGAGAGAGAGAGAGAGAGATTGAGTGAGCGTGGCCCACCATGAGGTCGAAAGAGTGGTGGCGTCTTGGATGGACTGAACTAGATCGACAATCTGCGTGAGAGAGTATAGAGTGTGTCGGTCGAGGCCCGAACAGGGAGATATATCATTTGTGTGTGAAAGAAAACGAGGTTAAACGAGACTCAGATAAAGAGAGCGAGATTGAGCGAGTGTGGCCCGCCGTGCGGAAGAAAGAGTGAGACAGTCTCGAGGGAGTGACCTAGATATACAACGTGCGTGCGTGCGCACGAGAGGTTGGGGGGCTAGATAGGCAATGCATGTATTTAGCGCGAGAGGGTGAGAGGGAGAGGGGGGGGGGGGAGAGAGAGAGAGCTCGGCATGGGGTGCAATGGCGGGTGTGTGAGGTAAATACATTTGGTAACAGAGTGGAAAAAGGGGTTGTGTAGTTGAGAGACTTAGAGATCGAAACATGGAGAGAAAGAATGAACGTGTGTTGGAAACCGATAGCTTCCTAAGGTGGTTAGGAGAGGAAGATTGACCGATACAGGAAGTATGTAGCGTTTGTGCGGGGGGGGGGGGGGGCTAAAAACAACATTTGAATATACATAGTACGAGACTTAATATCGATGTTTCAATTCGGTGTACATTGTAAGATTTGAGCCGAGGACCAGGCATACAGGTAATTATTTCGAATTCGTGCCATACTAAGTTTCGAAAAGTTGACATTGACTCAGTTTGTTGTGCTATTTTTGTAGGTCATATGTTTGAATCCATCCAAAAGTTTTCTCACTACCATGGTGTTCATCATATACATATGAATTCGTATTAAAAAAGTAGCGTGGATACAGTGAAATGCGAAATCCACGTTAGAATTGGAGATCGCTACGTGACACACACTCTAATTCAAATAACTAACTACGTGACACACACTCTAATTCAAATAACTAATTATGTGACACACACTCTAATCCACGTTAGCATGGGTGCCGTTTCGATTTTTTTTTTCAAATAACTCCTCATTAATTAATTTATAGTACTCCCTCTGTTCACTTTTACAAGACCTTGAAGACATTTCAGACAATGTGCAAAACAGTTCATTTTAAGTTGTCTGAAACGACTTACAAAAGTGAACGGATGGAGTATCTTGTTTCGAATGACTAATTATTGCAAGGAAAACACGGGCATGGTAATACATACAGATTCGTTTGCAAATGAAAGAAGATTCGTTTGCATTCTCAAATGTAGGCGCACCAGGCAGACCAGGGTCGTGTCGGGGTGGACGCTGCTTCGGTGCCTTAAAGGCAACTGCCTTTGGGTCACTGACATGTGGGCTAGCCACCTGTTGGGCCCACATGTCATGGACACAAAGGCAGGTGCCTTAAGGCACCGAAGCATAGTCCTGTCGGGGTGGTCGCGTGTGTCGGACGGACGCGTAGCACCCAGCCACCCACCCCTCCCCCCCCAAAAAAGGACGACGACAATATAAGTTCGCGCTTCCACGTTTCGGATTGAAATATCTGGCGGCCCCAATTCCAGCCCTGCAAAATCTCTCTTCTCCACCGTCCCCTTCCGCGCCCAGATTGCTCAAATCCCTAATTCGCCGCCAACCCTTGAATCGCCCCTCATCTCGTCTCTTTCCCCACCGTTCCCCACCTCTGTGCCGGACGACGACGACGAAGACGAGGGTCGCGCTTCACCACCGCACCGGAGCTACTTCATCTACGCCCTCGTCCACCGCACCGGGTGGTCCACCGACAACGTCGGCCGCCGCAACCGACGTGCCTCACAGACACCGAGTTCCACCGCATCAGGTGCGCTTCACCGACGTCGTCTCCCAGCTCACCGGGGCTACTTCACCGAGCACATCGTCGCACCTCCGCCCCCCGAGGCCGTTGGGGCTTCACCAATGGTCTCGTCCACCGCATCGTAGCGCTCCGCTGCCACTCAAGATCTACATGCGTGCGCGGCCAGCCAACGCCAGCGCATCACCCTCAACGGCTCTGAAGTGACCCGCACTCTAGCTAGGCGAGCATGCCCAAACGCCGGCCCGAACTAGGTATCCACACATCACTCCCTTGTGCACTGTTCCGACGATGTTTGGATATCCTTTCACTGCTCTCTTAGCTTACACGCCTATGCAACTCTGACTTTAACTCTTATTTCTTCTGGAGATATCATCTGAAACAAGCAAATCCATTTTTTAGCGAAGCATGATGGCGCTACGGGATCTGGTACACATCCTGCGCACCCGTATAACCTTGTAAGTATCTGTCCTCCGGTACAACATCAAGGTCGATTCCTCTTATTTGATCAACCATTCGCCGTGTCAAAAATGCAGAGGGGGATGCAAGGAGCACAAGGCCTGCACATCCAAGCAAGTGGTAACATGGACTTGTACATGGAACATCCCAAGCGCAAGCAGAGCTGCAGTGAGCCTGTACAACGAGCTAGCGTAAGTCCCTGCATTTCATTTAATTCGTACTGGCATTCGTGTATGATTTGTGTGCAGTGGCTGATCCACGAATTCAAGTTACCAGGGGCGAACATTTAACTTAAAAAATACGAAGGCACTTGCACTCCGGAAATCAACATAACTTGAGAAATGTGAAGCTACATGCACTTTGAAAACCAGCTAATGATCCAAAGTAGTTCAGATTATAAACACTAAATGATGCAAGCACCAAAAAACACAAAATGCAACATGGTGCACAAGGACTACAAACATGGTCTGTACCTGCTTGAATTATTCGTTCTCTAGCTGAAAATATCGAAGTGTAATTGCACGTATAACCAGTGCGCAAACTGCATATCAATATATCTATCCTGCACAAGTATGGCAGTAGTTTCAAACAACAGATTAGAAAAGTATTTATGCTATGTTGTCATGATACGGGGACTTTCTGGTAGATGGCCTCGACGTTTCCTCAAGCTATGAAAATGCACTATAATTTGCTTGTCATCAATGCCTGCAAATCTCTGTCTCTCTCAACATAGTAGATCATCATTAGACACTAAATCCTTCAATGAGCTTGCAAAATGCTTGCATTAGATACCTCATTAGACACTATATGTTCTTCACCAGGAGCATGTAAAATGTTTGCATCAAATCCTTCATTAGCAGTCTGTTCATTAGACACTTCAGGCTCAAGAACAACATGAGCTTGTATGTTTGACCGGAAACTTGATTAGGTACATCAGATTCAGTCAGTTCAGTATTGATTGGGAGAGTTATAAAATAAGTATAAATTGGTTTCATTTTCTCATAGATTCCCTACATACAAGCAGTTTTACAACACCGTCAGGTTTAACTATTGGCCAGAAATTGAAGAGTTGAATTAGATATAATCAGGGATGTGATGTACCTGCTCGTTGCGCATGCTACTCTTGCAAGCTGCGACTGTCCATTTGCGCAAGCTCGATGCCATGCCCGTGCTGCCGCCGCTGCCTCCCACCAGGCTACACTCAGGATTGGATCTTCATCTTCTTGTCCTTCCGTTCGCTTGAAGCCCGGCGACCGCCCTCCAACGAGGGCGCGAGGAAGTGCTGTGTCGGTCTGTCCAGTGGCGGCTAGGTTAGGAGCGAGCCAGACTGGAGGCTGGACCGAATGAATTGGGATTTTTCCTGCTGTTGATCGATATGGGAGGCGCTCGTTTGGGCCGCGAGCCTGCTATAGGGCCTGCCTTGCACTTATGTTATTGGCCCATCCAAATTGAAACATTTTTCTTCATTTTTTACATTGCCTGCTCGTGCGTTGGGACGAACAAAACTAGCGTGGGCCAACCTGGACGACTCAAACTAGGTGCACACTTTCCAGCCACCTGAGGTGGCCGCCCATACCAGCCCCTATGGGGGCGTCGCCCCTTTTTGCGTGTATGATTGGATAGTGAAAAATATTCCAGTGGCGCTTTTGATTTACCCACAGAATGGTTGAATTGCTTGTTTCTATGAACTGAGTACGCCAATAATGTGAAGGATGCCAGTCTTTTCATCCTATTGTAGATTGCTTAGATCTCGATATGCCAAAAGTAATCACATGAAATATACAGTAAAAGCCAGTGTGATGTGTTTGGCTACAACTAGTCTGACTACACGTCCTCATATAACATATCAAGGACGCACCATCTTACCAGATTAACCATTCGACTTACCCATGCAGTGTGGGAAGAAAGAAGTATTGGGACTGTGTATCCAAGCAATTGATGCCATGGACTCCTTCGTACAACCTTGTAAGCGAAAAAGAAGTTGCAGTGTGCCTGTACAAAGAACTAGCGTAAGTTCAGTTACCTGCTTCTCGGAATTTTAGTTAGCCACTTATTGCAAAATTGTTCAATTACGTTGCTTGGCTTAATTTAGTTTGCTACTGATTACATAATGGCACAACCTGTTAAGCATATTGTAGACTGTGCCTATCTATGTGTTTGATACTTACTGTTAAGAATTACCTGTTTGCCTTAACTTAAATATCTACTTGTTTGTTTAACTGCTTTGCTGCTGCAACAGCGGGTTACAATGATGTTAATAACTACTTTTCAGCATCCAATTGAAACTCTTTAATTCCTTGTTTGTTTAACTGGTTTGTTGTTATAACTCCCAGTTGAGATGTTTTGCTAACTTCAACTTTTCTGAATCCAATCGGAACTTTAATGGCAAAACAGGTTAGCCCAAGATCAAAGAGCGAGGTCCCCATGGACGTTGCATCATCCCACAGAAGTGGCACCGGCCCAATCGTGCATTATGAATTGCCAACTGCTGATGCTCTAGGGGCTAAACTAGTGGTAGAAAGAGATTCTGCTTATGCACTTAGGGATGAAGTTGACATGTTGAGGAAGCAAACAGCACAATCACAAGCAGTACTCAAGACAACCATTAAATATTTGGTGGATTTCAAAACGAAGCAAGCTGAGACTGACCAGATTGTTAAGGTCCTGAAGGAAAAAAGGAAATTAAATTCCTACTTGGTAAATCATAGGTGAAATGTTCTTTCCATAGTTGAATAACCTTTGTGTTGTCTGTTCATGTAATCAATCAAACCATTTGTTTTAGAGATCATGTAATAATTGTTTTTTTTGTTTTTTGGTTTTAAATTTTATTTGAGCACAAGTCTGTATTAATTGATAAGACTCGGAGACATTTCATTTGGATTGCTGTGCCAGACCTACAAATATGCCAATCGAGCTGAATGTGCATTCAGCAATAGTAGTAGTATAGATGGACCATAAGTGGCACGCATCGGAAAGGGCCAAGATGCTGGCTAAAAAAAGTTTGCTGTTGTAGCCAAAAAAAAGTACAGCGGCCTGGCTTATGTATGTTAGTTGATATTATTGATCCATATACTCTACAAGTGTTTATATGTCTGTTAGTTCTGTACATTCTTGGTTGATTGACTCGGTATTTGAATCTTGATACATCGCTTGTGTACATATCTAAATGGGAGTACACATTATGCTGCATGTGACATTTGAGTTGGACATGAAGTGTTCCAAATATTCGAATTCACCTTAAACTGGATTCTAGTTTCTGAATTTGAGTCTCGGCATTTGTAAACCATATTCATATATGACAGTGGAATACATCTTTGTCGTCCTTTTGCAGATATATAAAAACACATAGAATGATTTATAAAGATTCATATAGGAATACAAAATGGATTCGAATTTAGTTGCCAGGGTAAACGTGGATGCTTATTGTCCCAAAATTCGAAAGAAGCAGCAAAATGTCCACTCCCATGTCGGCTGCCCGAAGTCAAGTGTTTGGGAGATGGAAATTACTGTCTACCCATTACACGGACAACCCATTAGCCCGATTTCCACTGCTCTAAATAGGGGTAGGTTAGTAACTTCAATTAGACGTGACACGACCGCCTCTGAGCCCATTCCGACACGGTGGGCGTCAAACATGGGCGACAAAACTGATTTGATTCAAGCTCGTCCGAAAGACCTCTGTTTCTCCCTCCATTCCCCATTCATACACGGTGGGCGGCAAAACAAACTCGACTCGGCCGAAATCGATGTAGGCAAATATTTTCAATAGGGGCAGGTTTGTAACTTCACTCAGATGAGACACAACCACCCTACCTGTCAGCCCCGTTGGTACACCGTGGGCGCCAACCATGGGCGCCAACCACCCTCTCCTCGCCCGAAATCGCTCTGGGCAAATATTGGCGAGATGCGAGATTACCGTCCTATCCCCAACCGACGAGACGTCCAAATTTTAAACGGGGGCTAAGTTCGTAACTTTCCCATATTTCAGACAGGCGCATCCCAAAAACATGGTTCCCCGTACCTCTCCCTCCATTTTCCCATTCATACACCGTCCGCCCTAGAACACCCCATCCCCACACCAGCCTCCGTCCGCCACCCCATCCATCGCCGCCGTCCTCCACCACATCCATCGCCACCGTCCTCCACCATGCCGGAGCGCCTACCAAGACCGCGTCGTCCACTGCTAGAGATGGACGTTTCTCATCCACGGCGACGGACCAATAGCCTTGCATCGCGTCCTCTTGCTTCATCGGCGTCGTCGTCCTCTTTGCCGGGGCCGCTCACACGACCTTCTCTTCCACCGCAATGGGGCTTATCCCCCGATGTACCCATCTACCGTCGCAGATCTGCTTCAACGCCACCGACAGCCATCGCACCCCCGATGCCTACACGGCGCCGCAAGAGAGGTGGTACTTCATATCTCCTCAACTTTTTGATCTCAACCAGAAAATAGATCTTAACTTGGTTACTCTACTTTCTTTTCAGCTCTTAGAATTTAGTTCTTAGTTCGAAGCAAACAATGGATGCTAAATATCATTTCTCCGGTTTGCAGCTTCAAATCTGCAATGGCACAACCATAATACGGTTTAATTGATCATGTTCGTTCCGTGGTGGTTTCTTTAATAGAAATCGGAGGGGAAACCCTCTTTTGCTAAAAAAATATGCTTAGAGTTTCCCCCTTTTATGATCACTATACGATCAGAATACGTGCTTCGTGTCATAATAACACTGCTCCACCCATCAAGCTAAACAAGCTTAGTTGTTCAAATACAAATCTGATATTATTAAAACAAAGTTGTTTAATTGGTCAGCTAAATGTTCCTAAATTAGTTTTGAAAATGCATGTTCGCCGCTCGGGTGTGTATCTCTACAGGGTGCCCACGGTGGGCCGGCCCACCCTGGGATTTTGGGTCGTCCCAGGCCCCGATTCCCCTCTGTTCTGCTGCGCGCTTCTGATCTCTACTCGCCCCCAGCCGCCTGCCTCGCCGGCGACTTGCCATCCCCGGACGGCATGACTCTAGGAGGAGACGCCGGACTAACATGAGGCCAGGAGCCGCTCGCCCAACAGCGTCACCGCTGCCCGGGCGCGCCGCCGTGCCTACCTTCCCAGTCTGTTCAGGGCTCAGGCGTGCAGCACCCACCAAGCCAACCCGATTTATCCTGAGATACGTCCTCAACACTCAGCAGCCACTCCTCCTCACCCATTTTCTAATTGATTCATTACTCATTAGGCAGGACCGTCATTAGGGTTTGTTGTGTGCTCAGTGCTACCTACACTTAATGGTTCAGATGTATTTCGGTAATCTTTAGTACCTCTAAAGTTCACAGGGTTTTCAAAATTCCGGCCCTCGGAATAGAAACTAGTCATTTTGGATTGTTGGTCGTAGTGACATTGACCCAGATTACTACTGCAAGCCAGGTTTGTTGACAATTTTACTTGTCTTTCTTACTCATTCGATATAATATCCAATTATTCACGTCGGTTAGTTGCAAACAATAAGTGCTAGACAAACTTCTTCATTTAGATTTTGGACGGTCTCTTACTGCAGTTACAATTCTGCATACTTGTCCTAGTAAGCTCACAAGTAAATGATTGATTCACTACATCTATGCTTGCCTTGTCATATTTGTTGTCAATATTCCTTTAGGGTGGACCACCCTGTTTCTAAATACTGGAACCGTAGACATGAGTGAATAGTATTTCTCTATGTGATCTCTTCCATCATGTGTGGGTAACGAACACTGCATTGTATAGAAAGAAAGTGTCATTTCCAGCTTTTACATAGGTTTTTATCTTTTACATGGAATACAATCTGCCTACTTGCTTTGTGTCGCACTACCAACACTCCACCCTTGAAGCTAAACATTACGCAACTCATAATTGCTTAGTTTATTTGTTCAAATACGAATTTCATATGATTCTAATGTTCCTACTTCAGTTTTGAAATGTGTGCCTGCCTGTTATAGAGACATAAGGGATTTGTATTTCTGTGTGTGGTCTGGTCAGCACGGTTGGGGAGGTGAACTTTGCATATGCCGGGGTTTATAGGGAGACACTCTCCGAGTTGAATCCGCAATGCATTCCATAGATAATCTGACTACTTTTTATGTTTTCATGAATCTCAGATTCTGAACAGCATCATAATGATTATGAGGTTCCATGCATGAAAAGAATAAAGCAGAACAATGCCATGGCTGTCAAACTTGGAATTAAGGGATGAAATCAAGTCTGGATGCAATGCAATGCAAACGCTCTCCACCTACAGATTCCTGCTCAGAATATGATCCTAACAGTGATTCTGAACTAGAGGGAGACCTAAGTCAATGTAGCTCCCTAGTGGAGGAGTTAGAGGAAGATGCCCTATCTTATTCACCCATCAAGGTACTTGCTCTAACTTTCCAAGGTTACATTGCTCGCACATATCTTGCAACTGATTCTTTGCATTGCTTCTACTTTGTTGAACTGCCATTAGCTTAGTTTACACATCGTGTATGTGAATACGCCATGCCTATCCATTTTCAGTACATATTCCATCTGTCATCATACCATATTTATCCATTCAAATGCTGTTCTTGTGTATCACACGTTCAAAAGGAAGAGGGTGATTGCTGATCGTGGAGGAGCACAAGCAAAGTATTTGGAAAAGGTAGTGGCACCTGATAAATCAAATAGCCCATTAGGTGTAGTTGCAATATCACCTGACCCACAAAATACCCCAACTCTAGCAGACTCTAGCCCTACTACACTGGTCATTTCTGATGCCCCAACTCAGCAGACCCCAACTGCAGCAAACAGTATCATTATGCCAGTTGGCATAGCACCAGCTGTACAACGCAAAACCCCCATTCTAGCAAAGAGTACACCAAATCCAGTTGCCAAATCCCTTTTTGAACCAGAGAGAGCCCCAATTGCAGCAAATAGGACCCCTGTTCCATTTCTTCCCAGTTTAGAAGACGAAGCTTATGTTGTTGTCAGGAACTTTGTGCGCATCTTTCCTTCATGGAAATATTATACCATAGACACAGAACAATTTCCAGTCTTCCTCCGCAACTTACGCGTAAGTAATGTACTAATGTTATTCATGGTCATTACTACATATGTTTCTGCTGACAGAAGACACAAGATTTCATTCTTTTAAATAGGCGAGGAGCAAACTGGATTGTGATGACGAGCAAGGGTTGGTTGCGCTTTTTCAAGCACTCGTTGATGAAGTATCGTTCCTACCCGAGGCAAGCGCACTTTGATGGCAAGCCTCTGAACGAAATTTCTGTAAAGTCTCCGGTGCTACATTTATCCGACGGTGACTGGAATAATCTTGTTACACATTGGTCTCGGCTGCAGCGTAAGGTACTGTCTATGATATCACATCACAATTTGAACTACATTTCTGCATTTGCCTTAATGTGTCACTTGTACGAAAACTGTTAGCAGAAGAACATTCGTTCTCAAGGGACCACAGAATCTCGCAACTATACTGCACACTACATTGCTCTTGTGAGTACCTATACTTACTTTCATAGCTGTTTGATTATGTAGCATCACTGCACATTTTAGCCTCGTAATCGTCCATTTGGTGGACATTATAAGATCCATATGGACTCTTACATAAATTTAGAATCAACCCAATGCTTTTGAAGAGGTTTAGCTCTGCAGTCCTCTTGTAAGGACTGAACGTGCTCTATCACTGTACTTACATTAACAGCTACTCCCTCTGTCCCATAATATAAGAACGTTTTGTACAGTACACCAGTGTTCAAAACACTCTTGTATTATGGGAACATGGATTGGTTCATTTTGTAGCATTCTGCATCTTATCTCCCTCGCCCACCATTTACTAAAAAAGATCAGATCTATATTTAATCTTACCAACAAGTAGAATACACAGACAATGCCAGTGCAGAAGTGTAGCCCATTGCTCTTGTCAGTACATTTTGTCCTGTAACGCTTGTACTTCCAGGGATTGGTAGTTGATTATGTAGCATCAATCTGCATCTTATCTTCATTATCCTCTATCCCTTCCAGTATTATCATATCTATAATTACTCTCTACAAAATGTAGAGTACACGCAATGCTTATGAAGAAGATTCTGTGCTAAAATTCTTGAGTTATCCTTCCCTTGACATGGAGAAGGGCATTATAAAGCCGGTGTTAACTGTTAATGTAAGTCAGTCCTTCTAAAGCCTTTATCCTCAACTGCTGTTTAATTTGCTCATACTCCCTATCGTTTACTGCTGTTTAGTTTGCTGTTTCTACCAAAATGCATGTTCCTAAGAACCATAAGTTCTAAGTTTTACTTGTAAAACCAAATTCCTTATTCATACCATGCACATTACTTAATACTCCCTATATGTATGCTTGTTTTTGTGGATCTATAATCCAGTGTGTGGTGAAGCAGCCCACGTTTGCACCTTGTCATCTCCTGTTTTATCTTACTGATGTGGTTGATGATATGAACAACATGCCATGCACATTATCCAAAATAGATACAATGATTTTCTTTGCCCTTCATCTATGCTTGTTATGTTGACATGGTAATCCAGTAGCGTGGTGAAGCTCCCCGCATTATGAACAATGCCAAATTATGCTATTGATATTTTGAACTTACTCTTTATTTTCTAATTTGAAATTGGATAGAATTGACAGAACAGTTATCATCTTTGTTTATACACGTGCAAAACCTGTCATCTCTCTGCTTTGTTTCAAGGTGATATGCCTGATGGCATGCACAAGTCTGCTGAAGGCTGTGAGACAAACCCAACATATATTGCATCAAAGAAGGCAAAACATCTTGAAGATAGCGAGACAACCCCAAAGTCTTGTCTTGATGCAGTGTTCAAGTTACTTGAGACTAACAGTCAGACAAGCTCACAGAATTCGTTGTCTGAATCAGTTCGACTTCTTCAGTCCCAAGTTCTAGCAGAAAGGCATTCTGCAACTCAACTTCGACTTGAAGTCCTATCTCTAAGAAAGATTGCAGAGAACACCAATGAGAACCTCATCGCTAAACAGCTACACCTGGAAGCTATGACTGACATGCTAGGCCGGTCTCACAGCCTTGCTCAGCAGCTTGCACAGCAGTTCCCCCGCAAGGCTAACCTTTCTCGAACTTTCTTGGAAGTGGTCTCGGTTCAGTATTATTTTGTTACGCTGCAATGGTGCCCAGTTTTTGTAATCTGCTTCTTCGTTGCGCTTTATGATCACTGGTGGCGAACTTTGATGCCAAGTGGATGTAATATGTGTAATACCCGTGATAGCCTAGCATAAGTTGCTTGCTTATTTATTTCCTTGTTGTCTTGTTTATTTGTTTGCTTGTAGTCAGTGCAGTTCTTTTTCCGCGGTTTGCTATTGGCTGCAATAACCTATTTTTAAAAACTAGGCCACAATAACCATGGGCTAATATTTACTGTGGTGACACTGGGCCTCCTACGTGCCGTAGAAACAGTGGGCCTTCTACGGGCCGTAGAAACAGTAGGCCTTCCACGGGTCGTAGAAACAATGGGCCTTCTACGGGCCGTATCATCAATGGGCCTTATACGGGCCGTATGATCGATTGGCCAAACATGGGCCAATAACAGAACGCATTATGGTCGTAAACAGGCTAGAGTTGGAATCGTCCGTTCATGGGCCGACCATAACGGGCCATCGTTAATAGGCCGTATTTGATGACGCTATGAAAACGGCCAAACGTATTAATGGACCACAAACGGGCCGACTGTAACCACGGGCTGAATTTGGCCCACAAGCAGAAAATGACAGTAACGGGCCATAAGTAAACGAATGCTGGAAATGAGCCCAAGATAAATGGGCTCTGAGAAGGCCGAAAGATAACATGGGCTGGAAACGGCCCAACGGAATAATGGGCCGTTAATGGGTATAAAGTGATACACTGTTCATTACGGGCCAATTTCACCACGGGCCGTTAACGGGTGTAAAGTGATACACTGTTCATTACGGGCCAGTTTCACCACGGGCCGTTAATAGGCCAAGATTTACATAGGGCCTCATATGGGCCGAAAGACGTCATGGGCCATACACGGGCCAGAAGTGAAAACGGGCTGGAATCATATTGGATGGCCCAGATGACGCTACTGGGCCTAATTCGGATAGGGCATAACGGGCCTTGGGTTAGCGGGCTGTAAATGGGTTATATGCGAACAGGCCGTTAACAGGCTTTCCATGGGCCGGCCCGCCACCTTTTGACCAAGTCAAATGGGCCGGCCTTTTCACAGGAATGGGCCTCTGCTGGGCCGTGCCATGTGTCGACATATCATAGGCGCCTTCTGTCCAATGAGTGGATGACATTTGTCCCAACGATGAGCCGACACGTGTTTCCTCCAGCCAATGATGATTTTACACGTGGAAAATCCCCATTGGTCGGGGCTGTTAACGGGTTATCGGATCCAAAACCCGACCCGATACCTTAACGGCGTTCCATTACAGTGGATGCCACGTGTCGGTCACCCTTGACGAAAGCACTTCTGTGACGCGCGATTTATCGTCATGGAAGTGGACACTTCCGTGATGATAATTTTGGTAATGTTATGGAACACTTCTACGACAGCACATGTATGACTATCTTGATTCTATCATAAATTTGTCATGGATGTACATGCAAGACAAAAACCGTGACCTACTGTGACAAACACGTATCATCACGGAAGTGTTTTTTTTGTAGTGAAGTCTTCAAGACATGAGAGTTTCGAAGACAAACAATAGAAATGAACCTATTGATATGCAGCGGAAGGTAGACTACACTAGAAAAGCCATAGTCAAGCAAGTAATGAAGCTAAAGCATGAAGACTATTAGCAGCTACGTAGTATGGATCAAGATGGAAGATAGTATGAAGCCAAACACAATAGTCGTCACACAGTGAAGTCAAACAGATCAGGCAAGCATGCAAATGACTTCACGAAGACAAATAGTAAATAAGTGAGGGAAGAGATAGAACTAGTTGCTTGGTGAGTACAAGGATTTGTTGGACCAGTTCCAGTTGCTGTGACAACTGTACGTCTGGTTAGGGAGGCTGAGATTCAACTCAGAAGACCGCATCTTCACCTTATTCCCCTTGAGCTAAGGACACCTAGTCCTCGCCCAATCACTCTGGTAAGTCTTCAAGGTAGACTTCCAAACCTTCACAGACTTCGTTCACCGGCAATCCACAATGACTCTTGGATGCTCAGAATGCGACGCCTAACCGGCTGGAGGATTCACAGTCCTCAAGTGTAACAAGTTTTCAGATCAGCGGACAACAAGACTTCAGTGATGCCTAACACTCTTTGGCTTAGGGTGTTTTGGGCTTTGTCCTCGCAAGGATTTCTCTCTCTCAAAGGCTTCGAGGTGGGTTGCTCTCAAACGACAAAAGCCGTGCACTAACTCTGAGCAGCCACCAATTTATGGTGTAGGGGGTGGGCTATTTATAGCCACTAGGCAACCCGACCTGATTTGTCCGAAATGACCCTGGGTCACTAAGGAACTGACACGTGTTCCAACGGTCAGATTTCAAACTCACGCGGCAGCTTGACTTGGGCTACAAGTAAAGCTGGCTCATCGAGCTCTGGATAAGATTTGCTCTCATTATCTTCGCTCGAAGACATAGGATTTGGTTGAGCATCACTTCAGTCACTCTGACTTTGTTCACTTGGACCCCACTTAACGGTACGGTGGTTCCTATGACTCAACAAAGAAGAAAAGGAAACTACGAAACAGCTATGTCTTCGCACTCCATAGTCTTCATGTGAATGTCTTCTCGAGTCATAATCTTTGTTGTGAATATCTTCACAGACCACCATTGTCTTCAATGTCTTCACACATTTTTAGGGGTCATCTCCGGTAGGTAAACCGAATCAATGAGGGACTACTACCTGTGTTATCCTGCAATTCTCACAAACACATTAGTCCCTCAACCAGGTTTGTCGTCAATACTCCAAAACCAACTAGGGGTGGCACTAGATGCACTTACAATTATTTCATGAGTTGCATCATTGACTAATGCTATGTTTGTCAATCTCTAATAAAATTTTCTACTTATACTTTTCCTTATGTGGTGTCATCACGTATCATAGGATTAGTATATGGTCTTTTTGATTTAATTCCTTTCTTTTTATTTATTTCCTTTCTATTTTTTCTCTTCCTTATTTCTCTTCTTTATTTGCAACATGAAAGTAAAGAAGGCAAAAACTCAAACTAACTTTATTATATAACTTGCAAATGATTACAAGGATAGATTACTAAGCAAACTCTCAAAGAAGAAAGGATTGAGCTAAACTTTTATTCATCTAAAGAAAAAGATCGAACTAAAGTATGTAAAAGTAAAAAGATAGTGGGATGATACGATACAGGGGCACCTCCCCCAAGCTTGGTGGAAGCCAAGGGGAGTGCCCGTACCTGATACTCAATTCTCCTTTTGTGGTGAAGAAGATGGTGGTGGTGATGAAGCGATCCTGTCCTTAAGGATCAAGAGATTCTCCAATCGACGGATGACGCTCCAGAGATGGATGATATGCTCTTGATGCAGAATATTTTCACGAGTGAGATACTTATTTTGTATGCGAACTATTTCAATGACGCACAAAGCCTCAATCTCAGCAGGAGTAAGGTGAGTAAGGTAGGGCTTAAGGATATCTTCTTCCTCCTCCTCGGCCAGCAGTGCTTGTGCTGCCACCGGGGATGGATCTACGGTAGCTTCCTTGCCCTTGTCTCCCTTGACGGCGTCCATAGGCTCCTCCCTCTTCATATCGATCTTCATCAACCAAGCATCTTCTTCCATGTTGTTGGAGGAGTAGGAAGACATGATGCCTGACTTGAGAAATCTGACCGGAAACAGCAAGAAAAGAGAACAGAGGATTTCTCTGCGATACGGTGATCAACAGGTTCGGGAAGTATATATAGATTTTTTATCTTGGGGGACAAGCATATGGTCGAAAAACGGAGTCCGGAAGGTGTCCTAGGTGGGCACAACCCACCTGGGCGCGCCAGGAAAGCTTGGTGCACCCTAGTGTCTTGTGTCCACCAGGGTACGCTTCCTAGAAGTTTCTTTATTTCCTAAATTTTTAAATATTCCAAAACTGATAAAAAGTATTTTTGCAGATTTTTCGGAGTCCGTTTACTTACCGTATCACGTACCTCCTTATTTTCACGATTCTGGAGTGTTCCGGAAGGACTCTTTTATGTGTTCTTCCGGTGTCAAAGTTTGGATAATACTACTTTCATCATTAATGGGCATACCTGAGATATAACGTTTTATTCGTTGCCCATTGACAACCTTCGGGTTAGTACCTTCGGAATTATTTATTTTGATGGCTCCAGACCGATAAACCTCCTCGACAACATAGGGGCCTTCCCATTTTGAGAGGAGTTTTCCTGCAGAGAATCTGAACGAGAGTTGTACAAAAAGGACATATTCTCCAACTTTAAACTCACACTTTTGGATTCTTTTGTCATGCCATCTTTTAATTTTCTTTGAATAATTTTGCATTTTCATAAGCTTGGGTTCTCCATTCATCTAGTGAGCTAATATCAAATAACCTCTTATCACCAGCAAGTTTGAAATCATAGTTAAGCTCTTTGATGGCCCTATATGCTTTATGTTCTAACTCAAGAGGCAAATGACAAGCTTTTCCATAAACCATTTTATAAGGAGACATACCCATAGGATTTTTATATGCAATTCTGTAAGCCCAAAGTGCATCATCTAATTTCTTAGACCAATTCTTCCTGGACCAATTAACAGTCTTTTGCAAAATTAATTTTTTTTCTCTATTGCTAAGTTCAACTTGACCACTAGACTGAGGATGATAAGGTGATGCAATTCTATGGTTAACATCATACTTGGCAAGCATTTTACGGAAAGCACCATGAATAAAGTGTGAACCACCATCAGAGGTCTTGTGATCAGTGATACGTCCATTTTGCATCATGCTTTTATAATGATATTTATTGCATTATGGGATGTTATTACACATTATGTCACAATACTTATGCCTATTCTCTCTTATTTTACATGGTTTACACGAAGAGGGAGAATGCCGGCAGTGGAATTCTAGGCTGGAAAAGGAGCAAATATTAGAGACCTATTCTGCACAACTCCAAAAGTCCTGAAACTTCACGGAGGCACATTTTGGAATATATAAAAAATATTGGGCGAAGAAAGAACTAGAGGGGGGCCACCCACCATCCACGAGGGTAGGGGCGCGCCCTACCCCCTGGCCCGCCCCCCTGCATCATGGCCCCCCTGGTAGGCCTCCGGTGCCCATCTTTTGCTATATGAAGTCTTTAGCCCTGGAAAAAATCAGAAGGAAGCTTTCTGGACGAGGTGGAACCTGGGCAGAACCAATCTAGGGCTCCGGCGAAGCTGTTCTGCCGGGGAAACATCCCTCTGGGAGGGGGAAATCATCACCATCGTCATCACCATCGATCCTCTCATCGGGAGGGGGTCAATCTCCATCAACATCTTCACTAGCACCATCTCATCTCAAACCCTAGTTCATCTCTTGTATCCAATCTTTGTCTCAAAACCTCAGATTGGTACCTGTGGGTTGCTAGTAGTGTTGATTACTCCTTGTAGTTGATGCTAGTTGGTTTATTTGGTGGAAGATCATATGTTCAGATCCTTTATGCATATTAATACCCCTCTGATTATGAACATGAATATGATTTGTGAGTAGTTACGTTTGTTCCTGAGGACATGGGAGAAGTCTTGCTATAAGTAGTCATGTGAATTTGGTATTCGTTCGATATTTTGATGAGATGGATGCTGTCTTTCCTCTAGTGGTGTTATATGAACGTCGACTACATGACACTTCACCATTATTTGGGCCTAGGGGAAGGCATTGGGAAGTAATAAGTAGATGATGGGTTGCTAGAGTGACAAAAGCTTAAACCCTAGTTTATGCGTTGCTTCGTAAGGGGCTGATTTGGATCCATATGTTTCATGCTATGGTTAGGTTTACCTTAATTCTTCTTTCATAGTTGCGGATGCTTGCGAGAGGGGTTAATCATAAGTGGGATGCTTGTCCAAGGAAGGGCAGTACCCAAGCACCGGTCCACCCACATATCAAATTATCAAAGTAACGAACACGAATCATATGAGCGTGATGAAAACTAGCTTGACGATAATTCCCATGTGTCCTCGGGAGCGTTTTCCTTTATATAAGAATTTGTCCAGGCTTGTCCTTTGCTACAAAAAGGATTGGGCCACCTTGCTGCACCTTATTTACTTTTGTTACTTGCTACCCGTTACAAATTACCTTATCACAAAACTATCTGTTACCAATAATTTCAGTGCTTGCAGAGAATACCTTACTGAAAACCGCTTGTCATTTCCTTCTGCTCCTCGTTGGGGTCGACACTCTTACTTATCGAAAGGACTACGATAGATCCCCTATACTTGTGGGTCATCAAGACTCTTTTCTGGCGCTGTTGCCGGCGAGTGAATCGCCTTTGGTAAGGAAAAATTTATATAGTGTGCTGAAATTTACTGTCACTTGTTACTATGGAAAGTTATCCTTTGAGGGGCTTGTTCAGGGTATCTTCACCCCGACCAGTAGAGCAAAGAGTTGCTCCTCAACCTACTGAACCTACTGAAAATGTTTACTTTGAAATTCCTTCGGGTATGATAGAGAAACTGCTAGCTAATCCTTTCACAGGAGATGGAACATTACATCCCGATTTGCACCTAATCTATGTGGATGAAGTTTTTTGATTATTTAAGCTTGGAGGTATGCCCAAGGATGTTATCAAGAAGAAGGTCTTCCCTTTATCTTTGAATGGAAAGGCCTTGACATGGTTTATGCTATGTGATGATATGGGATCATGGAACTACAACCGATTGAAATTGGAATTTCATCAGAAGTTTTATCCTATGCATCTTGTTCATCGTGATCGTAATTATATATATAATTTTTGGCCTCACGAAGGAGAAAGCATCGCTCAAGCTTGGGGGAGGCTTAAGTCAATGTTATATTCATGCCCCAATCATGAGCTCTCAAGAGAAATTATTATTCAAATTTTTTATGCTCGGCTTTCTCTCAATAATCGCTCCATGCTCGAGACTTCTTGTACTTGTTCTTTTATGATGAAGACTATTGAATTCAAATGGGATCTATTGGAAAGAATTAAACACAACTTTTAAGATTGGGATCTCGACGAAGGTAAGGAGTTAGGTATAACACCTAAGTTTGATTGTGTTAAATCTTTTATGGATACCGATGTTTTTCATGAATTTAGCACTAAATATGGACTTGACTCTGAGATAGTAGCTCCTTTCTGTGAATCTTTTTCTACTCATGTTGATCTCCCTAAGGAGAAGTGGTTTAAATATCATCCTCCCATTGAAGTAAAAGTAGTTGAACCTATTAAAGTTGAAGAAAAGACTATCACTTATAATGTTGATCCTATTGTTCCTACCGCTTATATTGAGAAACCACCTTTCCCTGCTAGAATAAAGGATCATGCTAAAACTTCAACTAGGATTCGTAAGAGTAATACTAGGACACCTATACCCCTTGAGCAAATTAAAGTTGAACCTAGTATTTCTATGGTTAAAGATCTCTTGGCCGATAATATTGATGGGCATGTTATTTACTTCTGTGATGAAGCTGCTAGAATTGCTAGACCCGATACTAAAAATAAACATAGACATGTTGTAGGCATGCCTGTTATTTCTGTTAAAATAGGAGACCATTGCTATCATGGCTTATGTGATATGGGTGCTAGTGCGAGTGAAATACCTCATTCTTTATACGAAGAAATTATGCATGCTATTGCACCTGCCGAGTTAGAAGGTATTGATGTTACAATTAAGCTTGCCAATAGAGATACTATTTCACCAGTTGGGATTGTTAGAGATGTTGAAGTCTTGTGTGGGAAAGTTAAATATCCTACTGATTTCCTTGTTCTTGGTTCCCACAAGATGACTTTTGTCCCATTATATTTGGTAGACCCTTCTTGAATACTGTTAATGCTAAGATAGATTGCAAAAAGGATATTGTTAGTATTGGTATAGGGGATATGTCTCACGATTTTAATTTTGCTAAATTTGATAGACAACCCCATGATAAAGAATTGCCTAGTAAAGATGAAATTATTGGTCTTGCTTCTATTGCCGTGCCGCCTAATGATCCTTTCGAACAATATTTGCTAGACCAAGAGAATGATATGTTTATGAATGAAAGAAGATAAATAGATGAAGTATTCTTTAAACATGGACCTATTTTGAAACACAACTTGCCTGCTGAAATTCTAGGGGATCCTCCTCCACCCAAGGGTGATCCCGTGTTTGAGCTTAAACCATTACCCGATACTCTTAAATATGCTTATCTTGATGAAAACAAGATATATCCTGTTATTATTAGTGCTAACCTTTCAGAGCAGGAAGAAGAGAAATTATTGAAAACTCTGAAGAAGCACCGTGCTGCTATTGGATATACTCTTGATGATCTTAAGGGCATTAGTCCCACTCTATGCCAGCACAAAATAAAATTGGAGAAAGACGCTAAACCAGTTTTTGATCACCAATGATGGTTAAATCCTAAGATGAAAGAAGTGGTAAGAAAAGAAATACTAAAGCTTCTGGTGGCAGGTATAATTTATCCTGTTGCGGATAGTTAGTGGGTAAGTCTTGTCCATTGTGTCCCTAAGAAGGGAGGTATTACTGTAGTTCCTAATGATAAAGATGAATTGATCCCACAAAGAATTGCTACAAGTTATAGAATGGTAATTCATTTCTGCAAACTAAATAAAGCTACTAAAAAGGATTATTACCCTTTACCTTTTATTGATCAAATGCTAGAAAGATTATCCAAACATACACATTTTTGCTTTCTAGACGGTTATTCTGGTTTCTCTCAAATACCTGTGTCAAAAGAGGATCAAGAAAAGACCACTTTTACTTGCCCTTTAGGTACCTTTGCTTATAGACGTATGCCTTTTGGTTTATGCAATGCACCCACTACCTTCCAAAGATGTATGACTGCTATATTCTCTGACTTTTGTGAAAAGATTGTTGAGGTTTTCATGGATGATTTCTTCGTGTATGGAACTTCTTTTGATGATTGCTTAAGCAACCTTGATCGAGTTTTGCAGAGATGTGAAGAAACTAATCTTGTCTTGAATTGGGAGAAGTGCCACTTTATGGTTAATGAAGGTATTGTCTTGGGGCATAAAATTTCTGAAAGAGGTATTGAAGTTGATAAAGCTAAAGTTGATGCTATTGAAAAGATGCCGTGTCCTAAGGACATCAAAGGTATAAGAAGTTTCCTTGGTCATGCCGGTTTTTATAGGAGGTTCATTAAAGACTTCTCAAAAATTTCTAGGCCTCTGACTAATCTCATACAAAAAGATGTTCCTTTTGTCTTTGATGATGATTGTGTAGAAGCATTTGAAATACTTAAGAAAGCCTTGATTTCCGCACCTATTGTTCAGCCACCTAATTGGAATTTACTCTTTGAAATTATGTATGATGCTA
This sequence comes from Triticum aestivum, assembly GCF_018294505.1. Classification (NCBI taxonomy): domain Eukaryota; kingdom Viridiplantae; phylum Streptophyta; class Magnoliopsida; order Poales; family Poaceae; genus Triticum; species Triticum aestivum. Next base: position 40,512,444 of record NC_057805.1, read on the forward strand.
GTGATTATGCTGTAGGTGTTGTTCTAGGACAAAGAGTTGATAAGAAATTAAATGTTATCCAATATGCTAGTAAAACTCTATACAGTGCCAAAGAAATTATGCTACTACTGAAAAAGAATTTTTAGTAGTTGTATTTGCTTGTGATAAGTTCAGACCTTATATTGTTGATTCTAAAGTAACTGTTCACATTGATCATGCTGCTATTAAATATCTTATGGAAAAGAAAGATGCTAAACCTAGACTTATTAGATGGGTTCTCTTGCTACAAGAATTAGATTTGCACATTATTGATAGAAAGGGAGCTGAGAACCCCGTTGCAGACAACTTGTCTAGGTTAGAAAATGTTCTTGATGACCCACTCCCTATTGATGATAGCTTTCCTGATGAACAATTAGCTGTCATAAATGCTTCTCGTACTGATCCATGGTATGTTGATTATGCTAATTACATTGTTGCTAAATTTATACTACCTAGTTTCACATACCAGCCAAAGAAAAAGTTTTTCTATGATTTAAGACATTACTTCTGGGATGACCCACATCTTTATAAAGAAGGAGTAGATGGTGTTATTAGACGTTGTGTACCTGAGCATGAACAGGAACAGATCCTATGCAAGTGTCACTCCGAGGCTTATGGAGGACACCACGCTGGAGATAGAACTGCACATAAGGTATTGCAGTCTAGTTTTTATTTGCCTTCTCTTTTCAAGGACACCCATAAATTTGTCTTGTCTTGTGATGAATGTCAAACAATTGGTAATATTAGTAGACGTCAAGAAATGCCTATGAACTAGTCACTTGTTATTGAACCATTTGATGTTTGGGGCTTTCATTATATGGGACCGTTTCCTTCCTCTAATGGGTATACACATATTTTAGTTGTTGTTGATTACGTTACTAAGTGGGTAGAAGCTATTCCAACTAGTAGTGCTGATCATAACACCTCTATTAAGATGCTTAAAGAAGTTATTTTCCCGAGGTTTGGAGTCCCTAGATACTTAATGACTGATGGTGCTTCACATTTTATTCATGGTGCTTTTCGTAAAATGCTTGCTAAGTATGATGTTAATCATAGAATTGCATCTCCATACCACCCACAGTCTAGTGGTCAAGTAGAACTGAGTAATAGAGAGATCAAACTAATTTTGCAAAAGACTGTTAATAGATCTAGAAAGAATTGGTCCAAGAAACTTGATGATGCATTATGGGCCTATAGAACTGCATATAAAAATCCTATGGGTATGTCTCTGTATAAAATGGTTTATGGAAAAGCATGTCATTTACCTCTCGAACTAGAACATAAGGCATATTGGGCCATTAAAGAGCTCAATTATGATTTCAAACTTGTCGGTGAGAAGAGGCTATTTGACATTAGCTCACTTGATGAATGGAGAACTCGGGCCTATGAGAATGCCAAACTGTTTAAAGAAAAAGTTAAAAGATGGCATGAAAAAAGGATACAAAAGCGTGAGTTTAATGTAGGTGATTATGTTTTGCTATAGAACTCTTGTTTAAGGTTTTTGCAGGAAAACTTCTCTCTAAATGGGAAGGTCCTTACGTTATCGAGGAGGTCTATCGTTCCGGTGCCATAAAAATCAACAACTTCGAAGGCACAAATCCGAAGGTGGTGAACGGTCAAAGAATCAAACATTATATCTCAGGTAATCCGATAAATGTTGAAACTAATGTTATTGAAACCGTAACCCCGGAGGAATACATAAGGGACACTTTCCAGAACGTTTCAGACTCCGAAAAGGAATAGGTATGTGGTACGGTAAGTAAACCGACTCCAAAACAGTTCTAATAGCATTTTTTCTCCGTTTTGGGATATTTAAGAAAATAGGAAATTAAGAAGTAGTCCGGGAAGAATATGAGGCGTCCACGAGGGTGGAGGGCGCGCCCTACCCCCTGGGCGCGCCCCATGCCTCGTGGGCACCTCGGACTCTGTTTTCTTCATGATACTTCTTTTAGTCGGTAAAAGTTCATTATATAATCTCCCAAAGATTTTGACCACCGAACCACGCAAATATCCTCTGTTTTTGTTTTGAGTTGTGCTACCTCTTGAGCATGCGTTGGTTTTCCCTTGAAGAGGAAAGGGTGATGCAGCAAAGTAGCGTAAGTATTTCCCTTAGTTTTTTAGAACCAAGGTATCAATCCAGTAGGAGGATACACACAAGTCGCCTTGTACCTACACAAACAAATAAGAACCTTGCAACCAACGCGATAAAGGGGTTGTAAATCCCTTCACGGACACTTGCAAAAGTGAGATCTGATAGAGATAATAAGATAAATATTTTGGGTATTTTTATGATATAGATTGGAAATTAAAGATTGCAAAATAGATCGGAAACTTATATGATGGAAAATAGACCCGAGGGCCATAGGTTTCACTAGTGGCTTCTCTCAAGATAGCATAATCTATGGTGGGTGAAGAAATTACTGTTGCGCAATTGATAGAAAAGTGCATAGTTATGAGAATATCTAGGCATGATCATGTATATAGGCATCACGTCCGCGACAAGTAGACCGAAACGATTCTGCATCTACTACTATTACTCCACACATCGACCGCTATCCAACATGCATCTAGAGTATTAAGTTCATAAGAACGGAGTAACGCATTAGGCAAGATGACATGATGTAGAGGGATAAACTCAAGCAATATGATATAAACCCCATCTTTTTATCCTCGATGGAAACAATACAATACGTGCCTTGCTGCCCCTGCTGTCACTGGGAAAGGACACCGCAAGATTGAACCCAAAGCTAAGCACTTCTCCCATTGCAAGAAAGATCAATCTAGTAGGCCAAACCAAACCGATAATTCGAAGAGACTTGCAAAGATATCAAATCATAGATATAAGAATTCAGAGAAGAACCAAATATTGTTCATAGATAATCTTGATCATAAACCCACAATTCATCGGATCTCGACAAACACATCGCAAAAAGAATTACATCGAATAGATCTCCAAGAGAATCAAGGAGAACTTTGTATTGAGATCCAAAGAGAGAGAAGAAGCCATCTAGCTAATAACTATGGACCCGAAGGTCTGTGGTAAACTACTCACACATCATCGGAGAGGCTATGGTGTTGATGTAGAAGCCCTCCGTGATCGATTCCCCCTCCGGCGGAGCGCCGGAAAAGGCCCCAAGATGGGATCTCACGGGTACAGAAGGTTGCGGCGGTGGAAATAGGGTTTCGTGGTGCTCTCGGATGTTTTCGTGGTATATGATTATATATAGGTGAAAGAAGTAGGTTGGTGGAGCCACGAGGGGCCCACGAGGGTGGGGGCGCGCTTCCCTGCCTTGTGGCCGCCTCGTTGCTTTCTTGACGTCCACTCCAAGTCCCTTGGATCACGTTTGTTCCAAAAATAACTCTCCCGAAGGTTTCATTCCGTTTGGATTCCGTTTGATATTCCTTTTCTGCGAAACACTGAAATAGGTAAAAAAACAGCAATTTGCACTGGGCCTTTGGTTAGTAGGTTAGTCCCAAAAATAATATAAAAGTGTATAATAAAGCCCATTAAACATCCAAAATAGATAATATAATAACATGGAACAATCAAAAATTAAAGATACGTTGGAGAAGTATCAAGCATCCCCAAGCTTAATTCCTGCTCCTCCTCGAGTAGGTAAATGATAAAGACACAATTTTTGATGTGGAATGCTTCCTAACACAATATTCAATATAATTTTCTTTATTGTGGAATGAATGTTCAGATCCGAAAGATTCAAGATAAAAGTTTAATATTGACATAAAAACAATAATATTTCAAGCATACTAACTAAGCAATCATGTCTTCTCAAAATAACATGGCCAAAGAAAGTTCATCCCTACAAAATCATATTGTTTGGTCATGCTCCATTTTCGTCACACAAGAATGCTCTCATCATGCACAACCCCGATGACAAGCCAAGCAATTGTTTCATACTTTAGTAATCTTAAACTTTTTGAACCTTCACGCAATACATGAGCGTGAGCCATGGATATAGCACTATGGGTGGAATAGAATATAATGATGGGGGTTATGTGGAGAAGACAAAAAAGGAGAAAGTCTCACATTGACGCGGCTAATCAACGGGATAGGGAGATGCCCATCAATTGATGTCGATGCAAGGAGTAGGGATTGTCATGCAACAGATGCACTAGAGCTATAAATATATGAAAGCTCAACAAAAGAAACTAAGTGGGTGTGCATCCAACTTGCTTGCTCACGAAGACCTAGGGCATTTGAGGAAGCCCATTGTTGGAATATACAAGCCAAGTTCTATAATGAAAAATTCCCACTAGTATATTAAAGTGACAAAATAAGAGACTCTCTATCATGAAGATCATGGTGCTACTTTGAAGCACAAGTGTCAAAAAAGATAGTAACATTGTCCCTTTTATTTTATTTATTTTTCTTTTTTGTGCCTTTCCTTTTTTATTTAGCCTTTCTTTTTTATTTTTTATTTTTTTATTTGGGACAATGCTCTAATAATGATGATCATCACACTTCTATTTATTTACAACTCAAAGATTACAACTCGATATTTAGAACAAAATATGACTCTACATGGATGCCTCCGGCGGTGTACCGGGATGGGCAATGAATCAAGAGTGACATGTATGATGAATTATGCATGGTGGCTTTACCACAAATACGATGTCAACTACATGATCATGCAAGGCAATATGACAATGATGAAGCGTGTCATAATAAATGAAACGGTGGAAAGTTGCATGGCAATATATCTCGGAATGGCTATGGAAATGCCATAATAGGTAGGTATGGTGGCTGTTTTGAGGAAGATATAAGGAGGTTTATGTGTGATAGAGTGTACCATATCACGGGGTTTGGATGCACCGACGAAGTTTGCACCAACTCTCAAGGTGAGAAAGGGCAATGCACGGTACCGAAGAGGCTAGCAACGATGGAAGGGTGAGAGTGCGTATAATCCATGGACTCAACATTAGTCATAAAGAACTCACATACTTATTGCAAAAATCTACAAGTCATCAAAAACCAAGCATTACGCGCATGCTCCTAGGGGGATAGATTGGTAGGAAAAGACCATCGCTCGTCCCCGACCGCCACTCATAAGGATGACAATCAAAGAACACCTCATGTTTCAAAATTGTTACACAACGGTTACCATAAGTGCATGCTATGGGACTTGCAAACTTCAACACAAGTATTTCTCAAATTCACAATTACTCAACTAGCACAACTTTAATATCACCATCTTCATATCTCAAAACAATCATCAAGTATCAAACTTCTCATAGTATTCAATGCACTCTATATGAAAGTTTTTATTATATCCATCTTGGATGCCTATCATATTAGGACTAATTTTATAGCCAAAGCAAATTACCATGCTGTTCTAAAGGACTCTCAAAATAATTTAAGTGAAGCATGAGAGATCAATATTTCTATAAAACAGAACCACCACCGTGCTCTAAAAAGATATAAGTGAAGCACTAGAGCAACATTATTTAGCTCAAAAGATATAACTGAAGCACATAGAGTATTCTAATAAATTCCGAATCATGCGTGTCTCTCCAAAACGGTGTGTACAGCAACGATGATTGTGGTAAACTAAAAAGCAAAGACTCGAATCATGCAAGACGCTCCAAGCAAAACACATATCATGTGGTGAATAAAAATATAGCATCAAGTAAAGTTACCGATAGATGAAGACGAAAGAGGGCATGCCTTCCGAGGCATCCCCAAGCTTAGGCTTTTGGTTGTCCTTGAATTTTACCTTGGGGTGCCTTGGGCATCCCCAAGCTTAGGCTCTTGCCACTCCTTATTCCATAATCCATCAAATCTTTACCCAAAACTTGAAAACTTCACAACACAAAACTCAACAGAAAATCTCATGAGCTCCGTTAGCGAAATAAAACAAACCACCACTTTAAGTTACTGTAATGAACTCATTCCTTGTTTATATTGGTGTTAAACCTACTGTATTTCAACTTCTCTATGGTTCATACCCCCCTATACTAGCCACAGATTCATCAAAATAAGCAAACAACACACGAAAAACAGAATCTGTCAAAAACAGAACAGTCTGTAGTAATCTGTAACAAACCAAAACTTCTGTAACTCAGAGAAATCTACCAAAATAGGACGACCTAAATAATGTTTTTATTGATATACTGCAATTGGAATCAGTATTTTATCACGTTCTGTTGATTCTTAACAATTTTTTTCGTGAGCAAAAAGTTTCTGACTTTTTCAGCAAGATCAAATAACTATCATCCAAGAAGATCCTATAGGTTTTACTTGGCACAAACACTAATTAAAACATAGAACCACATCTAACCAGAGGCTAGATAAATTATTTATTACTAAACATAAATAAAAATCAAGAAACAAAAATAAAAATTGGGTTGCCTCCCAACAAGCGCCATCGTTTAACGCCCCTAGCTAGGCATAAAGGCAAGAATAGATCTAGGTATTATCATCTTTGTATGCAATCCATAAGTGGCTCTCATAATAGATTCACAGGGTAATTTAATTTTCTTTGTAGGAAAGTGTTCCATGCCTTTCCTTAATGGAAATTGGAATCTAATATTCCCTTCTTTCATATCAATAATTGCACCAATCGTTCTAAGAAAAGGTCTACCAAGAATAATAGGACATGTAGGATTGCAATCTATATCAAGAACAATAAAATCTACGGGCACATAATTCCTATTTGCAACAATAAGAACATCATTAATCCTTACCATAGGTTTCTTAATGGTGGAATCCGCAAGATGCAAGTTTAAAGAACAATCATCAAATTCACGGAAACCTAACACATCACACAAAGTTTTTGGAATCGTGGAAACACTAGCACCCAAATCACAAAAAGCATAGCATTCATGATCTTTAATTTTAATTTTAATAGTAGGTTCCCACTCATCATGAAGTTTTCTAGGGATAGAAACTTCTAATTCAAGTTTTTCTTCATAAGATTGCATTAAAGCATCAACGATATGTTTGGTAAAAGCTTTATTTTGACTATAAGGATGAGAAGAATTTAGCACGGATTGCAACAAGGAAATAAAATCTATCAAAGAGCAATTATCATAATTAAATTCCTTGAAATCCAAAATAGTGGGTTCATTGCTATGTAAAGTTTTGACCTCTTCAATCCCAGTTTTACCAATTTTTGCATCAAGATCTAAAACCTCTGAATCATTGGGACACCTTTTAACTAAAGTTGGCTCATCTCCAGTCACATCATTATCAAGATTCACATTGGAAAACAAAGATTTAATACGAGACACGTCAATCACTTTTAGATCTTCATCCTTATTATCATGAAAACTAGAAGAACACGCTTTCATAAAGTAATCTTTTTTAGCACGCATCCTAGCGGTTCTTTCTTTGCACTCATCAATGGAAATTATCATAGCTTTGAGAGACTCATTGATATCATGCTTAGGTGGAATAGATCTAAGTTTCAAAGAATCAACGTCAAGAGAAATTATATCCACGTTCCTAGCCAATTCATCAACCTTAGGCAATTTTTCTTCAAGCCAAGCATTGAAATTCTTTTGAGATATCATAAATTCTTTAACACTAGTCTCAAAATTAGAGGGCAACTTATTAAAATTTCCATAAGAGTTGTTGTAGGAATTACCATAATTATTAGAGTAATTACTAGGATACGGCCTAGGATTAAAGTTTCCTCTATACGCGTTGTTACCAAAATTGTTCCTACCAACAAAATTCACATCCATAGATTCATTATTATTCTCAATCAAAGTAGACAAAGGCAAATCATTAGGATCAGAAGAAACACTCTTATTATCAAACAACTTCATAAGTTCATCCATCTTTCCACTCAAAACATTAATCTCTTCTATCGCATGAACCTTTTTACTAGTAGATCTTTCGGTGTGCCATTGAGAATAATTAACCATAATATTATCTAGGAGTTTAGTAGCTTCTCCTAAGGTGATTTCCATAAAAGTACCTCCCGGCCGAATCTAAAAGATTTCTAGAAGCAAAATTCAATCCAGCATAATTTTTTTGTATAATCATCCATAAGTTTAAACCATGTGTAGGGCAATTACGTATCATTAATTTCATCCTCTCCCAAGCTTGTGCAACATGCTCATGATCAAGTTGCTTAAAATTCATAATATCATTTCTAAGAGAGGTCATCTTAGCGGGAGGAAAGTACTTAGAGATAAAAGCATCTTTGTACTTATTCCAAGAATCAATACTATTTTTGGGCAAAGACGAAAACCAAGTTTTAGCACGATCTCTAAGTGAAAACGGAAATAGCTTCAATTTAACAATATCATTATCCACGTCTTTCTTCTTTTGCATATCACACAAATCAACAAAGTTGTTTAGATGGGCAGCGGCATCTTCACTAGGAAGGCCGGAGAATTGATCTTTCATGACAAGATTCAGCAAAGCAGCATTAATTTCACAAGATTCAACATCGGTAATAGGAGCAATCGGAGTTCTAAGAAAATCATGGTTGTTGGTATTGGAAAAGTCACACAATTTAGTATTGTCTTGAGCCATCGTGACAAACAATCCAACACACAAGCACACAAGAGGCAAGCGAAAAGAGGCGAACGAAAAAGAGGGCGAATAAAACGGCAAAGGTGAAGTGGGGGAGAGGAAAACGAGAGGCAAATGGCAAATAATGTAATGCGAGGGATAAGAGTTTGTGATGGGTACTTGGTATGTCTTGACTTGACTTGACTTGGTGTACACCTCCCCGGCAACGGCGCTAGAAATTCTTCTTGCTACCTCTTGAGCATGCGTTGGTTTTCCCTTGAAGAGGAAAGGGTGATGCAGCAAAGTAGCATAAGTATTTCCCTCAGTTTTTGAGAACCAAGGTATCAATCTAGTAGGAGGATACACACACGTCGCCTTGTATCTACATGTGACGCCCCCGGTTCGACCGTACACTAATCATACACACAAATGTGTACGATCAAGATGAGGGACTCACGGGAAGATATCACAACACAACTCTAGACACAAATTAAAATAATAAAAGCTTCACATTACAAGCCAGGGGCCTCGAGGGCTCGAATACAGAAGCTCGAAACACAAGCGGAAGCAACAATATCTGAGTACAGACATAAGTTAAACAAGGATGCCTTAAGAAGGCAAGCACAAAAACAACAACGATTGAAGAGGCGAGGCCTCCTGCCTGGGACCTCCTAACTACTCCTGGTCGTCGGCGGGCTCCACGTAGTAGTAGGCACCCTCGGGGTGGTAGTAGTAGTCGACTGGGGTGGCATCTGGCTCCTGGGATCCACCATCTGGTTGCAACAACCAGAAAGAAGAAAGAAGGGGAAAAAAGGGGGAGCAAAGCAACCGTGAGTATTCATCCAAAGTACTCGCAAGCATCAGATCTAAACTAAGTATGCATTCGTATCAAATGGAAGGGTTGTATCTGTGGACTGAACTGCAGAATGCCAAAATAGGGGGGAAGGCCTAGCCTATCGAAGACTAGCATCTTCAAGCAGCTCCAAGCATCTTGCAGCATGTAGAAGAGTAAAGAATATCATTTTATATTAGCAAGCATGTTGTAGTAATAAAGCCCAGAGATCCTTCCTCGACTCCCTGCGAGAAAGCAATCCCGCAGCCACATATCCATCACATATCAAGTATCCATTCTAGTTGTATAAGATCATGATACAAGTCTGAACGTCCATTACCGTGGACACGGTATTCGAATATATATCTTCCCTGCAGGGGTAGACCACGTTACCCAACACGCTCGATCACTCTGGTCGGACACACCTTTCTGGGGTCAATGCCCGGCCTCGGAAGATCAACACGTCGCAACCCTACCTAGGCTCAGCAGAGAGGTCCTCGCCGGTCTACATCCTAAGCACTCCGGGGTCTGGGCCCATCGCCCGTTGCACTCCGGGTCGTTGTGTGCAGGGTGGATACCAGCACCACCCGTGTAGTGGATGGCACGATCCGACCGTGCCACAATGCTGAACTGGACATCTGACAAAGCTTCGGTTGATACCACGACGTCGAGGCCCATAACTATTCTCGCGTGGTGGTTAGTGCGTAAAGGCCAAAGGCCAATTCAGAACAAATACCCAAACCTGTTAGTGCATTAACAATTAAAAGTAGTGACGGCTATCGGGACAAGTCCGGAGCTACCACCCCCTCCTGGGTGATACTGCTAAACAGCCAGCCGCCACTGTCACATCGCACGGGTGCTCTCCGGGCCTGCCCGGCTTTCACATCAACTCGCGGGTACCCCTCAAGGCCGACCCGACTTCAACAATGGTCTCAAGTAAAGTCAAGGTAACCGTGTGTCCAAAACATCAAGGAAGAAAACCCGAGGAATCACCCCTGGAGGATTCCACTCGATGTGACCATCAAGGTGAACATAAGAGGATCCACCCTCGAGGTTCACACTTGAGGTGTTGCACGACAGAGCCGTATCGGGAAAGGTGAAAGAGGAAATCACCCTCATTGACCACGACCGAATAGCTACACGACAGAGATCTCATCAGGAGTGATGTAAGAGGTTCAACCCTCGGCACTCGATGGTAACCCTGCAGAGTCGAGCAACAAAAGGGGCGTCATGTGATGTGAGGTGTCAGGCTCTGGTCGTCGATCACGTTGATCGAGTCGTCGATGATGAAGTAGGGGCAACAAGGACAAGGAGGGGGTCACCGATGGATCACTAACCAACCTATACTAAGCAGTTTAGGATAAGCAGGTAGGTAACAATAGCAGATACAAAAGCAGGCTATGCATCAGAAAGGAGCAATCAATAACAGTAGCAAAATCTAATGCAAGCATGAGAGAATGGAATGGGTGATATCGGGATGATCAAAGGGGGGCTTCCCTAGAAGCTCCACTGAAAGGGAAGAAGGGTCGTCGTCGACGTAGTCGATCACAGGGGCATCAGCAGCGGTCTCGGGGTCTACCGGAGAGAAGAGGGGGGAGAAACAGTAAATACAGAGCAAACAAGTGTATAACATGACAATACGCGGAGCTAGGGGTGTTCTAACGCAGTGCTACACGATACCGACGAAGGGGGATAACATCCAGGAAAGTTTTCCCGAAGTTTGTCATTATTGGACAGATGGAACGGAGGGGAAAGGTTGCATGTTTGCTATGCTAGGGATGTGTGACAGATGAACGGACTACGTATTCGGACTCGTCATATTTTTCTGAGCAACTTTCATGTATAAAACTTTTTCATCCGAGTTACGGATTATTTTCTATGATTTTTCAAAGATTTAAACAATATTTTGAATTTGTTATTAATTCGAAATTAAATAGCTAAAATGCTATGTGCACCCAGATCTGTGTACACAGAAGTGTACCAGAGGGTGACATGTGGGTCCAGGGGGTCCCAGTTGACCAGTCAACGTTTGACTGGTCAACAGGGGGTGGGCCCCCCTATCATACTCACATCTAGCTAACTAACAATTTTAATTAGTTGAACTAGGTAATTAGCCTAATTAAATCAGATTAATCTAATTAATTAATTACTATTATTACTAACATATTTTTTAATCTTTTTTTAAGGTCAGGGCGCGTGGGGCCCATAGGCCAGTGGCACAAGGCCAGCGGGCCGGTGCGGGTTAACGGGCGGGCGCCCGTGCCCAAGGGGCGCTAGGCCCGGGCGAGGCCGTGGCCTCGACGAGGCCAGCGGGGGCGCCGGCGCGGTGGTGGCCAGTAGAGGCGGGGGAGGGCCGCGGCGAGCGTGGTGGGGGCGAGTGGTGGTGGCCGGCGAGTAGGGCGGCGCGGGCATGAGGCCGCGTGGCGGGGCACGCAATGACAGACCCGGGCAAGACCAGGCGCAGGAAGCAGCGGGGGCCGGCGGTTGAGCAGCGGGAGCAGCGTGGTAGCGCGGCGATCAGAGCAGCAGCTTGGAAGAAGCAGTAGCAGCAGCTGCTGCCAGCGGCAACGGCGGGCGGGGCACGGTCAGGCGGGGCTGCAATGCGGCGGGCGGCTGCAGGGCAGTGGAGCGCGGTGGCGGCCAGGAGCTCGGTGAGCATGGGCCTCGTAGCAGCGGGGACGGCGGGCACACAAGGCGAGCGACGACGGCACGAGGGGACAGCAGCGGGGCGCGAAATAGGCGCACGACCAAGACGTGTGCGCGCGAGCAGGGCATGGCCAGAGGCTCGCGGGTGCGGCGACGGGCGCGGTCGGGCTCGGTCGTCCATGGCGGTAGCGCTAGACGCACCGTAACGATGGGGATGGAGAAGGAGTAAAGGAAGGAGGGGACGTGCAGCTCACCGGGAGCCTGTAGGTGTGCAAAAGGAGGCTCGAGGGAGGCTCGCAGATGCCGGAGTTCGACGGCGAGGGCGGCGGTGCCCGAGGTTGAAGACGACAGGGATCCGGGGCTGCAGCGCCTCCCAGCTCGCGCTGCTTGCCGTAGTTGACGCAGGTGATGACGGCGGTACTCCTCGACGTCTTCGCGTGGCTCGGGGAGGTCGTCGGCCACGACCATGACAAGGCGGCAGCGGCGACCGCGTCGGGTGGGCACAGGGGAGGAAGGAAAGGAGGGGAAGAAGGGGATCTAGAGGAGGGAGGCGAGGGAGATATTTGTGCGAGGGGGAGCTGATGAGGCCGAGGGAGGGGGAGCCCGAGGGGTCGGCCTTATCCCCTTGGGGCGTCGCCGGCGAGGCGATCCGGCGGGGACTCATCCCCTGTAGCGACGGGGTCGCTTGAACAGAAGACGACCGAGGGGGGCTGGCGGGGCCGTCCTGGCTGGTCGCGGCCAGCTGGGCCAAGAGGCCCAGTTAGGCCAGGGGGGTTTCTTTTTCTTTGCTTGTAGCGACCAGACCTCAAACAGTCTGATCTACCATGCACCAGTGTCATCCCTGGATCAGTAATGCTGACACGCACAGTACTTGGAGGATTTATAATAGAGTAGCAATCACACACTTATTACATCGAGTATCTCAAGAGAGAAATAAGTATGACAAATATGGCTTAAGGCCATCTCAAACGATAACAGCGGAAGACTTGGAAGATAAGTGAGTCCATCAACTCCAACGGCATCACTGAGTATAAGACCACGACCTAAGGCACCTTACTCGTCGTCTGAAAAGTCTGCAACATGAAACGTTGCAGCCCGAAAACGGGCCAGCACATGGAATATGCTGGCAATGTAACACATAGAGAGTAATGAACAGAATAATGCTATACTACATGCATATATGGCTGGTAGAAAGCTCTATGGTTACAGTTTTGCGAAAAGCCAAATTTTCCCTACTGCAAAGGAATAAATTTTATTTAACTATCATGGTGGTTGTTAAACATTGAGAATGGTTGATAGCATTCTCAATCCCAATTAAGTATCATCATCAAACCCAACAAAATTATTTAAGTAACATGATGAGATTCACATGATAATCCAAGTACTAGATACTCAAGATGTCCATAACCGGGGACACGGCTAACCATGATTAGTTTATACACTCTGCAGAGGTTTGTGCACTTTTCCCCACAAGACTCGATCTCCTCCGTTGTGATTCTCGCACTTCATGGTGTTTGAGAAACGGATGACCGAGACACAGTCTTTCAGAAGTGTTAACTCTCTACTCCGGGTAGACAGTACCACCTACATCCCCTACATCTGCTAGTCTACCTCTTCAAGAGCTCACACAACCTACTCAACTATGATAGAGCCCATAATAGCTTGTGGCTGCACACGGAAGTTTCTAGCATGAATAATCTCATGATCCCTTTGAGCCTGGGTGGCGGTCCAAAAGAAAAACAGGCAATCCTGGAATACCCAGGTACCTCAATCCACCCAGATGTGTGTTTAAGTTGCCACCTTAAGTAAACCATTAATTAACAATCTCACATCTGTCATGGATACACTCACCCAATCCACGTCTACTAGCATAGCATAGCAATATGAGCAAACGTAGAAATAACTCCCAAAGGTTTGATAACAAAACAGGTAATAGGTACTACCTCATCTACTTCCCAATACCCACAATTTAATTAGATCCTAATCATGCAATGTTTGAGGATTGGTCTAATGCAATAAAACTGGGTAGTAAAGAGGTATGATCAAAGTGTTACTTGTCTTGCTGATGATCCGTGAAACCTAGAGATTCGAAGTAGCAAGCGGCGCACTCCGGGTACTCTATCGCAAACAAACAAGCATACAATAAGTACTCATATAATGCATAGGTAAAACTCAAGTAAAAGATCTAACCAGAAAGTTCAACTTAAGAACTCCGGTTTGCAAAAAAAAAGAATCAAATCAAACGAAGCAACGAAAGTCAAACGGCGAAAGAAACAAGCTTCGTTTACTAATCTGGATCTAAGTCAAATTTTACAGTATCAAAAACTTTTTTGAGTTGGTTAAACGGAAAGAGAGTTTCGAGACGAAACTCTAGGCGCTTGAATCGCCTGATTCCGATAAACGAGCGAAAAGATAAACTAAAACGAAAAACAGATCGGAAATCGCGATCTGGAATAATCGCGGAAAATCCGAGAAAAAGAAAAACTGACGAACAGTTAATCGAACGGACGTTCGTTCACAGCAACTAAACGGTGAACACGTTCGTTAAAACGAACGGACTGGCGAACGTTCACTAACTAACTAAACCAAAAAAATAAACCGATCTGTAAAAAAACAAAAAAACTAGGGTTTCAAAATAAACCGAATCGGTTTTTTTTTAAACCGAACTCGGAGGCGGCGGCTCGGTATACCTCCGGCGAGGTTCTCCGGCGGGGCGTAGGGG